>NC_079438.1:41064377-41421877 GCF_903798145.1 Danio aesculapii
ACATGGTAAAATGTAGCTATGACTATATGTTAAGACTCTGGCTCTTAGTCAGAACCCTGACTAACAACGAGTGTCCAGCGATAGGCACCGCAAAAAAAAGCTCTGATAGAATGCATGGAAATTGTGCATGTATTTGAAAACGTAACATTCTGTAGTGAATAATTTATTGTTTGACGCATTTGCCGATTTCATTCATGGTTTCAACGATTTGCGTCGTCGTTTGTACACTTTTAATATTTCTTCACCCTACGTGTTTGCTGCATTTATCAAGGGTCCATGTCATGAGGTTGGCCTGTTTGATGCGATTTGATTGGATGGGAATCACAGGACTGATTATAATACTTAGCCAACCATCGACAAAAAGAATACATAAACATATAAAGTAGTGACTGCTGGTTGAAGGAAATTAGTGTAGTAAAATACGGATACAGCACTAAAAATGTACTCAAGTGAAAGTATTTTTTAAAGCTACTTAGTAAAGTACAATTACTGAGGAAGACTTTTTAATTACAGTAATTTGACTATTTATTATTGGTTACTTTACACCACTGTTAAGTAATCAATCAGCATGGAATATTGACACAGTTTTCCATATCAGACTGGTACTGATATTTACATTTCAAACAATTATCAGGCAATCATTGTTAGCATTCTGATAACATTGTGCATCCCTAGTAATTGTGGCTCCTTTTTAAAGGGATAGTTCACCCAAAACTGAAAATTCTATCATCATTTACTCACCCTATACTTGTTCCAAACCTGTTTGAGTTTCTTTCATATGTTAAACATAGTAGAAGATATTTTGACAATAAGCTGTAATCATTGACATTCCTAGTTTTTGTATTTCTTGCTATGGAAGTCAATTGTTGCAGATTTACAGTGAGTACATTTTCTTTTTTGGGTGAACTATCTCTTTACCCCCTTCTGGCACATGCATGCACTTTCTGTTTTTTTTTTCTTTGAAGTTTGGATGATTTTGCAATAGGATCAAACATCAGAAATGCACGTTCTAAAGGCGTCCCTCCCCCTCTCTTCCCCCCGGACAGCTGAACGCGCTGTGGACTCCCAGCTTCAGACGGCGGGGCCTGTGAATGACAGCAGGCTCAGTTCTGTCCCTGAAGTTCCTGTAGGTGTGAAAGCCACTCAGACTGCTCCTCTGTCACCCACAAGCCCCGGCCCCTCGAGTAGAGAACAGGTACTTGAGTGAAAAGTTTTGCATGATGTAGTGCTGGACTTGTCAAATTGCAGCTTTATTTTGAATGTTGCCATTAGTTTATTCATGTATGTATGGTAACTTTTTACCATGATGCAAAATTGCTGTTTGTGTCTCGGTTTAGTTCTTAAAAGGGGTTGTTTTTATTGTTACTATTATTAATAATTATTCTTTTTAATTAATTAATAAAATATCTAATAATAGCTCATATCTAATGTGTTGTGAAAGCAGACTGCGCTGTAAAAATCAACAAATTCCCCAGTTCCAAAAGATCATAATGCAGATAGTTGACGGCTTATTATCTGTCCATCCAAACACTTGACATTTAATTTACACCATTAAAATCAAAATTACTCAAAGGGCATGTTTACACCTGGTCATATCATTTGTTTTTTATCACATAGCTATCTGATTTGTGAAAAACGGTTTCATTTACATTTGGCCACAGACGTGTCTTCGCTGAACCTATGTGATTACATTGCAAATACACTGCATTTCATTTATTTATTTTTTCATTTAGAATTTTTTTTACAAAAACGTAAGCTTTTTATTATTATTATTAGTTATTATTTGTCATGCAAATTATTTAGTAGCTACCGTAGTCTTTGTATTTCACTGGTGATCCAGTACAGCATCATTATAAGTGCACAAGGGAGGCTCTGTGATTTTAGGGCATGCACCCACTGAGTACTGTTGTTTGGAACAGTGCCGAAGTGCAGTTGTCTTCCCTCCCCTCTCCCCTAACTCACACTGCATTTTACTTTCCGAACTGGAGCGCACTTACGTCATCGATGATGCGACTGTTCAATTTTACAGGAAGAGAAGTGCTCTCGCTCAGCACAGTGGGCATTGATTTAGATATATCATTTTAGTCAGTGACATGCGGTCAAATATTTAGCAGAACAGATTCACCACTTTTGACGCTTATAAATGATCATAAAAATCCTGGTACTGCAGATATTAGGAGGTTTGCCGAAGGCATCTGCTATTGTGCAGTGGGCGTTTGCAACTTCAATATACTTTGGCAGTTTGCGTTCTTTGAACAGTAAGAATGATTAAATAAATCCATATGAAACAGTCCCTTAAAGTGATGTTGCATCTTCGTTTTGGGCTCAGGTGCACTTTGCACTCACACTACAAGTGTACCTTGTCAAAGCCCAACCGAACTGCGCTTTGGCACACCTCTTCCATCTGGGCCAGGGCCGGCCATCTGATCCGCACCTGGGCTCGATTCGGAGCACTTACACTTGTCAAACAAACCGGGAAATGTGCCTGGGCACGGTTCGGATAGCATAGTGTGAGTGCACCCTTGTATAAATAAAAAAGTTGCCCTGGGAAAAAATAGGAATAAAATCATGTTTAGGTTTAAGATCTATAAGAACATGCACATTGAAAAAAAAAATCTAATAATAATACTAATTTTATCTGTTTAAAATATTTGATCAGTATTAAAAGGATTCCTGCAGTCGGTGCCAATAGCCTAGTGGTTAAGTGCTCACGGCAACCCGAGTTCGATTCCTGGCCCGAGGTCCTTTGCCAATCCTTCCCCTCGCTCTGCTCCCAATACTTTCCTGGCTGTAACCTCTACTGGTAATAAAAATAATAATAATAAAAAAAAAAGATGGGCTTGACATAGTTTTTTAACATTACTAGCCACTCATTATTTTCACTAGCCACAATTTTGTTATTAGGAAATATTCAGCAAAACTTTTCTTAAAACAAAAAACAAATGACGTTTTAAAAATAGCGATTGTCATTTATCTAGAACTATGCTCAGTAGTCTGTCCTGGCTAAAGGTTCCAGATCACCAGTTTACAAGTTAATCTCCTAAAGCAATGCTATTGTAAAGGATGATAATTAAATCATAAATAAAGATAACTGTAAAAGAAAGCAGGTGAAAAGCATACTGTGTGCGGTAATGAAAGGATGATCCCCTGCACACGGTTAACGTTAGGCATAATCTGTTCAAAGAAAGCTTAAAGCGAAAGTGGCAACCTCTGCTGCATACACAAAGACATTTTTTAAAGAATCCCAAATTCATCAAGCATTGCTTTTTGTCCAGTCTATTTCAAAGGGAGCCGATCACATCAGTTGCATTCGAGGCATGATTGCTTCGTGCAAGGAAACGAGAGCGTTTAAATGCATCACATCACCTGTGCATGTGACACTCAAGCCCTCGTCAGTGGGTGAGAGTCACTCTATGCGCATGATCATCCTCTCATTCTGTGTTCACCTGCTTTCTTTTGCTTGCGTGAACACAGTTGTTTTTGTCAGACGTGCTGATTTTCGAGGTCCATCCTTATTGTTGAACTTTGCTTTTAAGAAAACTAAAATTAACAAATTATTTTCAACCGGCCAAAGTGGCTAGTGGAAGTGGCAGTCAAACCCGCCACAGCTGAAATCTACCCGCATTTGGCGGGTTGATGGTTGTTAATGTCAAGCCCTTCCTGTAAATAAAGTGCTTCTTTTCTAAAAATGAACATTGTTATAATAAAAATACATCACATGCTAATTAAAGAAATAAACAGTATTGGTGTCTTTGTCAGAATCAGTTTTGATCTCTTTAAAATTATAACAAAAAGAGCTGGTATCATATTGGAATAAAACAACTGCAGAATAAAATATTATATATAAATAAATGATAATGTTTTTAGGCTTCAGCATGAAATGTGTGAAAGCTTAAATAACGTGCTAAGTATTTGGTCGTTTTACGTGAAGCCTGAGAGCATATGATTCATACCAAATGCGATTTTAAGTATGTTTGTTTGTATACTTTATTGTCCCTCAAGGGGAAATTTTCTGTGGACTCACACAGCACATCAGCAGGTTCTAACATAATAACAATTAAAAATAGGTCAACATACAAAAGAATTACATACACTATCGATCAGTGTTCAACAGTCTGATTGACACTGGAATAAAAGAGTTCTTCAGTCTGTTCCGCTTCCAGCGGAAAGTTCTGTATCTTCTACCAGAAGGTAAAAGATCATAAAATGGAAAGAGTACATGAGATGGGTTACTTAAAATTCTTTTCGCTTCATTTAGAGTGCATTGCTCGTAGAGTATTCATTCAAGTAGATTACATAAGAAGACAATGCAAACTGGGAGGGGCAAATGATGGGGATGTGCAAAGCATTTGATGAGAATGTGCACAACATTGCTTCTTTCAAACAAATTTAGGAGAAAAGCATCTCACGAGTAATCTAGTGAGCGATGCATAATATTATAAACTACATCTCCCATAATGCATGTTTGTTTTGCGACCAGCCGTCTCTAGACGACAGTGTTTCCACATTAGCATTCAACGAGTGTTTGTTTGACATTTGTAAATGTCCCATCTGTCACTCATTAGCAGCTCAAATCTATTTGTTGTTCGATTGTTCTCCTTCTCTCAAATGTGACAGTTTTGGAGGAAGGTAATGACTTGTGTCTGATAATATTTGAGTTCCACACAGTTCCTTCATGTTGTCCCACTACAAATCGATTAAGTTAATTTAAAGTTTTTACATATTTAAGTGGATTGAACATATAGCAATTAAGTAGTCCCAAAAACCATGGAAGAATTCTGTTGTTTTAACTCATTTTAATTAAGTAGTTTGAACAAACCGCAAGTCTTTTTAGTATACTTTGACAGAATAATGTAGGTTTCTTATCCTTATAAAAGAATTTATGTTAAAATAACACAGAAAAGCTGCATCTATTTTACGTTTATGCAAATACCTGTATTAATTAGCAAATATGTGTATTTGCTTGTATTTGTTTATTAGATTTTATTTATGTATTTATTATTATTTACTTGTTATAATGAAATATAGAGGTTTTTTATTATTTAACCATATGTTAAGGAGCAATAACTATTAGTGGCCCTCAGTGAAAATGAGTTTGACACCCAAGGCTTAAATGCTGCACTGGGTTGTATATGTAGGACCAACAGCTCTGCACGATCTTCTGAAACAATTATGATTGACGTTTTAGTTCTATCAACTATTTAGGTTGATTTATGGTAGGTTTACAATCCAAAATGTTCACATAACAATTATTGAATTGCAGGTGCCACAAAACAATAACCTGAGTATTTGTTTAATAAGTGGCCCTCAGTGAAAATGAGTTTGACACTCAAGGCTTAAATGCTGTGCTGGGTTGTATATGTAGCACCTACAGCTTCTGAAAACACCAATGTTATTTAAACATGACTGACATTTTATTTCTATCAACGTGTTGCCTGGTCGATTTAGGTTTACAATCCAAAATGTTACGTAACAATTATTGAATTGCAGGTGCTACAAAACAGTAACCTAAGTACTATTTATAAGTGATCCTGGTAGGGGAAAAACTATTCAAAGCTAACAACATGACCTCTTTAATATCAATTATACAATGACGATTATCACTCAAGGAAAGCGATCCAGGCTGACAAACTACAAAGGACGTGTGCGCCAAGCTAATGATCTTTTTTCATCCACACAGCTGCTCGTGGAGGAGAATGAATGCTTGAAGCTGGAGCTCTCCAAAGCCAAGATGGCGTTAGCAGAAGCCCAGATGGAGAAAGACTCTCTCCAGCATCAAATGAAGACGCTTAAACTCACCAGCGGGGGCAGCAATAGCTAGTGTGTGTGTATGTGTTTGTGTGTGTGTTCATACGGGACAGACACTCGCCACAGGGGGGCAGCAGAGGGCTTGGAGGGGCCCGGAGCCATATCAAATCCCAAATCTGCAGCAGAGAAGATGATGGTGTGTGTGTGTGAGATGGAGATCCAGACTTTGAAATCAAAGAATAGTATTTTTTTTCATCGTAATGTACACACAATCAGATCATGTGTTGAAAAAAAAAACTCTTCAAGCCTTTGGAGCTTCACATACTTTTTTTTTTGCTTTTATTATTTACTTGCGCTCTTCGTTTGCAGTGTAGAAGCACATTCCACCCTTGACCTTTGACCCCAGGACAGTCTTACACTGATAGTGTTGAATGTCATATCTATGGAGGAATGTCTTAAAAACTTCATTTGCACTGTTATGAACTTGTTTGTTTAACAAGGACTTGACTAAAAAACAAAAATAGCACCTAATAAATTGTGTTTATGTATAGTAATTGTGATACACGCGAATGTTTTGTTAATAAGTGCGATTGCGTTGGTGTGGGCTAAAATTTGTACATCTCATTCATTCATTCTTATGTTGATGTTTGAAAAATGGAAATTATGTAGATGGACACTACCGGTTTTGCATTGCACGGCTTTATTTTTCTCTTATGTTTATGTTTGCAGTGCAATACTTTTGGTATTAGTTCAGTATTTGCAACTAAAAACACAGCTTCATTCCACGTTTGTCTGTTTTTTTTTTTTTTTTGTTAAACTTAAACTTAATTGTTGATTTTACAGGTGCTTTTTCTGCTGGAATGTCATTTAATCTGAACAGGGAATGTTTAGATGTCATTTTGTCATAATTTTGATCTGATTACCAGCATTTCTGCACAAAAATAACAACTAAAAAAAATCAAAACAAAAATGGATGTTTGAGGAAAACAGCTTTTTTTCGTCTTTTAAACAAATGGAATTCTAGGATTTGTTTTTGGCTCTTATTATTTATGCTGTAAAAGAAAAGGGGCCTGTCTTATTGTGAAATATCATGTAAAAATGTTTTTTCCTGCCCTTGTTTTTCTTCTTTCTTTGTTTTTTCTCTCTCTACAGCAGCCTCTACAAGTGCCTGCAACAGCACACCTTCTCCAGAGGATCTGCTTGATTTCTCAAAACGAATGTTTCATTGCTCTTCAAGACACGAGCTTCCATCTGGAGACAATTTTCAGATGCTTGGACTTGAACTTGGAGAGCTGAATGACAAACACTTGATTGTAGGTGATTAAAAAACAAAACTTCTCTTCTGTAGTGCTAGGCCACACCCGCATTTCACACTAACCCCGCCCTGATGTTAAAGACACAGCCCTTAGAGAGGGAGGCCCACCTCTTTAGCACAAATAATGAACAATGATGCTCAATCAAGGAAACTTGTGAAACGATTATGCCTCTTGTTCATCGGAAGCTGCTGAAGTACACAGACATCTGAAATAAAATTAAACCTGTTTTATTAATGAGAATCAGATGTTTTTTTTTGACTTAATAAATGATGATCTGCATGTTTTATGGATCAGGAGCTGCTTTAAATTTGCAGTTTGAGAAATGCAAATCATTCAAAGGTTTAGAATGATATTACTTTATTTTTATTTTAAATAAAATAATAATTTTACTGGATCTCACTATATAGAAGAAAATATCTTGCTGCTTTTGTTACATTACAGCTTTTAAAAGTTTTCTGTTTATATTTTTTTCGAGTGTCGTGCAGCTAGGCTTTTTTTGTGTGTTGCTTGCATCTGTAGCAATAGGCCACACCCTTATGTAAATCTAGCCCCGCCCTGCTATGTAATAGACACACCCCTTATTTCTTTTTTGCCCAGGCATGTTTCAGTCAGTAGTTGCTGAAGTATATTCAGCATAAGATATTGTATGTTACTGTGTATCATATATTTTATTTTAAAAATGATCCATATTGGCGTCACAGTGGCTCAGTGGGTAGCACGATCGCCTCACAGCAAGAAGGTCGCTGGTTCGAGCCTCGGCTGGGTCAGTTGGCATTTCTGTGTTGAGTTTGCATGTTCTCCCCTTTTTCGCGTGGGTTTCCTCCGAGTGCTCCAGTTTCCCCCACAGTCCAAAGACATGCCGCTATATAGGTGAATTGGGTAAGCTAAATTATGTGTGTGAATGTGTATGTATGAGTGTTTCCCAGTACTGGGTTGCAGCTGGAAGGGTATCCGCTTCGTAAAATATTTGTGGATAAGTTGGCGGTTCATTCCGCTGTGGCGATCCTAGATTAATAAAGGGACTAAGCCAAAAAGAAAATGAATGAATGATCCATATGATCTATACAGACATATGCCTGCAATAACTGAAATGCTGGATCAGACCCATTCTCTACATTGGCCCCACCTACTTTACACTAACCACACCCATGGCACAAATGAAGAATAATGCTTAATCAAGCATGTCTGTAATGATTATTTACTTTTTCTAAAGGCTTTCCTAATTAAAGGGCACCTATTTTACAAGATGTAAGATAAGACTCCAGTCTCCAGAATGTGTCTGTAAAGTTTCAGCTCAAAATACTCATCAGATAGTTTATTATAGCCTCCAGAATCTGCCCATTTTGGTGTCTGAGCTAAGTGTAGCTGTTTTTGTAGCCTGTGGCTTAAAATCCAAATGAGCTGCTTCTCCCCGCCCACCGCTCTGACTTGCGTGTCTGCTTCTCATCAGGTGTTACATCAGATAAACAGCAGTCAGTGATAGAGACAGACACGGATGAAGCTGAAGTAAGATCACTAGTCAAAAATACCAAGTAAGTTTATTTGATGTATTCGTGGTAAAGTCTATTCAAGCCTTTCTGAAATGACGAGTCACACACAAATGCCGTTTGCAGTACACACAAACATATATGCGCATTTACATTACCATGGTGATTATAGTGGTTAAGAATTACAAAGCGATTTTACTCTCTTTATTATAAATATGCTCTGTTTTAAAAACATTTTTAATCTCAGTTTCTTTGCAAAAAATGTTCTGTCAACATATGTATACATCTTATTATGGAGACATGGCACCTGTCAGTCACGTACTTCACGTTGCGGTGGGCCTCAAAATCACTGGGATTTGCATCTTACCCGATTAGTTGGGTTTATATCACTCCAATATGACTGTGGACACATTATAACTACACACAGTTCTGTTCAAACAGCTTCCAAAAGATGATTTTCAACATATGTGCCCTTTTAAATCAGAAAACTAATTAATTAATAATATTTTATTAATGTCTGTCAGCCTTTTTTCCTTAATTGCATTCTTTTCCCGTACAGTTAACCTGAAAATCAAATTCATGCATTTAGGGGACAAACAATTTTCCCATTTTGGTCCCACTTTATATTAGGTGGCCTTAACTGCTATATGTATGCATAAAAATATCAATATTATGATAATATGTACTTACTGTGTTCATGATGTATTTCAGAACACTTCTGGTGGTCTTGAGGTGGGATACAGTTAGGGTTAAGAACAGTTTTGGTTGTATGGATAGGTTTAGTGATGGGTTAAGGTGTAAGTGATGCACAACAGTGTAATTACCAATGTTATTACATGCAGTCATTTAATCAGTCATAAGTACAATGTAAAAATATGTATTTACACAATAAGTACATTGTAACAAATGCTTCATTTCAGTGCAAGTAGATATTAGTTAAACACTTAATATTCATTCATTCATTTTCATTCTGCTTAGTCCTTTTATTCATCAAGGGTCGCCACAGTGGAATGAACCGCCAACTTATCCAGCATATGTTTTACACAGCGGATGCCCTTCCAGCTGCAACCCAGTACTGTGAAAGCCACTTAATATATGGAACTATATTCATATATAAGACTGAATTAATATATAAGTAATTAAATGAATTAGCACACTGTAAGATGGACACCTTAAAATGAAATGGAACAAAATATTTACATTTTTAAAACTATCTTATTTTTTTGACTATCGACGTCACATTGAGAAAGAAACGTTCTGCCACATTGCATTTTGAAACCATATTGCTAAGTAACGTTCTCTTTTTTGCATTGTAAGTAGTACACTATCAAAAATCTTGACTTAATTTATTTTATTTGAATCTTCAACTTAGTTTAAACATGATTAACTTTCTAAAATAAGTAGCAAAATTATTAAAATTTGTTGTCATTACTTTTTTACTTTAATAAAGTGTAACCTATAATTAATATAATTTATGCTATTTTATGTGTTGGTAAATTCTAAAATGAGCTAGACTATGTGTCATACTTTTACTCTGCGATGTTTTGACTTTCATACATCAACTTTTGACTTTTCCGAGGATGAATCACATCTGCTAGGTGTTGCTTAAAAGGTCACATTTCCCCATGGGTTTCCAAAAAAAGGCCTTTGCCTCCATGTCATCCCAGTTTGGTTTGGCTTCACCTCTGTAAAACCTCAATCTCGTGAATTGTAAAGCCAGGCCTGAGCGAGTGTGCACTCCGCCTCTGTGCATTGCCTATTAAGGCAGATGAATACGGCTCTGTGTGTGAGGAGTTTATTCCTGGAGTTTGAAACTAAATAGACACTGAACACCCGCTTGTTTTTGTGTGAGTAATGGAGAGAGCTTGCACACAACTGCCTCATAAGATCCGGTTGTTTCCGTTTCTTGGCAAAGCCGAAATATAGTGATTGTGTCCAACACCCAGTGGGCCTGCAGCTGCCTCTCATGCGTGCACACACACATCAGATCATCTCTTTCGTTTCTTCTGTTCCTCCTCCAGTCTTCAGCACTGTTTTTCCTCTCTTCAAGACTTCACAGCTGAACGGCATAGGAAGAAATGCTGTGGAGATACAGTATTAGTGGAGTTATAAACAACACCCTTGATCATTTTTTGCATGGAATTGGATTGCTATTTAATGGAAACTTTGTGCATACATTAGAAACAAATTGACAGGTCATAGTATTTGTATTTTTCAAGATTTATATGGTGTTTTAGTTACACTTAAATCTACATTTATCTGGTCTAGAGTATTGTAGGAATTCTAATGCATGTAGCCTACATTTTTATAGAACAAAAAGCCTTGATATTCGCTACAGATATTGTTTTATTCTTATTATGAGCTTTTTAATGTTACATTCAATTTAGCATTATAGTATTTTTGATCAAATGTCATTGACATTAGACAGAAGAAACATGAACTGTTTTTTGTGCTCTAAAATTATTGAAAAAAAAGATTAAAAAGATCACTAGTATTAAAAAGATCACCAGTGTTTTCATGGCTGCAGTGAAATCAGCAATTAACAAATAATTTGACTATTTTCTTGTCAAATGAATTCCAATATTATTTTTGTTTTATTTAAATTATGTCATTTAATTATGTTGGATGTTATTACATATATATGGACTTCTGCAGAAATACATATTTTGAATAATTTGCTTGCATGACACAAAAATACTAAATAATGCAGGCTCAGCTATACATTTTGCTTTCCAGAATGATGTAAAAATGTATTTTGTGTATCTTAAAAAAAACTAAATAAAATGAACAAAGAAAAAGAACATTTCTAGAACACAATTTCTTAAAGAGCCCATATTATAGATGAAATAGGGTCATATTTAGGTTTTAAGGGTCTCCAACAACAGTCTAATATGCATGCAAGGTCAAAAAACACTTTGATGGTCTTATAATCTGCATTTATTTTTACCTAATTATCCCAGCGACTCCCATATGAATCGTTCAGTGATTCTTTTGTTTCCAAACCCGTCCTCAGCGCGAAGCTAATCTGCGCTGATTGGACCGATGACAGCCTGCTGCGATTGGTCGACGACACTGACAGGCTTCAGCACGAGACAGAATGAAATGCCCAGCAGATAATCAACAATATAAAAGTAGCCACAGTGCACACACGCTTCATAGTGGATTTTGGCTGCCAGTGGGTGAATATAAAAACAGACGATGGACTAGAAAATACAGATGACTATTTTATCAAGCAAAAAGTCCAAGAACTGGCGAGGATATCTCCTAGCCCATCACAGTCAACCTGCTCTTTTCACACACACACACACACACACACACACACACACACACACTTGCTCCGGTGCTACGCACACACATTGCACTCTTCCCCAGAGAACACAACACACACGCCTAGAGCGCCAGTTCAGCTTGCTGGGTGCAATTTAGACATCTCACCTCGAACCTGAGCTGAACAGACACCTCACCTCGAACCTGAGCTGAACTATTTTGAAACTTGACCGTTGCATGTGTGTACAAACAGCTGACGATCCGTAAACAAAGCGGCACGCGTCGCGATTTCAACGTGGCTTTACACTCGATTTGAGAAAAAAAGATAACCAGATACAGTACACGCGGTTACAACTTGATTAAACGAGGCCATAATTTTAATCGCACGTACTTACACTGGTGAAATGGGGGAAGAAACTGATTCATGATGCACTGATCCTTGTTCTGACAGTCTTTACTGATCCTTCCTTTAACAAATGGCCGATGAAGTCTTCTTTGTAAGCATGTAGTTTCCAGAAGCACTCGATCTGCTCAAGGCTGGGCTATATTGCTGAGGTTTCATCTTTGATTAGACTGTCAAGTATATCCATCTGCACAGCGTGACTTCATTCGACCGGTGTCTGTGTGTGTCTCTGTGTGTGTGTTGCTTTTTTCTGTTAGTGGGCGGGGCCGCAGGTTTCAAATCTCCCGGGTTTGCGCGCCCAACTACTTGTGTTTCATAGCCGCGTCATCACGAAACACCTAATGACTCGTTATCAAGACGACTCGTTTGAAGCACTATGAGTCGACTCTTTTATAGATGAATCAACAGTTTTAAACACTGTACACTTACAGATTTAAGCCTTAGCTGGATATTTCACTTCACTTAGAGCTGTGTGACACACTATATGGAAGAGCATTTTCAAAAACCCATAATATGGGCTCTTTAAAATAAACAAACAAAACGTTTGTGGATCATGCAAGTCCACTTGTAATAATACATTATATAATATACATGTTCAGGACACTGTTTGTGTGATCAAAATCTTTTAAACTAATAATTAGATGTCCCAAATAGACCATATGGTTTCTTGCACAAAGACCCAATTTATAATGCGATTTATTTTGTATATGAATCTAAAATATTATCTGGGGAGAAAAATGTTTCTTTTAGGATTATTAAAAAATATTTTTCCTACTTGTTCAAACTGAAATCACATAATCCTTGAGGGTTTTATTTGCACCGCTTAATTATTTTATGTTCAATCCACTTAAATTATCAAAACCATTAAGTTTGCTTAATAGATTTGCTTGGGACCACATGAAGGGATTGTGTGGAACCAAGCATTTTTACAGTGTATTATTTAACTATAATAATTGAACATTGTGCTTTCATGTATTTGTTTTAATCAAAATGTCATAATTAATTTTAATATAATTTGTATTTAAATGTCAAGCAACTTTTTATTTATCTTAAATTGGAAGATTTTAATTGATTATTTAATTATGATTACTTTAAATATTTTATATATATATATATATATATATATATATATATATATATATATATATGTGTGTGTGTGTGTGTGTGTGTGCATATATATATATATATATATATATATATATATATATATATATATATATATATATATATATATATATATATATATATACACACACATACACAGTATACATATATATATATATATATATATATATATATATATATATATATATATATATATATATATATATATATATATATATATATATATACACATACACAGTATACATATATATATACACATACACAGTATACATATATATATATATATATATATATATATATATATATATATATATATATATATATATATATATATATATATATATATATATATATATATATATATATATATATATATACACATACACAGTATACATATATATATACACATACACAGTATACATATATATATATATATATATATATATATATATATATATATATATATATATATGTGTGTGTGTATATATATATATATATATTGTGATAATGTAATAATAATAAAATAATAGTAATTGCTTGCTTAAAATGATCCACAACACCAAAGCACTCCATTTCTTAGTTTCTTGGTTTCCCAACATTCCGTAAATAACAATGTTATTGTATTGTTGTAAAAGATATTGGTCTTTCTTTCTTTCTTTCTTTTTTCTGTCCGTCTTTCTTTCCCCACATACATAATCTGGAATATTAGCCTAATTTAAATTTGAATTTTATATTCGTCCAAATCAACAACAACACATAAATAAAGTGAAATAATGACTGTTTAACTATATATGTTAAATACCAGAACTGTCATGATTTCACACATAGGTTAAGCTATTTTCTACCATGGTTTTGAAGTGACGTGCTGTAAATATGGTATATTATTGCTTATCCTTGTATAAAAGCATCTCTTCAGCACAGAAGGTTCACATGATATCTGCTCCTCGTGCGCTACTCAAACGAACACAAGGTTACAGTAAGAGCTCACGCCCAGCCGGTGCTGCTCTTTCCTCTCTTTTAGTAACGGAAAACTGCCATACAGAAACCGAGAGAGAGAGAGAAACACTGATGCTGCTGGGCCGCCCTGCTGTCGGTACAACGGCGCGCGCACATTCACACACACACACACACACGCAGAGAGAGAGCGCGCGCACGGATAGCAGCGTGTGTGCGGTGACCGACAACGCACGGCAAATTTGTGGGCTCCCGAATGTGATTTAACCCGCGTCTCCTGGCAACCGGCCGGTCTGGAGGACCGCTATCCGCCGGTTAAGCTCAGCTGCACCGGGACCGTGGTACAGTTCGCCTTTCATTCCATCATTGAGCTTCGGTGTGGAGCTGAGTAGCGGCTTTATTCATTCAGGAGCGCGCGGCGGAGCGTTTGTTTGTCGGTAACATGCCGCAGGAATCCTGAAAGGAAACCTCGCCGTTTAGTCCGGATTGTTTTTGTTCTCGTGGATTAAACTTGTGTCCGGGATGGGGAAGGAGCAGGAGCTGCTGGAGGCGGCGCGGACCGGGAATGTAGGGCTGGTGGAGAAGCTGTTGAGTGGGAAGAAAGGATTGCTGGGCTCGGGCTCCGGCTCCATACCTCTGCCCGGGTTACTCAGGTATGAAAACAAAACCAAGTTTGTCTCTGTGTGTCCTCGGATAAAAGAGCACGCCGGTTCCGTGCTGTTTATATCAATGGAGACTGAGGTATTGCAGTTGCTTGAGCAATGCAATACATTACACACACACACACACACACGCACACACCCACTCCAGGCATCCCCGACCCACTGCGCCCCTCATACAAGGATATTTATGGGAGACACATTTTCTTTTAGTGTCTATAACTGCCGTTTTGCTCTGTTTATCTCAAACTTTGATATGATGCTTAGACGACTGTGCAGTACACATACAAGCAGTTTAGAAATACACAGCTTGTTCTTAAAATGTGCACATTAGTGTCAAGCACAAAGTATGCTGTTGTTTGTCATCTTAATGAGCTCTAATAGACTTTTATTGTGAGAAAATCTCCTCTAGAGTTTTGGTCTTAAAGGGGTAGTTCACACAAAATGAAATTACTCTGTTAATTTAGTCAGCCTCATGCTATTCAACATATATTGTAGGTGACATTTATCTTAAGTAGAACATTACAGAGGATTTTTGAGATTCATAAAGAGCAAGGCAATGGCTATCAGCACTTGAGAGTCAAAAATATATATACTGTAGGTAAAACTAATTTAATACTCTCCTCCTGATTATACATCGAGGTCTTATTAAAGGAAACAATTGTCCTGTTCAAGAAACTAAACATTATTTACAACATTACCTTTAAACCACAGCCTCGCAAACAGTCCTGTGCAAAATAATGACAGTCTGGAACATCGATTTGATGTTGTATAATGCTGTGCAGAATGTGATTTGTATTGTTTGTCAAATTTTGGCTGCAATATATATATAGATATGTAATAAACAAACAATGTCAGCTCTCATGTGAGTTTGCATCAGACATATAGGCCTACTTTTAGTCATTATACGTTAGGAAGCTTGTGATCCACATTTTTGTGAATCATTTAAAGTGGTGATTTACACAAAAATCAAAATGTACTCGCTATTTACTCTCCCTCAAATGCTTCCAAACAGTTATGAGTTTCTTTTTGTATGCAGAATGCAAAAGAAGGTATTTTGAAGAAACCTGAAAACCTGTTACCATTGACTGTCGTAGTAGGCAAAAACAAATAATATGGAGGTCAATAGTTACAGATTTCCAGGATTCTTCAAGATAAAGTGAAACAGCTTTTGGACAATGTTCAGTAAATTATGATAGCATTTTCAGTTTTGGGTGAATTTCCCCTTTAAGACCTGTTAAGCCAAGGCTGTAGATTAATAAGTAAGTTAATATTGTTGTAAATAAGGCATAGTTTCTTACACAAACCAATCTCAATGTATCATCATGAGTCACTGGTATCTATTTAGTTTTGCCTGTATGTTTTTTACTCAGAGTGCCAGTAGTCATCGACTTATACTTTATTCATCACCAAGGACCAGCCAAAAATTTCCTTTAATATTCTGCGAAAGATAAAAAGTCACTGTCATCCTGGACGGCCTGGGGAAGAGTTAATTAACAGCACATTTTAATTTTTGAGAGAACTGCCCCTTTAATGTCCCAAACTGTGCTCAGATTTGCCAAGAATCCAAAGTCTTCAGATCATGATTTCAGAGGGATATTTTACTTCACAATTTACATTCTGGCATCATTTATTAACCTTCATGTTGTTCCAAAACTCGATGACTACTTTCTTTGGGAGATGTTTTAAAAATGTCCTCCATCCAATAGAAGTCAAAGGCAACCAAAATAGTTTCAAAGTATTTTCATTTTATGGCTCTGTGACTTCTCATCTAATACTTCTCAAATGGTCTGGTCTATACGGTCCACATTAATTTCATAGCTCTGTCCCCGTGGGTGGAACGAGATGGGGATGTGATGGGTGGGGGGGCTTTGGCGGTGACCCACCACAGCTCTCTCTGATGACAGCTCAGCTATCTGATGGAGCTCAGCTATAAAAATTGTGCCCCACCAAATAGCCAGTCCTGCTCTTATTGAATGTCATTCATCTTCTTAGGAGAAAAATCTGAGAGTAAACCAAAACTCAGAGAAATAGTTAAGCTAAACATTTTACATTTACAGTCATCCTAATGGCATTCCACACTTCCAAAGTTCTTTGGGACACATATACAAAAAGATGTTTAGGAAATTGAAGTATTTAGATGCAAATGCCTTTAAGTGCCGTTTTTTTATGTACGTTCAGTAATTTCACTTGTATGGCAAAGAATAGGTTCTTTCCATTGCCGGTAAATTAAAATAACTGATCATAAACACAGGAGATGAAAAATGCTCATTTTAGATGACAGTTTCAGACAGCACTTCGAAGTTTTCGCATCTGAACTTTTCAATTGTCTCCGTATTTTTGTCCATTCAGTGCAGTGGGGTTCAGTTTTAGATATGATATGAAAATTATGAATATTTTTCAAAATCTTCCATTGTTGTTTTCACATGAAATACATACTTTTTTATTGTATTGTATAAATCTGATGTATGAAATGTGAAAGTTTTATTCAAAAAGAAATACTGGAAGACACAATGGACAATTAAACCATTTGTGTTTATGAATGAACAATTTTGCATGCATATGATGCTGTAATGAGAGTGGTATCATTATTAAATTTTCGAGAAAAAGTCACTTGTTAACTTGTGCAACCACCTCAGCTACAGTCCAGCCTCTAAACATTGAAAGTTTCCTTTGGAACTAATCGACTGAATTTGATTCTGTTTAATTGGTTAATGACTACTTAATGAAGCCTCATTAAAAGATCTTCATTTCTTTTTTAGCAAAACTTTGGCACTTATTACTGTAGTAAGACAGCGGTGTTTCTTATATCTGGTGAATGTAGCTCAGTTAGTCTTGTGTGATGTGTTTGGTCAGCTGTGCATGTATGTTTATACAGCTCTCAGGTATACTATGATCTCAGCAATATGTTTCATCTGCACATCAGTGTGTAAAATGACAAGTGTGAGTGACTGACTGAGTGAGAGAGAGAGGGAAGGGTTGGGGGAAGGGCACCTGTGAGTGAGCGATCCAGCAGAGAGAAGTGTGCCGGCCGGCTTAGACATCAGCCACTGCGCTGCTTAAAACAGCCAGAATAATCCATTTCTGCACAAAAGCACCCCTGCCTGCTAATAGAGCAGTTTTCCAGTGGAATGGCTGATATAATCTGTCTATATTTCTTTTGCTGATTTTTTTGTTTGTTTTGCATGCTCTTTTATCATCTCCCTCAAGCCACAAAAATACCATGCAAAAACAAAACAAAATGTTCCATTTATTTTTTTATTTTAGATTTCCCAAGTGATACTGAACAGAGCAAGGACATTTTTCGCAGTATTTCCTGTTGACCAAAATAAAATTATTTTAGGCGACACGGTGGCTCAGTGGTTAGCACTGTTGCCTCACAGCAAGAAGGCCGCTGGTTCGAGTCTAAACCTAATTAAACTAGTCTTTAAATTGCACTTTAAGCTGTATGCTTGCAAAATAACTTTCAGTTATTACTTCCAGTCTTCCACTTACTTCCAGTCAAAAGTTTGGGATCACTACAATTTTAAATGCTTTTAAAAGAAGCCTTTATTCAAACCACTGTGTATACAGTCAAATTTGGAAATATTATTCATTCATTTTCTTTTCAGCTTAGTCCCTTTATTAATCTGAGGTCACCACAGTGGAACGAACCGCCAACTTATTTGATTTGAGCCACAGAAAGTGTTGTTCTGTTGTCTCACAGTGGATCTGTGTTCTTTACTTGGTTATAGGTGTGAAGTGTGCTTGTGTTTTTCTCTTACTGGGTCAGGACTGTTGGCTGGAGGGAGAGGACAGAGGGAGGTCTGACTCTGTCCATCTGTCCACGAGGCTGGAAGTTGTGTGTGTTTCTCTGCAGTGTCACAGTTAGTGACGAAGTATTGCCCGGGGACGATTCACATGGGCTTATCTGAAAATAAGGACGGGTCTGAGTCAAGTCAAAGGTCATTGGAGGAATGTGAGACATGTGGTTATGTATGGCGTACTATCTTGTGCTATATATTTGCTAGTAAAAATGCTATAGGCATTTAAGATTAGTCCTATGTACAGTATATGCCAATGTTGATCAGTTCTTAATTTAGAAGTTTAAAATAATATTATATATAAAAATAATAATAATAATTATTATTATTATTAATAAATGTATAGACATTAAACATATTTATTAATGTATTGATTTTTATGTACATTTTTAAATATAAAAATATATAAAATAAAATAAAAAAATAATGTTGTGATGCCCAAAGTTGATTTTTAGAATTTTAAGTGTTTTATTTTTTTAAATATGTATTTGAAAACCTTAACATTTGAATCATCTAATTTAAAATGCTTTATTTATTTCCCATCATTGTGTAATATTGGTGAATCCATAGGTATAATTTTTTAATCAAAACCTATATTTTTTGTTGCACAGTATATCAGAAGCATGTTGTTATTAGCTATATTACAGCTTGATTTTATTTAGAATGCACGCATTGTTTTTTGCATTGCATTGTGGGATACATACAGTATTCAGTACAGTGTTCTCTATTGTAAGCTACATGTTTTGGCAGAACGCAATAGTAGGCCATTCAAATATTCTATCCATGCTGTTAAAATCCCTTTAAGGCAAATAACTTTGAACCAGCCTCCGGTCGGCTATTTTCTATGTAGGTAAATAGCATACTCTGATGATGACAGAGGATTGTGGCTTTGACCTTTGACACACATACACAGTGGCAACACGAACAGGACCCACTGTTGTCCGATCAATGTTTTGTGCCCTCATATTGCTAATGGATTAAGCCCATCAATAACGGCACAGTGTGAACGCTGCATTAGGCAGCACAGCACTTAGAAACACATGATTTCAAAATGATACTACATTCATACGCTCACTGCTTAATATGATAATGATAAACTAGATGACATTGCGGTGATTTGCCTTTCTATTAAAGCGGCTGACTCATGAATTGAACTCCGGTGATATACTGTATTTATCTATATATAGGGTAGTTTGATTTATTTTTGGGTCTGAATTTTTCTTTCTATTCTGTGTCTGTGTAAATATACAGCATTACTACCTGCCAGTGATTCAGCATTATGGAAATAGTGATGATGATGCTGGTTGTGGGAAACATGATGATGGGATGATCCTCCTGGCTACCAGTCACTTTGCTGATTGCTTTGTTTACTAATTTGATTGGTCACTTGTCATGCCAGTCATGCTTCGCAGACAGACAATTGGTGTGAAGGTTGCTGCAAAAGGTGGTTTAGACTAATAATGTTGCCTTTTAAGATGCCTTGTTTTATTTATAAAGCAGCATGCATGCATTCTTTTCAGAAAAAGCTACCACAGCATGCATTTCAACAAGCTTGGTGATAAATACAAGATAGCAGGTAAGGTAAGGAAAATGTTGTTTAAAGATACTTGTATTTCATTGAAGAGTTTTTTTTGGAAGGGCTTTATGAAGTAATTACTAATATTTGTATTTATGTTATGCTTAATATACAGCCATTTTGTGCTGTTAGCCTAGCAAAATGCTAACTCTAACTTTCTATGTAGATTGAATAGTGGTCTTTAAGCTTTTTGAATGAAAGGTCCCTGTTGTCCAGCACAATATTCAAAGGCTCCCTGATTTAGATTATTCTGCTATGAACATGACATAGCTGTTTGTGTGACAATGCAGCTAAAGAATAACACACCAATTAAAGAGCAAAATACAAAGGTAAAAGAACTGTAGTGTTCTAGGATCAAAATGCAAATTAAGTTGAGTTGTAGACCATTTCAATGTGGTCCTTGAACATTTCCTGCTTGTTATCAAACTGCAGTATTTTATAACTAACAAGAGGCAATTCAATCATAACTTAATGTTACAACAGCTATCATAACATCAGTTATCAATATGTGGCTCTTTTTGGATTCTCAGAAGCAATAGACATTAAAAATGTAAAACAGGAAATACATTAGGACCATTGTTTTTGTTTACATCCCTCAAAATGATCTATAAGTAGTAAGTTATCACACACAAAAAACAATTCTGAATTCTTTGAAATGAGTCAGCAGTAACTATGCTTTGTTGGTTATTTGTGTAATATTGGCCAGGCAAGGGGCGATAACTGGGTTACAATGGTTTGTAAGTCAAAGTTTTAAAACCGCAAAAATTTTCTTTTATACTTTTTAAACGTGTTTTTATGACATTAAAAGCTACTGGTCAGCCCACGATTCAGCAAATATTTGAAACAGATCACTTATACACTGACATCTAGGCCTGCTATAGACCAGGGGTGCATTTCCGAAAATCATGGTAAGCCAACTAATGTCGCGAGTTGCATTGCATTGTTACAAACATAGTTCGTTGACAATTGCGCTCCTTTTTAATGCACTTTGAAAATATTTATGCCATTTTGAACACAGCTGTGGCTCAGGTGACCTAATATTTAAAAGCGGAATTTACGCTTTGTCTCCAAAGCTTGTGAAAACAAAAATATACAGCATGCGTTAATGCTTTTAACTTATAGTAGGTTATTTATTAAGAAATGTATCTGTACTCTATATGACATGGGCCTGTTGGTTAGAACATTTCTGCAGTGTTTTGAATGTGTCAAATTGTTAAAATAGACTGAAAAACCAACAAAAATATCATATTTAATAATAATAATACTAAGAATAATATTAATAGATTAATAATAATTATTATTATGAAGTAGGATTTTATTCTTTTCTTAATAAATTGCCTACTGTAAATTACAACCATTAGCCTAACAATTTATATGATTTATATAAGAGATTATAATATGTGTTACTAAGTGGTTTTATGTTTTAGAATAGAATATGGCATATTCTCTATAATATCTGTAAAGGAAACATAGGCCCTATATGTGACAATTACATGTATTTCAATTAATATGGAAAACAAGTGCATGTTTTTATCAAAACTAATATAGATTTTTTTTTAATGCGTGTGCATGTAAAACTATTTAAATTCCACACACAAAAAAAAAAAAAATTCCCTCAAAAGTTGTCACTCCACCCTGTTTAGACTGTCATCATGGATGTTTTACGTTATAACTAATGTGGTTCAAATGATGCATCTGCTACAAGGCAGCTACGGTTTTGGGATCATCACTACATCATTCTTTTCCCAAACAATGCATCGTACTATGGTAGTTCAGCCGCGAGTTATGTTGTTGTTTGGGAAATGTACCCCTGAACAGTGCAGTGGCTTACTTTATATTCAAAGAAAAGAAAGATATTTGTTACTAAGTTTTTGAAGTTACAAAGAAATCTGTGTTTTTAAAACAAATGAAGACAGCAGAAGTCAATGATTTATTTTAATTATTTAGCCTGACATGTTTACTGTTCCAAAATATTATAAATGTTTATTAAAATAAAATAGATTGTGTTTAAAGGAGAAAGAATTGGTGTATTTTACCCATTTAAAAATATTCAAAAATATATTTTAAAATAGAACATATTTAAAAGCAGTAAAGTAAAACCGGGATGTTTTTATCCAAGGTTATCATGGCCCATGGTCTTCATTGGCTGCATGTGCACCACATCTGCTTTGACCCTCAAACACTGTAGTTGCAACTGAGGCCTGGAGGAATGAGGCTCATGTTGTTGACATGTTAGGAAGATGCTGCGAAAGCAAAATCCACTTTGGATTGCCAGGGGAGTGAGATTTACACACACAGCACCTACCAGTTGGGATCTGTTACATTCATCCTCCTAAACTCATCTCTCATTCAGGTCAAGACTGTGACATAACCCTCTGGTTCTGCTCACATTGATCCAAGCATTATTTAAACTGGCATCCTTAGCATGGGAGTGCAAGCACACAAACAAAGACCACAGCCTCTAAGCATCGGTCACTGTTATACTCATCTGGGTCACAGCACCAACAAGCTCCCTCTGGTTCTGCTTGCACTACTCCAAGCAGATTCAGCATGGGAGGCAGACACATAAACAAGAATGCTAAGGACCGCATCCTCTAGCATCGTCACTAGTGTGCATCTCGAGTCTAGGGGAGTGAGGATTACCGCCAGAGCTCCTACTAGTGGATATTTGTTATATTCATCCGGGTCACGGCACCAACATAGTTTACACTGCTTTAAGAAGGATTTGAACCAGCATTGGAGGCAGGCATGCAACAAGGATGCTAAAGACCAGGGTGGGAACTACGGGGGTTTGGGGGGGATTAATTAACGCTTGATCTCCCCTGAAGGACATCAAAACAACATGTATAGGGGGTCAGCTCTTTAATACTGAGAAATAATTTGCTCTGCTTTGTGTTTTAAACAATAATTTTAATAATTAAAATAAAAAATCTAATTATATACATTTGACCACCCCTATAATGGTTCAAACCACTGTGAATGCATAAATGCGCCAATCAGTCTGTGAGAAAAAACTCAGACTGAAACCGGCAGATCTAAAGCACCGATAGACAACGTAACTGTTCACAAGACTGTTTTCTCATAAAATATCTGTTTGTTTCTACATATAGCCTAAAAGGAAAGTCAAATTAGATGCATTGTTTGACTTACAGTAACCTCAGAAGTAGCTACTTGGATACTGTTGGTCAGAAAACTTATATTTTATTAATAAAGTAGATGTAAGTTCAATAAATGCATATATTTGATTCACTGAAGCATGTATTACAAAAACATTAACAAAAAAGTTGACCCCTCCGATCGTCAATGTGTAATTCGCACACTGCTAAAGACCACATCATAGTGTTAGTCACTGAGGCTGCATTTACACTGCTTGGTTCAAGTGACCCAATTCTCATTTTCTCCTCTCATGTGGCACAGACCGGATATGGCCGATGTATGTATAAGCAGGAAAAAAATCACATAGATTCTGATTTACTCAAATCAGATTCAGGCCTCGTTCATATGTCGAAATGTATGTGATATGAATGCCCTTGTGTCTGCAGTGTAAGTGGGTAGATCGAATTTTCACATGTAAATGCGAGTCATTAAAACCTGTAGCGAATGACATCAACTTTGATGTTTTCATTTCAGAATGGAGTTCTGTGCGAGTCCCAAATCTTAAATCTCATATACAAGATCAATAAAGCTTTTCTATCGTCATGTAGCTCAAGGTAATGCGTTTAAACATGTTAATGAGAAAGAGCAAATGAGCACGAGTGCAATTTCTGGCGTGTAAACAAACTAATATAAAACTACTGCATACATTACATGATCAAGCTATTTTGGTCAAACTGTGCATTTCACGCTACATGCACATGACATTAAAATGCTTTCAGGTCGAAAATCGGTCAAGTCACAAAATTTGAACTTGTATCTACAGCATGGGTCACCAAACTTGTTCCTGGAGGGCCGGTGTCCTGCAGATTTTAGCTCCAACCCTAATCAAACACACCTGAACAAGCTTATCAAGGTCTTACTAGTTATACTTGAAACATCCTGGCAGGTGTGTTGAGGCTAGTTGGAGCTAAACCCTGCAGGGACACCAGCCCTCCAGGACCGAGATTGGTGACCCCTGATCTACAGCATGGGAGACATGCTTACTAAAATTTACGGCAAAGATCACAGCTTTTAGTGTCAGTAACTAGTGCTCTTTGTGGGGCTAAAAGAGTGAGGTTGATTCACACAGCTCTTACTAGCTGGCCTTCACTCACCCCCTAGTCCTCCATCCAATCTGGGTCACGGCACCAACATAGACCAAGTGGGATTTGAACTGGCATGGGTGGCAAGGATGTTAAAGACTAGTCTCTGACTACAGTTTCAAGTGCAACTCTTGAGCCCAAGGTAGTGAGGTTTATTAGCTTTTACAAGCTGACCTCAGTTATGCAGTTTAAAAGCATATGGCATGGTAAAACCAATGTCATTGTTACTGTATGTATCACATGCTTAAAAGTACAGAGGGATCCTTCAGAACAAAAATTCAGATATGATAAAGTGTTTTGCTTCCACTTTAAGCTGCAGACAATGATTACAGACTAGATCATCTGACCAATCAGAGTGGAGTAATGGTAGAGTTTACAGAGATTGTTTTTGATCCTGAATGGATGTAAAGCTGCTATAGGAGACCCTCAAACCAAAATGAGGAGCCATTAAAAAACAGCACAATAGGAGAACTTTAAATTACTACTGCTAACATATGAATAATAAATATCTAGAATTAATCAAAGTTATCTAATCTACATTATAATCTCTTGTTGAGTGACAGATCAGTCATCGCATCCCATCTACGGTACTCGCTAATACTTTAAAGAGAGCAGTTAGCATCTGTTTTCTGTCTCGTTTGGTCCAGGGCAGTCAAGGATTCGTCATGTCCCTGTGGTTTATCAAAATAAACATTCAGCGCCATTATCCGCCGTCTTATCAGGCAGAGAAACAGACCGCTGAGCGACACAGACTGCAGTGCCTTTGAGCGCAGTGCACACTTCACTGTCAGAGCCGCTTACTAAAAACATGGAGCGCGACCAAACCTTCTGGTCTGGAGCGCAGCCGTCAGCCAGTGTGGAGGAGTGGAAGAGGGAGGAGGACGTTTATATATCACACTCCATTAACAGACCAGTGGACAGGGGAGGAAGGGACACATATTGGGGTCAAAGTTCAGATTTGTGAAGAATGGAGTGTGCTATGTTTGTATGTGTGTGTGTGGAGTCTAGGAGTGTCGAGTGGGTTTATCCGAGACACATTTTTGTCTGCTTCGAAGTGCTGGCTTGCGTGTGAGCGTGCATAAATCACAACTTGACGGCGAGTTCAAAAATGACCGTTTTCAGGGAAGTTTCACTTTGTACGGTGACTCAGCATGGGAACCAGACGAACTGGCCTCACAGTGCCAGACTTGAAATTATCAGCACGGTCCACTTCGTGGGTTACATTGGCTAAGTATGGTCTGCTTAGACAAAAATAGGCCTTGTGAATGTCATGTAAAGTGGTTTTTATGTGATGTTTTTGGTGTATGCTGAACTTTTAAATAACTTTACAATATTTAGTGCAGTGTTGCCATATAAATCTATCCGTTTGTTACAATGGTTGTGACCACATGTTCCTTGTTAATTAAATAAAAAATAATGTATGACCGTCATGAGCCTAAAAAATTACAAATGTGATTTCAAGAGTTCCCACTTAGAAATGCTTAGCATTTAAAGCAGGTTTGGCATGCTGTCCTGGGAGAAAACCCTGAGCTCGGAGATACTTGAGCCCAGGGCTCCCGCCCGCCCAGTCTATAAGCATATCTGGAAATCCAAGATCAGGTAGGTCTCAAGAGCTCCCCCTTTAGAAAAAGGAGGAAAAGGAGGAGATGGGGTGGAAGGGGGGATTCTTCCAAAACGAAGATAGAGCAGTAGGAAGAAAATGATCCATTTATAGTAAACTAGGATCACTCTGATTGGATTATTACTAATTACAGATGAGTGGCCAGTCGTGCTCAATCATATCACGTGTTCCTCTCGAAATTAGTTTCTGAAACTTCGCTTAGTCAAGGTAGTAAAATCACAACTATCAACTAAAACTGAAATAAAAATAAAGCTGCATGGAAGAAAAAACCCAACAATAATCCAATAAAAATACTACAGACGTGATAAAATAAAAAATTCAGATGCAAATAAATATAAATAAATCATTTATAGTGCTAAATCTTTCCACTTTGTCTGTGGTAAGTTGCATGATCGCATTTTGTCATTTGCAAGTCTTCATTTGTAAGTTACTTTGGATAAAAACGTCTGCCTCTGTAAACCAACAAATGTAAATGAAATGCAAATTTTAAGAAGCTCTTGCAATTTTGTGGTGCAATTTGCATCAGATAATAAGCGAAGATGCGAGGATGTGGCATATTGGAATGCTACATTGCATTACGTTGTTGCTTTTCATGTTTTTCGGTTTCATTAACATGCTACAAATGCTTCTGTGTTCAGAGCAGATCATGATTGCTCAATAAGTATTCTTCAGAGAAAGTGTGCACACACTGCAGCAAGGATGTTGTTTCAGCTGTGAAGCTTGGACAGGCTGTTCATCAATAAAACTAAAAGACATAGTAAAGTCCAGCTAACCAGCATGTTATTTTCTATAGTTAAGAAGCCTGGAGGGAATGCCACAGCATTGCATTTTGAGCAGAGGCGATTCTAGGCTCTCCAGGGCCCTACTCAAAGATGACGCCAGTGTAGAAGAGCAATGCGAGGCCTTTTGTAAATTGAGGGGCCCTACACGTCTTCTGTAGTTCACATATAGGGCGGATCGGTACTAATATTGAGATCCATAATCCAAAACATGCTTTTCGAAAAGATTGCGATAACTCGAAAACACACCTTAGGTTAGGGCTGCACGATATTGGAAAAATCTGAGATTGCGATATTTTGTTTTTTCTGTGATATACAGTTTATTGCGAAACAATTCCATCAGATGGCTTGAATAGCTCTATTTGGGGAAAAATCATTCATTTAGATTGAGTGTGAATCATGTATAAAAAATAATTAACAAATTACAAGCCTGAATAATTACAATATTTCCCAGTACTGGTTTTTGGCTGGATGGGCATCTGCTGTGTAAAACATATGCTGGATAAGTTGGTGGTTCATTCCACTGTGGCGACCCCTGATGAATAAAAGGACTAAGCTGAAGCAAAATAAATGAATAATTACAATATAGCACAGAAAAAAGTCAAATAAACTGTGCTTAATGGTTTTCCATACATTCAAACAGTATTCAGGTACAGAAATTGAATAATGAAATGTAAAAGAACACTGTATAGTCTTCATTGTTTTAATAATTCAGTTAAATTATTATTCATTAAAGTTACAAATGTTGTACGTGGGCAGCAAGGTGGCTCAGTGATTAGCACTGTTGCCTTACAGCAAGAAGTTGGCATTTCTGTGTGGTATTTCTCCCCATTTTCACATGAGTTTCCTCCGGGTGGTCCGGTTTTCCCCACAGTCAAAAGACATGCACTATAAGTGAACTGAATGAACTAAATTGGCCGCAGAGTATGAGTGTGTGTGAATGAGAGTGTGTCTGGGTGTTTCCCAGTACTGGGTTACGGCTGGATGGGCATCTCCTGCGTTAAACATATGCAGAAATAGTTGGCGATTCATTCCGCTGTGATGACCTCTGATAAATCAGAGACTAAGTTAAAGTAAAATAAATGTATGAATGTTATAGTGCTCGAATGCTTTACACTCTATTGAAATGCCTTTAAAACACATGCAAATGCTAAGGTTTCACTCTGTTATGGTTATACTTTGCAGTGACTCAAAAATGCTTTGTATTCTCAACATTGCATGTCCTGGTATGTGACTAATGCAGACATACACATTGCGATATCAATGCTGAAATGATATATTGTGCAGCCCTACCTTGAGTGAAAATAAATCTCAATTCAATGTAATAGGCTACAAATCCTATCAAAAGCATTTTCATACACCTCTGCAGGTGGTTGAAAGATCAAAACATTTGAAACAATGTTAAACCAGTATCATTGAGCCTGTTGCAGCCATAGTACAGCAGCAAAGTTTATTGATCATTATGACGGAATGAGAGTATAGTTCCTACTTCCTAGTCATAATATGAACCTAGAAAACAACATTTCATTTTCTGTCAGTCTTAATGTAACTATAAAAGGGTAAAGCTTTAAATGGGAAAATTATTAAAATTTTTTGAATGTGATGCTAACGGTCTAATCTGAATCAATGATTTATGCTAAGCTAAGCTAAAAGTGCTCCTGCCAGACCCCACGTTTGGCTAAATTGATTTTGAAAATGGTAAAACATAACTGTTTAGCTATGGGGGAGTTGTAATATGAGCCTATTTCCACAAAATATGGAGAGTGGCACCAAAATCTGCGTTACATATCGTTATCTATAGATATGGCAGCGGATTTCAGTACCCAACCCTAGTTATACTTAACATATTATCCCACCAACACATTTGTCACAAAGAGTCACAGTCTCAACAGTTTCCACAGGTCAAAAGAGCTCTTCTCCTGTTCCCTGATCAGTTTAGCTGTTTGTCCTGGAGCGGTGGCAAGGCTACAGTAACTGCTCCGAGGAGGAAACCCATCTGTGCTCGCGCGGCCTTTCATTAGCTTGGGCTCTGTGTAAAGCTCCTGCCAGTGATTGTTCTCCTCCTCAGAGCCCGCGTGCCCTTTGTTTGAAAGCTGTCATAAATCAGCCTCTCTGGCCCTCATCTTTTAGCTTAGCGTAGCTTACGGCCTGATGTTTTCAGTGCTGATGAATGGCCGTTGTTTAGACGAGTGTCCTCTTGGCGTTAGCATTCAGATAGCTAGTCTTCCCTCTGGAAAGCTCTCCATCACATGATCAGACATGGATTAGCTGGTTTCATAGAGATTTGGATTGCGAACACCAGTGTTCCTCAGAAAATGAACAATCACATCACAATAGTAGCAATGACCTGATGTTCTTTTCTCCTCAGCTGTGACGTATATATCAGTAAGTCTGGCCACACGCGTGAATATTTTACAAATGATTTTGGGCTCAGTTTGCACAACAAATTCTTAACTTACACATCTCACCTAATGTTCACAAAATCCTTAGTTGTGTGATGTCATCTTAATATAGAGAGGCTATTTGCACTAAGTAAGGTTGACACTACTTGTGCTAAGTGAAAATAGCTCACAGATGATGCTATTTAGACTAATTAAAAAATATTTAATGCTTTTTATTTAACATTTTAGTAATATAATTGTTTAATTGTATTTTATTTAATATTTTATTAAATAGTTTACTTTTATTATTTTACATTTATAAACAATAATGTTACATTTATTACTTTTTATTTAAAAAATAGTATTTAATTATAGATTTTTTATTTTTTATTTTGATGATTTTACAGTTTTATCAATTATGTTAAACACTATGGGCCCCATCGTACACCCAGCGCATTAAGGCTCAAGACGAGTTTGGTGCGATATGTTGCTATCTTAAGATCAGCGCAACCCTAATTTTCACGTTTTGCGCTACAGTGTTTAGATATCAAATACATTTGTGCCACATTGTAGACTTATGGGTGTTCTGGTCTAAAGTAGAGGTGTGTTAGGGCGCATTGTTGGCGCGTTGCTATTTTGAGGAACTGAAAAAGACTACTCCTTTGACCATCTAAAAGCTGGTCAAAAGTCCAGCTCAAAGTGAGTTAGTTATGCGCCTATGCAGGTCCATACACAAACACATTACTTAATACACACAGGATGTACAGCAGTGTACAAATATCTAAAAAATGAAAGGATTAAAATGTTAAAAAAACATTTATTTTCTACATAAATATAAAAAACTCTACCTCCATGCCTTCTTCATCTTGGGGGGGGGGGGTTATCAGTTTGTTCATGACAACTTGTATAATATTATTATAAGCAGTATTATTTATTATATGCATATTTCTATTTACTAATACGAATAATATATACTAAGTTTAGATTTGTCCACCTGTCAGGTTTAAGAGATGTCTGCATCACCCCATGGGGCATAAGAATAACTCAGTTTTTTTGACCACACGTTATTATTGTTCATTTATTCATTTGCTGGAAATTAGAACTGAATTTACAAATTGTTTTAACAAATGCTTAACAAAATAAATTTAATATGTAGGCTGATAGATGTCTTCAGTGGAGTGTGTACCAGCACTGGAAAAGGTTGCATGCAAAACTGTTGCAAACAATTTATTTGTGTTGAATTTAAACAAATTAAACAAATTAAATTGAGCAATGTTTAACTTAATTTGTTTGTTTAAATTCAGCCCAAATAAATTGTTTAGAACCACTTAACGTAAAAAATTGAGTAAATCCAAGGAATCATCTTTGAATAATTTTTTTCAGTGTACAACACTGTTTCCTTATCCACGCAAGTAAAGGAATAAAGTAAAGAGTAAAAGTAAAGGAAAAGAAAGTAAAGAGGCTGAATGGAGGATTCTCGTTTTTTTCCCCTCGCGCTGCAGATGGTCTGTTTTACTGTTTTCTAGATAGTGAAGCGTTCAGTTTTTCCACTTACAAAGTCCGCCATGTAAATAGCAAATGCGCCATGGTGCAACACTACTAACTCTTAAAGGGAATGGGAGATGAAACTGTGATTGGTTTAATGCATGTTATACTCAAAACACACAAATAACTCATTAAGAGAATAAGCACAACCCTGTTAGATCATGTGTCGTGGCACACAGCATATTTTTGCATCCTTAAAATAGCTAAAGTGGATTCGGACACACCCTTAATGCTTATTTGCGTCATGCGCTTTAGACTATGCGCCTAGATCATTAAAATAGAGCCCTATCATTTTATATTATGTTGAGTGACAATTTTCTATTATAATGAAATATGAAGTATTATTTTGGTCACCCTCAGAAATGTTATTTTAAAGATTAAAATTTGTGTGAAGTCAAAATATACAATTTTGCCAGTGCACATTGTTATACTTTACGTGACCAATTAATCCATGTAATTAGTTGAAAAAAAATGTTTTGTTTGGGTAATCTTCAATCAAAATTTGATCAGGTTGACACAGACTTTAATGTAGACCCTTTTCTTGCATTTAATTTTTTCATTGTACATCAGATATTTTGTAAATTGGCTGCGTACACCAAAATGGGACATCTCATGTTTGACCACAAAATGCTTGCTTCTGTGTTGTTGTAGATTTAGCACAGGTTTGCAGTTTTAATTCAGCAGTCCTGAGCCTTCTGTGGGCATCTTGCCCATGTCCGCTCCAAAGTATAACCTACATACCTGGCAAATCAGACATTCCTAAATCACAGGATCGTATTAACAAGCTCACAGATTTACATAAGGTTGTTTGGGTGTTTTGCTAGCAGCAAGAAAGTGGTTGGGTAACATAGAGAATTATAGTCATGGTCAAAATGATTGGCATCCTTGGTAAAATCTGAGCAAAGAATAATGAAAAATTATTATTAATATCCATTATTCATCTATCACACAATGAATAAAAGCAAAGAGATATGCAGCAAAAGATTCACAAAATAAGAAAGTGGCTTCAAGAACAGCCCCTATTCCACTATTAGGCCAATTGTTGAGAAGTTGTAGTCAAATGGAGATGTTATAAATCAGTGTCCTGACCTGACTCCTTATGGAAAAAAGAGCAGCAACATAAAGCAAAGAATCCTTGAAGAAAATCTGTAAGGGAAAAATTGCTCTGTAATCTGGATCAGAGTTTCCTTCAACAGTCATTATAGGAGAAGGTTTAGAGCTGTGATCTATGGTTACAAAATGTAGGTGGTGATAAATAGGTGCCGATAAATTGGACCAACATTTATAGGTTGATTTAAACCTAATTTCAGATGAGATTTAATACTGTTCTTAAATGAAAGATAAAAAGGATACAAAAGGCACATTTATTTCCACAGCCTTCTTTCCTCATATTTATAGAGGGTACCAATCATTTTATTGGCAAAAAATCCCCAAACTATTAATTTCATATGAGATTTCTCCTTTTTTAAATTATTTAATTTCATTACTTTTCTCAAATGAAAGATAAAAAGAATAGACAGTATACTTTTTAAATTATAAAACAGTATAGAGCTATTTATTTCAGCCAACATTTATTTGTGAAAAACATATTCAAATTGAGGTTTACTTACCCAGTGATGGGTTGCAGCTGAAAGGGCATCCGCTGCGTAAAACAAATCCTGGATAAGTTGGCAGTTCGTTCCGCTGTGGAGACCCTAGATTAATAAAGGGACTAAGCCGACAAGAAAATGAATGAATCAAATTGAGGTTTACCATATTTTCAATTCTTTTATTTCAATACATTGTTAAATGAAAGATAAAATATAAATATTGCAAATCAATTATCACAGCCTTCTTGGCTAATATATACTAAGTTTGTCAATAATTTCGAACATTTATTGGCAAAAAAAGAAAAATCTATTAATGTCATATAAGATTTTCCCTACTTTTTATTATTTTATTTTAATACTTTTCTTAAAGATAAAAGATAAAAAAGCAATTGTTTGAATTATAAAACAGTATAGTGCAAATGCTTTTGGCCAACTTTTATTGCTGAAAAACATTCATTTCAAATTGAGGTTTCCCCCATTTTCAATTCTTTTATTTCAATACATTTTCAAAGGAAAGATAGAAATGATAGAAAATTGCTAATTTAATTTTACAGCCTTTTTTGTTCATATATACCAAGTTTGCCAATAACTTTGACCAACATACATTTATTGATGAAAAACCTATTGATTTCATATTTGAGATTACTTCTATTTTAAGTTTTTGATTTCAAAACAAGGGGCCTCACGGTGGCGCAGTGGGTAGCATGATCGCCTCACAGCAAGAAGATCGCTGGCCCGGTTGAGCCCCGGCTGGGTCAGTTTGCATGTTTTCCTTGTGTTCGTATGGATTTCCTCTGGGTGCTCTGGTTTCCCCCACAGTCCAAAGACATGCAGTATAGGTGAATTGAAAAAGCTAAATTTGCCGTAGTGTATGTGTGTGAATGCAAGAGTCTGTGGGTGTTTCCCAGTGCTGGGTTGTGGCTGGAAGGGCATTCGCTGCGTAAAACATATGCTGTATAAATTGGCGGTTCATTCCACTGTGGCGACCCCTGATTAATAAAGGGACTAAGTCGAAAATAAAATAAACGAATGAATGATTTCAATGCATTTTTAAATGAAGGATGAAAAGAATAAACAACACAACTTTATTGTCACAGCCTTATTTAACAAGGTTGCAAATACTTTTGAGCATGTGCGTAAGGGTATGTAGACACGTTTTCAGACTCCTCAAGATGTGTTTGATTTCTCCAGGCCCCTTGATGCGTGTGAATAGAGAAAGTCCCTCTCCTCCTTTTTGTCTCTTGTCTTTTACAAATCCCCCAATCTTATCTTTCAATCTCCCTCTCTCTGTTGTTATTTTTTGGGTCGGGTTCTCCGTGTCTCTGGCAGCAGGGTCTGCACGGAGGTATCGATCAGCTTCTCTGCTGATTGGAGATCAGACTCAGCTTACAGTGCCTTTAATGGCCTGCTCAGCAGCTCCTGCCAAACAGAGGAGAGAGACAGAGGCCAGAGCGCACACGCACACGCACACACACATACACGTTTGAGCCTTTTCTGGGAGATCCTCATCAAGAAGTGCCCAATTAGAACCCAAAAGGAAATGAAAAAAAGTTATATATTGCACAAATAAAATAAAACTTATTTTAGTTCATTCATTTTAGATGAATAAAAGTTGACAAATTATATGGCCAGTTAAGCATATTGACTCACAAACGTACATTTTATTAGTGTATTCAAGTGATTTTGAACCACTATTAAAAAACATTAACAAATATGAAAAAGTCATATTCCTTACGTGCTTATTTTACTTAATTGTCATTTATTTTAATATTTTTTTTTATTTAAATGTTTTATTAAATGTTTTATTTATCTTTTGTTCTCAGTAATTAATTGATTATTACATTTATTGTTATTTAGAACTTAAATATAAATATATGAACCATTTTTTTAAAAAGCCTATTATTTAGTTTTAATTGGTTTTATTTATTTTCTTAATTTTGTTTAATGTTTATGTTAGTCTGTATTGTTTTATTTCATGAATATTTATCTGACCTTTATTTATATTAATGTATTAGTCAATTTTATATGTAATTAAATTTTTGGTATTTATTTATATGTTTATATAAATCAGGGGTGTCAAACGTATGGCCCGCGGGCCAGATCAGGCCCGCAAAGGAGTTTGCCCACGAGATGATTCTGTAAAGTATAAAAACGAGCTGCAATTTTTCAGTAAAAGAAACTACTGTTCCAATTGTGTTCACTGAATGCGCAATAGCAATTCCAAACTGTTAATTTCATCCAATCCAGAAGCCTGAATCAGCGTCAGTTTGACAGCCTCTGATTTTACTTTTTGTCGGTTTAGTGGCTAATTTGTACAAGTTCAGTCATACAAAAATGTATACTTTTTAAAAGGAGGTGTGGCACCCAACCACACCCCTAAATCCAACCGTCATTGGTGGATAAGCAAAACATACTAAATTATACGAATAAGATCATACAATTTTATATGAATTTGCCACTAAATTAACAAGTTACAAAAGTTACATGTTTTCCTCAGGCTCCAGCTTTATGTTTTATGTTGATCGTATTAAAACAAAGAAAACAATCTGAAGTTGTTGTTTTTAAGGTATATATACCATGATTTTTACCGCTCTGGCCCACTTGGAAATAGATTTTCCTCCATGTGGCACTTAGCTAAAATGAGTTTGACACCCCTGATATAAATTGAAAGAAATTTTATTTACATAATTTTATTTGGTAATTTATTTTATATATTTACTTTTTATGAATACATTTGTATAAATGTAAATTTGTAATTTTATAAATAAATTACTGATTATTTATTTAAATGTTCTCTTCGTTTATTTGTAAAATTTATATATAAAAACTATATCATCATATGTTCATATTAAAGTATTTAATATTTATATTAATACAATGTTTAATAATATTTATTATATATATATAATGTATAATTTATCATATATAATAATATTGATGGTATATATAACATATAATTTTATGTTTTATTTAAAATTTTATTTAACATTTTTTTTACATAAATATTTTCTCAATTGTCATAAACATTCATTATTTTTTTTATATGTATGTAGTATTGTTACATTTTTAATAGTGAAATTTTATTAGTTTGGTTTTCCTTTATTTTGTTTTATTTTATTTTATCACCTGTCTCACCTGTTTTCACATGTTGTTTATTAAGCCGGTCAAACAAGTCTGACAGAAGAATATTTGATTCTTCAAGTAAAATCCACTTAAAGCTGAATTTAACAGCAGTTTAACCCGGTTAGCATTGAGTCTGCAGAGTGCTGTGTTTGAGCGGATGTATGTGTGGTGTGTGTGTGTACTGTATGTGTGTGTGTATGTTCTGGAGCGGCTCTCCAGTCTTCAGTGTTTATGAGGTCCTGATTGAAATGATGATGACGACGATGATGATGATGATGATGAGCTGTTTTGTGTGTTAAATGACAGACCAGGGTCACTGCAGTTTCCAATGATGCCGTTTCCTTCCTTCAGTTGAGCTGCACTGGAAATGGTGTTGTTGCGTCAGAACTGTTGACAAGAACAGCAGCTGACATTTGTCTGTCTGTGTTCAGTGTTCTATTGATACAGTGAGTTGTTAATGTATTTCCTCATACTGTGCAACACACATACAAACACACCCGATGCACACACATATATGTGCACACCAGCATTTTGAAGTATTTTTATAGGAATGTGAAATGCTAAAATTGCTGCCATTATTTTATTTATAATTTTATTTTAAAAAATTAGAGACGTTACTTTTTAAATTAAATTAGAGATGTTGTAATTTGTAGCATTTTTAAAATATAAAATAAAAAAATAAGTGCCATGTTCTACCTTTATATAAATGTAACAATGTTTTTAACTTCAGAATAGCTGTGAAATCATATATATAAATAGCATATACACTTCATCACGAATACTTTCAAGTACATTTTTAATAAAGCATTTTTTAATATGCATTTTTTTAATAGTTAAAAGCTTTACTTTACTTTACTTTACTTTACTTTACTTTACTTTACTTTACTTTACTTTACTTTACTTTACTTTACTTTACTTTACTTTACTTTACTTTACTTTACTTTACTTTGATCCAGTCTCGATAACTCAAGCACTCAGGACTCATTATCAGCTTCAGTTTTATTCCCAGTTTATCTGTCCTTTTAGTAAGTCGTTGTTCCTCTTTTGTTTCTCCCTTCTGACCTGTCTTTTAAATTATGTAAATATAAATTCTTAGATATTTCCTCATTAAAACAATGTTTAGAAAGTTTACATTTTTTTGATAATTGATTGTACATCGTTGACTCAAGTGTTCAAGCAGCGTGTTTGTGTGTGTTTGTTTTGTCTTGTGAGTCTGAATTTCTCTGCAAGGTCAGTTATCAGCCGTACTAAAGCAGAGGCTCATGGGTAAATCTCAATGTGAGAGTGTTCATAACTGTTAGAGAATGATAGATGGCCGTTTCTCCTCTGTTTTTGCACTGCTAAAGTTGGCAGGCTGTCCTACAGAAATGTTTATGGCTTGTATTATTGATGGACGTGTACTGTACGGCTGATCAGCTGCTTTGCTGTAATCTCAGTAAGTCATAAATACTTTCTCTATAAAACATGACGCTGTGAGTTAATCGAGCACATAATCATCTAATACTTATCTCAGCTGATTTTATTTAAATATAAGCTCATTTGAGTTAAGATCTGTAAGTCAGGTTCAGATTTAGTTTTTTTTTTTTGGTTTGTTTATTGACATTTTATAGATTTTTAGAGGGGATTTTGAGAATCTCTTTTTATAACTTCATAAATATATATTTTTTTCGCCTCACAGCAAGAATGTCGCTGGTTTGAGTCCTGGTTGGGGCTGTTCTGTGTGGAGTTTGCATGTTCTCTTAGTGTGGCGTGGGTTTCCTCCTGGTGCTCTGGTTTCCCCCCACAGTCCAAATACATTTGCTATAGGTGAATTGAATAAACTAAACTGGCTGTAGTGTATGAGTGTGTAGGGTGTTTCTCAGTACTGGGTTGCAGTTGAAAGGGCATCCGCTGTGTGAAACATTTGCTAAATAATTTGGCGGTTCATTCCGCTGTGGTGACCCCTAATAAATAAATGGACTAAGCTGAAGAAAAATGAATGAATGAATGAATGAATATCGAGGGATATTTTGTATGAATAAATCCTCCTGTAAGAACCTTCAGAATATACACTGTAAACAAATGCAGGGTTCTACACTATTCATTCACGTTGTCCCAACACAAATCGATTACAAACACAAGTCCCACTTGGTTTGGGACTTGTGGAGCTGTGTATCAATGGATTTGCTCTTCAGTGTTTGGACTTTCAGCAGTGAAATTTTAACCACACTGAACTGAACTAAACTGAACTCCAACTCTGAAAACTGGACTGACATTGTTTCAATTTACTAGAACTTCTATGTTAAGCTGCTTTGACACAATCTACATTATAAAAGCGCTATAGAAACAAGCATGAATTGAACTTTAGTGCATGTTTATTATCCATTAATGTGTTTTTCCTTCTTCACAAGGTTCATATAGAGCACAGAGGTTTAATCTCTAAAGCCATTTGAAACAAATGAGGCATTCGTAACTAGTTACACACTCAATCTGAATCGATAGATCTCTTGAAAACCTGTGAGTAAACCTGTTGCTCTTAAAGCGATTAGTTGACGTTACTTTAGTTATTAAATAACCCATTGCCTTAAATTCCTAAGCACATGAACTGCACTATAAAAAAGATTAGTTGAAAAAGTGAGTAAATCACCTTCAAATTATTAAGTAAATAAACTATGTGCATAATTGTGAAAATTAAGTTAATTGAATTAAACAGCTTTAAGTTGAACAGAAATACATACATTTTTAAGTATAATTGACTTGTCATTTTTAAGGTGATGGGTTTGAGGCAGATTTTTTTTAACTACTTATTTAAAATAAGCTGAAATGACACAATTCTGGAGATCTTTTTGGTAAACGTAATTGTTTTATGTTCAATCTTCTTAAATAAGTTATGTTAACTTAATGGAATAGTGTTGGGAGAACATTAAGGATTGTGTTTTTACAGTGTGTGTGCGTACATTATTATAAAAATTAAGTTAACTCAGGTTTACTCACTTTTTTTAAAGTAAAGTAACTGATCATCCTCTATATGTCATTTAACATCCTCACATTGTGTCATGTATTTAGCAAGTTTATTTACTTAAAACATGTCCATGTTTGTTGACCTTTTTGCTTTTTCTAGAAATGTTCATGCATGTACTTGTTGCGTTATGTACTGACCAGGGTTATTATGGTTAACTAAAATTATTACTGCAAATAATGACAGAAAAAATACCATTTTTATTTAATAAATACTTATATTTCCAGATCAAATAAACAGGAAAGTAATCTAAGACTCTAAAAATATATATAAAGTGGAATAAAGACAATTGTTAATTTTACGTTTGTAGCAAAATCAAATCAAATCAAATGAAAAAATTAAATAAAATAAAATAAAAAGGATTATTTATATTAATGATATTTTATTTATATTAATATAAATTGTGAAATTACTTAGAAAACAACTGCATATAATAATTTACATATCATTTTAAGTAGTTTGCAAAATATAATAAAAATATAATTGTGCTATTATCTTGAAAATAAGCATTTCATTTGTATAATTGTTCCTGAGTCAAGCCTCTGTTTAAAAAAAATCTAATAAATCTCCATCAAGGATTACATCTAGCATCAGCTCATAGACTGGATGGTGTTACATAACTTTGTACTGGCAAAATAAATCACAGCATGTTCCACAAAAGAGTCCTGAGATCAAAAATATCCTGCAATCATTTTACAAACTCTGGTGTATTTTGACAGTCACATGCCACAATGTGAAAGGTTGAACATCCAGAGTCCAGAAAGAGATGTTCAGAAAGAGAGTCCTGACTGATACGGTTTAATTGGTCACACTGGAGCTGAAGGTTATATTGAGGTCATTACACGTTTAAACAATAGAAGAAACTCATCTAATGATTCTGTGTTTGGAAAATCTGCCAACAGTGCACAATATGCTGGAAATACTTTATATAATCATGCTTAAATAGTAAGATTAGCATGTTAGTGTGCAGTTCTCTCTGTTTCGTGAGGTTAACAGCAGTGTTTGCACAGTTTCAGTTGTTTGTTTAGTTCACTAAAAAAATGACATTTGCTTTAAACTACTTTAAACTTTTAATTGAGCGGATGCATCTCAAATCTTGATTTTTTTTGGGACAGCTTAATTATTTTATGTTCAATAGTTAAATTTGTAAAAACTAATTAATTAACTTAATTCCTTCATGTTGTCCCACAAATCGATTGTGTGGAACCCAGCATTTTTTACAGTGTTGTTTCGTGTATGTCGTGTCTGTGGTTGCGTGTATGTTTTAAAGTTATGATGATTTTCTCTGTCCTGTAATTGCTTGTTCATCTGGCTGTCTTTGCTGTGTTTCTGAATGAATATGCTGTATATTTTTATATATTGGCTTTGAGGCCAACACATACTAAAAATAATTTTCATAACTGATGAATACCAAGCACAGATTTCTAGTGCAAATATAGATTATTATATTATTTATTGCAAACACTGTATATTTTAGCAGCACAGACTGTAATAAAACATGCACAATCATATACATATATGTATGTGTGTGTGTGTGCGGGCATGTTTTAATGGTTGTATTCTTATTAGATTTAAACCAAATGTATACTTTTTTTGCATATTTTATTACATAACTTAAAAGTAGTCAAAAAAATGTATAAATGTAGGCTCAGCACTGTCGCCTCACAGCAAGAAGGTTGCTGGTTAGATTTCCAGCTGTGCCAGTTGGTATTTTATTTCGTTTTGTTTTGTTTTGTTTTGTTTTGTTTTGTTTTGTTTTGTTTTGTTTTGTTTTGTTTTGTTTTGTTTTGTTTTGTTTTGTTTTGTTTTGTTTAATTTAATTTAATTTAATTTTATTTAATTTTATTTTATTTTATTTTATTTTATTTTATTTTATTTTATTTTATTTTATTTTATTTTATTTTATTTATTATTATTATTACTTTTTTATTTATTTATTTTTATTTTATTTTATTTTATTTTATTTTATTTTATTTTATTTATTATTATTACTTTTTTATTTATTTATTTTTATTTTATTTTATTTTATTTTATTTTATTTTATTTTATTTTATTTTATTTTATTTTATTTTATTTTATTTTATTTTATTTTATTTTATTTTATTTTATTTTATTTTATTTTATTTTATTTTATTTTATTTTATTTTATTTTATTTTATTAAATCTTGTTTATCTTGTCCAGAAAAAAAGCCCATAACTTTTAGTCCAACTATACAAGACTATCAGTGACTTTATGAAGCAATTGCCTGAACTTGCTGTGTTTTATCCAGACGTGAGCAGCAGAAGAGAAATGACTCTTTTTAAACATTATGAAATATTCATGGCCCTCAGAGCACAATGAAAAATGAAGACTATTTCATTTTTCACTGCTCTTCTCTTTTTTAGCCCCATTAATTTTAAGCCCATCGAAGTGCAATTTCACAGAGGTTTAGTGGCAAACTGAACAAGAAATTCTACATGCAAAGAAACAAACAAACCTCAGAGTGTGATTTATTCTGTTTTCAGCACACAAACAACAGCACTGAGAGAACGAGAAGCTCTGTCTCTGTCTGTCTGACTCTCTCCATCTCACATCGCTTTATTTTGCATGTGGCGACTACAAAACACTTCCAGATTTGTTCAGCGTCTAAAAAGTAAAGACAAATGTTCTTGAACTTTTAGGGAAACACAATTTATTTTGTAGATACTATATCAGTTATCAGATAATAATATACATGTGCTATTTTATTCACTGGCCTTAATATTGCCTACAATTAGCTAAAATTTTCACTATATATTGGGATTTTGATTTTATTTACCTATACATGGTTATTTTTCTGAAGTTTTACATTTAGATTATTCTAATACTGAGAATGTCGATTAATTTAAAACAGTGTTAAATGTAATCATCACATTTTTTTTTCTTAAAATTGATACCTTTTCAACTGGTGTAATAATGGTTTAAAATCTTTTTTTCTGTCTTTTTTATTTATTTATTTATTTTCCCGTTGCTTCTGTTTTGTCTTTATAATCGTTATTGCTTTCTGTATCGCTCTGTGTTGTTATAAGAAAATAAAAATATAATATTCAAAAAAAAAATTGATACCTTTTCATATTGTATATTAAAATGTTGTGATACCTACTGTAAAACTAATAGTACACTATTAACGATTTCCTGTAAAATCTATAGTAATTTACTGGCAGCAGTTCGCCAGTAACTTGCTGTAAATCAATTACAGCACAAATACTGTATTTATATTAAAAGCACCATTTATTTTGCTATATATTTCTGTATTGTATATCTTTACTGTAAAATATACAGTAAGTTTCACAATGCAACTTTAAAATACAGTAACATACCAAAAAATACAGAAAATTCAGTTCATATTACAGTTAAATACGGTGTAAAATTCGCTAACAGTGTATATATAGAATTTATAATATATAATTTTATATGGTATTTTTATTTTATTTAAGCAGATTAATTTATTATAACTTTATGCTTGTTATGTTTAGTACAATTTATTTATGTTATAATCTCCTGTTAATACTGGCAATAAATATTGCCAATTTGTGTGTTATTATATATTGCTAATTATTTACTGTGGTAATTTTCTGAAGATTTACATTTAGATTTCCATAATACTCAAAATACCAATCCTTTTGAAATGCAGATAAATGCATTATTTAGCAAATTTAAAAAATATGTATTTGTGAAAGTAATAGTAGGGATAATCTAATAGTATGTATAATTTTACTATGGTATTTTTATTTTATTTGGACAGATTCATTTATTATAACTTTATGCATTGTTAGTACAATTTATTTATGCTGTAATCTCCTGTTAATACTGGCAGTAAATATTACCAATTTTGTTTGTTAACTATGCAACGTCATTTTCTGATTGTTTACATATAAAACAAATATATATTTTCTGTATCTCATTAGGACAAAATATTAAATAATTTTAGTACCTCCACCTGCCCCTTTATAATGAAACAGTTCATGTATAATATTATTATGAGATTTTTTTGTAATGTTTGCATGTTAATGTTAATATAATGTCCTAAAATCTACCTTGAATTCCTAAAGTTGTAATAAAATGCACTCTATATATCTATGATTATGTGTTTAGTTGCATTTTATTATGTGAACTTGGCTTTTTTATTTTCCCCTGCGGTTCAAGCAGACCTTCAGGCTGCCTTTGGGTCGTGACCCTCCAGCGAGCTGTGTTTTTCTCTTTGTGTGTGGTTCAGAGGAAGGCAACCTATGCTGACTCAGCAGCCTGAGCTCTGATCCCTGAAATAGGGCACAGCTGGAAGTGCAGGGCGAGAGAGCGTGTGTCTGTAAAAGCAGTGGCTCTGAGAGAGAGAGAGAGAGTCTTCCCTCACAGGACTAGGGATGATTTAGCTGGGAGATCCTCTGTCAGACTAGAGCTCAGACACACACACGGCCTGCTCTGGGCCAAACCTGCTCCTGTCTGAGACCAATCGCTGCTGACACACCATATCCTCATGCTGCACAAGCAATGAGATGCTTTTCAAGTTTTGAACTCTTATATTCAGCGCTCAGCATAAATGAGTGCAACCCTCACATATTAATATTTTATAGGTCGACTTACAATAATATATTTGTGCATATACATTAGATAACATTGGAACTAGTATTACAAAATACACATAAAAAATGCTGGGTTATTTCAACCCAATTCTGGGTGTAAAGGGCTAACCCAACTGCTGGGTTAATTTTTTCATTCATTCATTTTCTTTTTGGCTTAGTCCCTTTATTAATCTGGAGTCGCCACTGCGGAATGAACCACCAACCTATCCAGCATATGTTTTACGCAGCGAATGCACTTTCAGCTGCAACCCATCACTGGGATACATCCATACACACTCATTCACACCCATACACTACGGACAATTTAGCCCAATTCACCTATACCACATGTCTTTAGACTGTGGGGGAAACCAGAGCACCCGGAGGAAACCCACGCGACACGGGGAGAACATGCAAACTCAACACAGAAATGCCAATTGACCCTGCCGGGACTCGAACCAGCAGCCTTCTTGTGGTGAGGCGATTGTACTACACACTGCGCCACCATGCTCCTGGGTTAATTTTTTTAATTAAATTAACTGGACCAGTTGAATCCAATGTTAGTCCATATTTTACCCAATTTCGGTCTAAATAACCCAGCATTAAGCGTAACTTAAGATCATAATCCAAAATTAAATACACCCAATTTAATATGGGATACTGGAAACATCAAGAGAAATATAAAAAATGACAATTCTTCATTTGAATTTAAATGTATTACCTTTCAATTCCTAAAGATATTACTGTAGGCCAGTGGTTCCAAAGCGATGGCAATTTCCAAAAATCTAATTCATTTTATTAAACCATTAGAATGACCATATTTTAACCTACCGAAGAACAAAATTAATAGTAATGTTATGAACATGTTAATATTAAACATAAAAAAACAACATGCAAATAAAAAGCCATCAGTCTTTTGATTTGTTTTGTGACTCCTGGGGTGATTGCGTTATATTAAAGACACAGCAGTAGCGTCAGATGCAGCACATTGATTTTATGGCATCAGGTTACACTTTCTGACACCTTTACTGTGCTCACGTACATCAAAGATACATAAAGGCCACAAATGAACATGGAGGATATATATATATTATATATTTGTAGATTTATATATTTATTACCATCTCAGAGAATATTGGGGATCGCGAGTCACTGGTATTGTTATTTTGGGGATCGTGGGCTGAAAAGTTTGGGAACCCCTGCTGTAGGTGACCAAACTCTTATTTAAATGAATATATCTTTAATAAAACAGTTTTATTCAAATAGACCAAAAATTATTGGCTATATTCACTGAGAAATGGATACAAATATCCTTTTCAAAATGGGTGTACTCATTTATGCTGAGCATTGTGCTGAATATTTTTTATTATTATTATTATTTTTTACATTTTTAAGTTTATTTCAACATGATATCCCTTATATTTGATGTTTATCATGCATTGAAAATGAAAGGCTGTCAGAAGCTTGTGGATTAAAACTTTACCATTCCTTTAAGGCTTCTATACATTATGTAAATGAGCTCAGTTGTTGTTGGCTAATTCCTTGTAATGTTGTTTTACAATAATAAATTACCTGTTTTTGTGTCGGTGCAGGCGGTTTAGGTTGTGAAGTTTCATCCCAGTTTCACAAGGAAATGTATCTATTTTGTTTGTGCTTGTTCAAACTGTCACAAGGGAAGACGCTGACAACAGGGACGCAGGTTTATTGAACAGAGAATGGTCAGACAGGCAATGATCACAATCAGGGTCAAACAGTTGTAAACAGAGAATCCAGAGTCGTAGTCAAATAACAGGTGATTGGTCAAAACAGGCAGGCAGCAGGCAAAGAAAACAAACAAACAAAGAAACAAGCAAGGCTCGGTGCACGGCAGGATGGCGGGCTTTGTGATGTTAACTTAGACAGATAAACAAGACTCAGCAATGAAGTGTGTGTGTGCTCTGTATTTTAAAGTCCATGTAATCAGCTCATAATGATACTCCGGCTGTGAGTATGCAATCAGTGATGATCAGGAACCGGTTGTGAGTGTATGTGGTGCATAACTGGATCTTGTAGTCTATAATGGTGGATTTGTAGTCCGTTAGTGATCTGCAACCTCTAGATCGTTGATAATCATAACAAAATCATGTTATACAAAAATGTCTAAATCAAATCGTACAAATTCAAACGAATTAGCCACTGAATCAATAAAAGTAACAAAATGCATTGAAAATGAAAGTCTTGTATATTTTACGTTCAGTCATGCATTGAAGATATCTCTAGAGTTATGTAGTTGATTAATGACGAAGTTTGAAAGAGAAATTTGACATATATTAATACATATTAGGCAAAGCTGAGAATGGCCTGTGAATTAAAACACTTTTGCTACTGTACCTTTAAGACTTCTACATGCACATGAGCTGTGTTGTGATTAGCTAATGCCTTAGAATGTTTCACAATCATAAATGAGATGTTTTAGGGTCTTTACAGTAGAGATGCTTTACAGTAGTTTAAGGAGATCAAATCCCTTATTTCTTACTTTTATTCTTGCATTGAAATCGACTCTGTCATCTTCTTGAGTCTTTTAAGTCTTTTCTGAGTCTTAACTATTGTTAAAGCAAGATTATTCACAAAGAATTGTTTATTGCATCATTTATGTAGCTAAATAACATCTTTCAATGGTCTTAATTTGATTACTTTTTTTAATAATAATAATGTATTTGATTCATTAAGTGACAAATTATAAAATTATTTTGACATATTTTAATTGACAGATATTTACATGTACTGGACTCACGCTTTTTCCATTCAGCTGCATTTGCCATCCGGTTCTTTACACAGTGCTGCACCCACACACATTTACGGCTGTGTGTGTGCTTTATGTTTAATGCACAGACATTTTCTGCACTGTTGAATTGAACTCTTGAACTGTATTGAACTCTTGTGCTACATGCGGTTAACAGCCTATACAGCCTGTCTTTGTTGGCGCAAGTAGCACAGGACACACAAGGACCCAGAAAATAGGGAAATGATTGACCTTGGCTTGTCGTTAACGTGGACATACAGTATAAGACACTTTTATGACATTTTATTTAAATAAATATATGTTTCTCCATGTAGCCTATAATAAGTCCACATATACAAGTGTGGTTATGTATGTCCATAGGGGAAACCTAATCATATCAAAAGGAATCCAAAAGATTAAGAATTTTGTGTGAGGATGAAAGATTTTCCCATGCAGAGACCGCTATGATGTCCAACAGAAAACTACTAGGTTTGACTTCTGTGTGAGCTGTCTGATATTCATACATCACCACATTACAAACAATAAACAATGGATCATTTTGGCTGGATTTTTTTGCTGAAAGTTTGCCAATGCATCTGCAGCTTTAGTTGAGATTTTTTGTGTCAAAAACATTGCACCTTTAACACTTCTTTTAGGATTAGCTGTTGACGTATTTGAAGTATTTGAAGTTGAAGTATTTCACATGAATGACCTGTCTCGGGTCTAGAAAAGAGCTTTAGGTTGTGAACATAAAGTCTCTTATATTTAATGCTCATTCTCTCATTAAAGTTAACTCTGTCTATTGTTGAGTTTTGTTTTGTTTTTTACTGTTGAAGTTTAACTGCTGCTTCACCATGCCTGAAAGAGAGAATTAGCATATGTAAAGCTGTAACAAGTAGTGATTGTAGTGATGAAGTAGTGATGAAGTCCCAGCTGGCCAGTTGGCATTTCTGTGTGGAGTTTGCATGTTCTCCCTGTGTTCACATGGGTTTCCCCCACAGTCCAAAGACATGCATTATATATGTATATATATAAATATTTGGGTCAACAAAATTGGCCATAGTGTATGAGTGTTTTCCAGTACTGGGTTGCAGCTGGAAGGGCATCTGCTGTGTAAAACATATGCCAAAATATTTGGTGGTTCATTCCACTGTGGTGACCCCTTGTTAAATAATGGACTAAGCCAAAGGAAAAAGAATGATGAATGATTCGTAGCACCCCTTGTGGCAACGCTGAGCAAAGCATGTGAATTACAAGAAAGTTTGCTACTGTACCTTTAAGTAATTTATACGTAAAAGAGCTATGTAATGATTGGAGTGCCTTAGAATTTTAATTTATAAATGACTTGTTTTGTGTATGTAGAGGAGCTTTTGAAACATGAAATCTCTTATACTTTATGTTTATTTTAGCATTTAAAGTAGTGATGCTCGATACCACAGACTTTCTTTTCAATCCAATACTGAGTAAACTTCAGGCTGGTATTGGTTGAAACAAAGCTTCAAAACTATGTATTTTTTTCCATTTTATTCACTTTAAACTTGGAAGTATATTGAGGTAGGGGCCTCAATTGCAATATAACTGAGCTAAGAAAAAAACAGAAAAACCAAAAAGAGGATACATTTAATCTAAAAATAGTTTCAGCAAAAAAAGAAAGTATTAGTGTAAAAACAGTAAACAAATCACTAGTTTGAGGTAGTTTTGTCCCCTGCTATAGTTTTAAAAGTTTTTTTAAAATGACCTTTAAATTATAATATTTTCAACACTGGCTCATTGTGAAAACATACCCCATTATACATTTCTGGACAGCACAAATTATGTAGACAGAGCTATGTATGGCTGCATTTCATGTTTAAAATGAATGCTATGTGGCGATATTATACTGCCGCCGACTTTTGTTTCTTTCGCTACTGGCTGACTGCTTACCTTCATGTGGACGACTTTTCCACTGTTACCAGTTTGCCCAAAGGCTCGCCACGAACGTCGGCGGACTTGAGACACAGAGAGGAGTTGAATGTGATGACGGGATTTTAGTCCGGCAAAGAACGGTTTCAAAAAGCAGGCCAACCAAAAACAAGAGGCAAAAAATTAAATTAACAAGTAAACAACAGGGTGAGAAAGTGGTGACCGCAAGGGCTTTTCTTTTTCTGGATTGCTTTTGAGTCAATCTGTGCTTTTGAAAACACTATCGGTTGGGTTTAGGGAAGGGGGTGGGTGGGGTTATCGTTCGTTTAGTCAGTCAGTCAGTCAGTCTGTCAGTTGAGAGCAGCCTTTGGTGGATTTACTGAAGAACAGCAGGCGTGAATAGTACTCGCGTGAGAAATTTGAGATCTGAAAAAGCGTACACAGTTTGCTCTGGTGGTTTCGCGAAAACAAAAACTACAAAAAAATGTAGCTCCTGGGACGTATTTCGTGATCTCCACAAATGTATATAGGGGTACGTATCAATAATGAACCTGGGTTGAATATTTTGCTACTGCACCTTTAATATTTTTATATGCAAATGAGCTTTGTTGATCTTTATGAATAGCTAATATCTTGGAGTGTTATTTCACAGCTGAGAATGACCTGTTATTGTTTTTGATAAATGTGAAGGAACCCCTAAAAAGTGTAGACAAACACTTACGCGCATGTACCAACAAGCACATGAATTCACAAATTCACAAATTGACTTACTGATGTGATATGAAATCCTAGAGGTTTACACTCTGCCTAAATTGGGGGATGGGTTGAGATAGAGAGCGAAAGCGAGAGAGAGAGAGGAAACCAATTATATGCCCAATAACAGAGTGGTATGGATTTTCCTCTGGGCTTGCTGCCAATCCCTCTATCTTTCTTTCTCTGTCTCTCTTCGCTCTCTTTGTCTCTTCCTCTCTCTTTCTCTCTCGCCATCTCTCTCTATCTGTCTGATGTATGCTTGATTAAGGGAGGTGAATGAGCTATTGAAATATGTGGCTGTTAGTATATGTGATGGGAACGATCAGGGACGTTTCATCAATACTTCTTACGCTCCTCAAAAAGTCATTCACAAGTATAAAGAGGCCGCTACAGTGAAAAAAAACAGCTAGAATACTTTCAGTAAATCAATTCAACCATTGTTACTCGGGAAAGCTACAAAGCGTCTGTCATCATCTTCACAGTACGTAAACATGCAATCCCTTATATTTCATGTTCACTCTTGCATTGCTGCTAACAAACACCTGAAGGGGGCGATAGATTTACCTAAAAAAAAGAAGGAAAACCCAGTTTCGCTATGTTCAAAATGGGATCAATCCATCTCCGAAGGGCACTACAGTTTGGAAACAGCCATTGGGGGTTGTTTCAAACCCAAAGTGTTTAAAATTTCCCACTTTAAAGAGTCCTTTAAATGTAGGATTTCTAAGTTATGGACACTTTGTGATATCACGATTCTTCAGTTTGTGACGCAGATGTTACAAGATGACGCAGAAGTGCAGTCCAAACAAGTTTTTACTTACAGTAATTTCCCTACACCCTTTACCCCTCAAAGCTCTACACCAGAGGATAAACGCTTTTAAAGGATTAGTTCGGATATAGGGATGAATCCATTAGCAAGAAAGAGAAAAGTGGCATACTAGCACCACTTGTGGCAGAATATTGTTTATACGTAGATTGCAATGTGACATATTGAAATTCAAGTTTGCAAACTTGCAAAATGTATTTTATACTTATTTTCATTAATGAATACCTGAACTGCAAAGGAGTTATATTTAAAATTACCTGACTGATTCCACAACAAATTAATCTGCCGCTGTAGGGCACTTTGAAAACAAGTGTTGTAGCCAAAAGGAAGTTCTTAAGACTGGTCATTTCAAAAAGCTCTTCAGTGGGACGTGTGTTTGAATATAACGTGTATTTTTGACCACACTTCGTTATTATTGTTTATTTATTTGTTTGCTGGAGATTAGAACTGAATTTAGAAATAGTTTTGAAACAAATCTTTGAGCTTAATAAACAAAATTAAATATGTAGGCTAATAGATGTCTTCAGTGGAGTGTGTACAACACCGTTTCCTTATCCACGAAAGTAAAGGAGTAAAGTAAAGATTAAGTAAAGAGGCCGAATGGAGGAGGCTTATTCTTTATCCTCACACTGCAGATGGTTTATTTAACTGTTTTCTCACTAGTGAAGCATTCAGTTTTTCCACTTACAAAGTCCGGCAATGTGCCTTGGCGCGACACAATTGACTCCTAAAGGGAATGGGAGACGGGACTCTGATTGGATTAATTCACGATACTCTTAACACACTTATAACTTATTAAGAGAACAAGCACAACCCTGTTAGACCATGCACCACGGCGCAAACCTTATTTTTCCCTCTTTAAAATAACAAAAGTGGATTTGGACATGCCCTTAATGCTGTTGCATCATGTGCTTTAGACTTTGCACCTAGATCATTAAAATAGAGCCCCTAATGTTTTTGATTTCGTATTTATAAAATGGTCCCACTTACAAAAAAAGGATGACTTCTTTCTTTAGTCAGTATCTCTGTCTCTGAGTGGTCCATACTCTAGCACTGGAGCCCATAAACGCCCCTTCACTTTGACGAGTGCGATAAGAGTGTTTAAACAACTAGCTTTTTGGTTTATTGTTATATTAATACTTGTTGTTTTTGCATTTTTGTTTGTTTTAGTTCTTTGTTCTGACTGGCTTCTGTTTTTTTTTTAAATCTCATAAATACAAAAAAGTACATGCTGTTTACAAAAGTGATGAAATGGGCTGAATTACCTTGTTTGGTAGGTTAAATTGTCCTTTATATAATGATGCTGTTGTTTTGAAAAGTTTGTGCTCAGAAAAGCTTCAGTATGTATTCACGTACAAACTACTTTATACTTGCATAGTGTTTAAGATTTAGTGTGTGTTTTGACTACAACAAGCAGGCATTTGTAACTCCTTACAAAACATTGCAAAACTTTTAAATGTGACGCAAGAGTTGCAACTATGGCAGCTGAGCAGTCCATTCTTTGTGGGTTTTTTTGAAGAATTTTCAGAGCCTGATAAAATCGCTTTAAATATACGTGTTTAATAATAAAAATATGCTCAATGTTACAGTCACTGGGCTTGAATTAAAGAGATAGTTCACAACAAAATGAAAACTTACTCATTATTTACTCAGCCTCAAGTGGTTCCATACTTTTATGAGTTTCATTTTTCTGTTGAACACAAAAGAATTTTGACTTGAAGATTGAAACTATTGAACTATTGACTTTCACAGTAGAACATTTTTCTAAGTAACTTATTTTGTGTTTGAAAGAAGAAACTAAAACAGGTTTGACAAGTGAAGGGTGAGTAAATTATGACAGAATTTTTATTTTTTTAAAAGAACCCTTTGGACCCACTGTGCGAGCTCTCTCTTTAATACCACATGGTTTATGTACATGTTGATTGGGATGACACAAGAGAAAATGTATCTCAAACCCTGTTGCACACCGTTTCCAGAAAACATGTCATTCAACCCAGAAACCGTAGCAAAATGTTGCATGCTCCATGATTTCTGAAGCGAGCATGAGGCGCTCTAGCAGTGGCGATTAAGACTGCATTTCGGTTTCATAAGAGCTCCTGTCTGTTCGTCCCGTCTTTAATTAAACCCACTGACCCTTTTAGCTGTCACTCACCTGGCACTGCATAATGGACACACAACTCCGCTATATTATGTGCTCTAGTCATTTAAATGATGAGTCATTGTGAAATTCAGAGCCAAACGTGTGTGTGTGAATGTCACATGAGTGTCGTTTCTGTTGCAGTGTTTGAGTGCGTGTTTTCCCGCAGGGCTGAAGCAGTAAAAGGCCCCGTAAAGCAGAGCTGCAAATGGCTCAGTGAAACACTCACTTAACCTCATGATACCATCATATTGCATCGCTACTAAAACTACACCACCCTCAGACTGTCTGTGTGCGTCCGTACGGGTGTGTGTGGGCGGAATATCGATAATAGCAGCAGTTAATTCATGTGTGTTTTGCTGCTTGTCCCTCCTAGATGATGTTCCCTATTTCTGTACGTCTTTGTTAGTTAAACACACAACAGCAGAGGGCCAGTTGCGACCCGTTTAGCATGAAAACACACTCTATTTGTCATTGTGTGAACACTCCCAGTGTTGGGTGAACCACAAGTCAGATGCATGCTGGGTCATTCAGACAAAGATTTGAGAGCAAGGTGTAGTCTGGCTACTTTTGTTTGAACCTCAAGTTCTTTGTAAGATTGTTTGTGAACTTTATGAAGAACCACAGGAAATGATCCTTCTTTTAAATGGTCTTAAATGTCTTTGAGGGTGTGCAAGAAAAAAAGGAGGGGCTGAAAGAGTGAGTGATTATGTTTCTTTTAGGGCAGATTTGTTTTTAATTAAAGAGCCCCTATCATGCAAAATCAACCTTTGCTATTTGGTAAAGCTATTTGGAGAGATGTGTGGTAGGGCTGCACAATATATCGTTTCAGCATCAATATCGCAATGTGATCATTCGCAATAGTCACATTGCAGGATATGCAATGTGGAGTCTGGATCATAGTTGGTCATTTGCATGTGCTTTCGAGGCCTATTATGATTTTAAAACATTCAGGCACAAGAAATTGTATTGTGAGGAATTTTAACAATTAATATTGTATAATATTAATGGCATTTTTATTATTCAGTCACTGTATTTGAATACTGTTTGACGGAAAAAGCTAAAAGACTGTTTCAATTGTAGCATTTTCTTTATTGTATCAATTTCTGTAAATTGATTTTTAGATTTTATGCAGATAAAACTCACCTACAGAATCATCACAATCTGTCTAAATTTATCTAGGGGAAAACAACATGGGCATAATTAACGAAAAAACAAATGTTGTGGCTGGTGATCACCACTACAAGCTCAAACTCTCAAAAAGTTGTAAGCATACAGAACATGAACAGTTGGACAAGACTAAAGGTTGGTCGTCAGCCGGAGGGGTAGGGAAAATCCAGGAGCTCTACACTCCCAACAATCGTCGCACCACAAATGAGCTCTCTGAACCCTGCCGGAAGTTCCTTTTTATAGGCCTCAGTGACCAGCGGCCAATCAGAGCTTGGATCACATTAGAATGGGAGCCTCAGCCTATGGAATAACAGAAAACAACTCAAGAAGACAGGACAAAGAAAAAGACACATGCAAGGCTCAACAAAAAACAAATAAATAAACTTTAGTCATAACATTAAGATAAATGTCATCTGGTAAAATTGTATACATCATATCGCTATATTTATATATATATCGCAGAATAACAAAATATTGCAATGTTAGATTTTTCCAATATCGTGCAGCCCTAATGTGTAGTATAGTATGCACAAAGCCATATTAGAGTGAAATAAACACTTCAAGTATTTTCTTAAAATATCCTAATATTAAATCAGGATCACAGCATGGTTGCTCAATTGTTAGCACTATCGCCTCACAGCAAGAAGGTCACTGGTTGGAGTACTGGCTGGAGTTTTATGTGGAGTGTGCAGGTTCTCCCCATTTTGATTTTGAGGCCCACCACTCTGTGACGTAGCAGTGAAGTTTTCCCCACCCACCAGAATTAATTGACAGGCGCATATTATCATGTCTCAGTATTAACGTATATGTATCCACAAGACAGGATTTGCCTTGGCCTTTATTGACTGCACCTCAAAAAGTTGTTGTACAAGTTTTTAAAACAGTGGAGGTTTTTAGTAAAGAAACAACAGTAAAAAGGCTATGTACTTCCTATCTGCTGGAATCACCACATCTGCATAGTGTCAGCGTCTAATTTAAATGTAGATTCTTCAATCGCACAAAAGCAGTCCCGGTTTGTGGACGTTAAATCATGTTTATTTTGCACAGTAACAGAAGATCTTCATAAAGCAGCATATACTGTACAGTACTTACTTGTACAGCGAGCTTTGTAATGATTTATATAGGAGCACTTTAAAGGGTGAAAACAGGCAGAAACCAACAACTAGGTGGAGATTTTACTCATAGAAGATGAATTATGTCATTATGGAGGGTTTTAATTGATTTGATAATATTTATCCCGAAATAGAACATTCTCTCTACAATTACTCTCTGACCAGGGTCTTATAGATGTCTAACATTGACGGCGTGGCTAAAATATGGCTGTGCTCTGGCATATGTTTTATGCGGCAGATGCCCTACGTAATTTACGTCTAGTCATTTATGACAGGGCGGCATGGTGGCTCAGTGGTTATCACTGTCGCCTCACAGCAAGAAGGATGCTGGCTCGAGTTCCAGCTTGGTCAGTTGACATTTCTGTGTGGAGTTTGCATGTTCTTCCCATGTTCGCGTGTGGTTTCCTCCGGGTGCTCCAGGTTCCCCCACAGTTCAAAGGGCAGTACAGGGGAATAGAATAAACTAAATTGTTCGTAGTGAATGAGTGTGTGTGTGTGTGTGTGTGTGTGTGTGTGTGTGTGTGTGTGTGTGTGTGTGCGTGTGTGTGTGTGTGTGTGTGAATGACTGTGTATGGGAGTTTCCCAATACTGGATTGCAGCTGGAAGGGCATCCGCTGCGTAAAACATATGCTGGCATAGTTGGCAGTTCATTCCACTGTGGCAACCCCTGAAATAGAGACTAAGCCAAAGAAAAATTAATGAATGAATGCATTTATGACAGAATTTTAGAGTAAACTATTTTTTTCTCCAGTAGCTTGTATTATGATCCATTTCAGTGATTGAATTCCAGGTGGTCAGCTGAGATGCGTTACAGTTTCACCTGGTACGAACATGCATTCAGATGCGTCTCTTGTGGTCACTGGTGTTTATATTTTATCAAGGCCATTCCCTTGTTTATTTCCCACTTTCACAGGATCACTCATGTAATTTAAGTATATTTTTTCACTCTAAATATAAAAGATTTAATAATTTTGTTATATATTTGTGCCAGTTTTTAAAAAACTTTTTTATTAGGCTTTATATTAACTAACAAACAAATGTATAGTTTCCTTTAACAATAAAAAGCAAATATTTATTTCTTTATTTTTAATTTTAAGTTTTTATATTTTAAGTTGAATATAATACACAAGTACTATTGAATAAACAAACCCATGTTACATGGCTTAGGAACTTTCTCACATTTATGATCACATGATCAGTAGGTGGAGAGAAGCTGGCCTTTGGTGACTTTTTGGATGCCTTCCCCACATTGGTGTCTACACTATGAATGTAATTATTTTATGCTTGATGTCAATAAAGAGGTTTTTAAGTGAATCCCACTACTGTATAAATTCAGTTTGATTCACACTAGTATTTTGTCTGAAAAGCATTTATTGTACTGAGGGGAACTTAAATATGTTTATATTTGATCATTTTCCTTTTACTTTGTGCTAGGCAGGCTATTTTAAATAACTTAAGGAAGAAATAATAATGGCGACACGGTGGCGCAGTGGGTAGCATGATCGCCTCACAGCAAGAAGGCCAATGGTCAGTTGGCATTTCTGTGTTTGTCCAGCTTTTTCAAGTTACTCACTGTACCTCAATAAACTCCCCACTGGAAGGGCTTCAGGGCAGGTACGATGGATACAACTGGAGCCACTGCTGAACTTTGATTGCGTTCACACACACAATGTTCGTCCACAAACTAGACAGCCTAAGTACTGGCGTTACACTAGTCTGTCAAACTTCGACGTCCTTCCTCGTTTAATCAACAGTTACTAGTAGCTAGCTAGGTTATAAACCGGCAAGCGTACCGGCCCCAAACAATAACTAACTGAGGAAAAACGAAACTTGCGTCTTAATTTATACAAAGACACAACCTATCGGCTAGAAACGGCAATACACATCTCCATAATCAGAATCAGAACATATATGAAAATACAATATAAATGTGCCTGCATTTAAACTAACATGGAAAATATACATACTTATATTTATTCTTCAAATACTCTGAAGCATAATAACATCTATCATTGATAATAAAACATATTATAAACAATACTGACACTTACTGGAAAGTCCTACAGTGTTTCGAAGTTTGCATGTTCTCCCCGTGTTGGCGTGGGTTTCCTTCGGGTGCTCCGGTTTCCCCCACATTCCAAAGACATGCTCTATAGGTCAAATGAATAAGCTCAATTGGACATGTATGTGTGTGAATGCGAGAATGTATTGGGTGTTTCCCAGTGATGGGTTGCAGCTGTAAAAAGGCATCCGCTGTTTAAAACATATGCTGGATAAGTTGGTGGTTCATTCTGCTGTGGCGATCCCTGATTATTAAAGGACCGAAAAGGAAATGAACGAATGAATGGGAAATAATTAAAATAAATCTGTAAATAAATGCAACAAGACATGTCTTTTTTAGTAATGCCATTTCAAATCAGTCTTATGGGGAAATGGATTAGTGGATAAATCATAGGTCACCAAAACATGAAAATTATTTACCCACCCTTCACTTGATCAAACCTGTTTTTCATTTCTTCGTTTTTTTCCTACTATGGAAGTCAATGGGTCCCAGCAGCCAGCATTCTTCACAATATCTTCTTATGTGTTCAGCATAACAAAGAAGCTTATAAATGTTTCAAACCACATGAGGGAGAGTAAATGAAGAGGTAATTTCCATTTTTAGGTGAACTATCCCTCTAAAGGTTGATTCATATTAATTTATATGAAAAATCATTGGACCATTATTAGATTGTACACAAATATTCAAATGAAATAATATGTGGTCATGCAAATTACCTCTTAAGTTGGCAAAATTTCATTTGTAAGCAAAATGGTAATATCACACAGTAATAGCGCATGAATGATGCAAAAACCACTCTAGCCAAAATCCCCATGCTATAGAAAAAAGTAACCTTTTTTCGTGTTATGTGTGTGTGTGTGTTTTGGTAGAATGCATTCGGGACTGCCTGGAACGGCTGTAAATAGCATGGGAAACTTCTTTATGCAGTTATAGACCCTGAAATGCCAGTCAACTACTGTAAATGACCGGCCTCTTTTATCCAACACATTCTCACTGTTCTGTGTGTTGCTGCAGCTGAGATTTAAGTTCATTTAGGGTCTGTTCATCTGAGTTCGTGACTGTGAGTGAAGTGTCCTTCACCCGGCTACTCGCACTTATTCACACTCATATAATGCTGTTTCTTCACTGCATTCACACAGTCCATCATATTCTGAGCATGTTTCATGTCTGGACATGTTTTTTTTTGCTATTCATGAATTTGTATACTGAAGCCACACTTAAATGTCATAAAGAGGTTTTTAAAAAGTGGAATCTGTGAACAAATGAAGTTTTTTATTTTACGTTTCTTGAGTCTTTATTTGCAGTTACTTGTCAAGGTCATTTTTATATCGAACGAGTAGAGTTATCCTCACAATATCATGTTCTTATAAACTTTTGTCTAAAAGTGCACCTATTTTGCTATTCAAAAGATTTTAGTTTTAAATGTCTCCTTCAATAGGTTTACTTTTACTTAGCTTTTCTCATAATATATATTTCAGGATCATCTCTTTTCTCAAAATGTCTGAAATGTTTTTTTTTAAGGATTAGCTCTTCCTAAGCCACACCTTTCTGAGAGCCTACATCACTCTGCTCTGATTGGTTAGATGAGTTCATCTGTTGTGATTGATTAGAAACTATATGTAAATTTTTTATTTTGATCACTTTGATCTTTGAGACTTTCTTACATTCACAAGCAGCTATATTGCACACTACATGAAAGGTCTTAAAAGAATAATGGGGCAATGAAATTTGGAATAATTTATTTTTTGTGTGTTTTTTTATTTTAATTCTTTATTTTTAATTATGTTTTATTTTATAAAATGCATTATCTTATTTTCATTTGCTTTATTTGTTTGTTTGTTTGTTTATTTATTGTTTGAATAAATCAATTGTTCAAATGTATCAGTTCAAAAACCCTAAAACCCTTACCTAAAATAGAAAAAACATAGCTGTCGATCACTTCGGTACAAGTATTTGGAGAAACATATCAATGTCAATAATGATGATAATTACAACAACAATCAAAACAACAACAAAACAAAACCAAAAATAAATAAATACATTAAAATAAAAATTATTATAAATAAATTAAATAAATTAAATTATATATACATATTTATTTGTAGGATATTACTTAATATGGTCAACATAAGAGGTGCCATATCTTATAGAATTGTTTACTTGGTCTTCTTAAAAAGTATCTAATTTTCAAGGTAAAGACAAGACACAATTTCTCTGGTCAATTGAATAAAGGTGGGTGGAAAGGGGATATTATTTATTTATTTATTAATTTTATTTTATTTTATTTTATTTTATTTTATTTTATTTTATTTTATTTATTTTATTTTATTTTATTTATTTATTTATTTATTTATTTATTTATTTATTTATTTATTTATTTATTTATTTATTTATTTATTTATTTATTTTTTATAAAATAGGTGCATTGGTTCAAGTATAGCTTCCATGTCTTTTCCTAATGTTTTTTGAGGCTGTACATTTCCCACATTCTTTGCATATTTATCCCATGCGCAGCACAGTTACAGATCATGGGAAAACAAATTTACCAGCTAATCCTTTTTTGTCCTTTCTATCACTTTTATTTATAGCTCTACAGTTAAATATAGGCCAGAAAATGATGGGAGACTAGAAGAGTGCTAGCAGTGAAGAAAATGGCTCAATGAGTCTGCTAGGTCACGATTACAACATAAACAAGAAGTTCTTTTAAAGACGTTTTAGATACCAGCAAAGTAGCCTTTCAAAACAAATTATAAAGGGCATTGATTGGCTGCGTAAACAATTATGTCAGCATGAATGTTGTTTTTATTTTCATAAAAGAAAAACAAGAATTTTAAGCATTTCTTTCGGCCAGTGAGAGGATTGATTCATACTTGTGTCTTATACTTGTTTGTGTTTGCATGCATAAATGTGATGTGGTATATATGTCTACAGTATATTACAACATTTATAATAATATGTAATATGCAATTCACATCAAAAGCTAAAATTATAATATAGGGGCTCACGGTGACGCAGTGGGTAGCACAATCGCCTCACAGCAAGAAAGTCGCGGGTTGGAGCCCCGGCTGCATGGGTCGGTTGGCATTTCTGTGTGGAGTTTGCATGTTCTACCCATGTTCGCGTGGGTTTCCTCCGGGTGCTTCGGTTTCCCTCACAGTCCAAAGACATGCAGTACAGGTGAATTGAATAAACTAAATTTGCCATAATGTATGTGTGTAAATGCAAGAGTGCTGGGTTGCGGCTGGAAGGGCATCCGCTGCGTAAAACATATGCTGGATAAGTTGGCGGTTCATTCCACTGTGGCGACCCCTGATTAATAAAGGGACTAAGCCGAAAAGAAAATGAATGATAAATAGAATTATAATATGGGTGGCACGGTGGCTCAGTGGTTAGCACTGCTGCATCACAGCGAGAAGGTTGCTGGTTTAAGTCCTGGCTGAGCAAGTTGGCATTTCTGTATGAAGTTTGCATGTTCTCCCCATATTGGCGTGGCTTTCCTCCAGGTGCTCCTATTTCCCCCACAGTCCAAAGAGGTGTGCTATAGGTGAATTGAATAAACTAAATTGCCCATAGCATATGAGTCTATGTGAATGTGAGTGTTGTATGGGTGTTGCGGCTGGAAGGGCATTCAATTCAATTCACCTTCATTTGTAAAGCGCTTTTACAATGTAGATTGTGTCAAAGCAGCTTCACATAGAAGATTATTGTAAATTGAGACAGTGTCAGTACGGTTTTCAGAGTTAAGTATAGTTCAGTTTAGCTCAGTTTAGTGTGGTTTAATATTCACTACTGAGATTCCAAACACCGAAGAGCATTAAAGCATTCGCTACATAAAACATATGCTGGAATAGTTGGCAGTTCATTCTGCTGTGGTAACCTCTAAAATAGAGACTAAGCCAAAGGAAAATGAATGAATGAATGAAAATTATTATATTATGAGAATATTATAGACACTATCTGATTGGGCAAATATGAAGTGCAATAAAATATTGAGTCAACAATATGTTTTGTCTGTTTCAGGGTTGTTATCGTTTACTAAGATTAACTATTAAAACAAAATTCTGTTGATTTACTTTGTATAAAGCTGAAATTAAACTAAAAACAATATGATAAAATACTAAACTTAAAAAAGTTAATACCTTAGTTAATTTTGTTAGTTTATATGAAATATATGAATAAAATGAATTAAAAAAGGATAAAATGGCACAAATACTGTATATAACAAAATTACTAAAGCTTATATATTTAGAGTTAAAATTAATATTTAAATTACATATTTATATTAAATATTAAGTAAATATATTAATAAATACTATAATGGTGTTAAAAGAATACTAAAAAAACTCCTTTGACAGAAAAGAAAAACTTTATTTTAAATGCATGTATCTGCTAAACATTTTTGTCAACTTTCTGTCTTCCAAACATGGAATAAAAGCTTTAAATTGAACGTGATCCCAGAACAGACAGATGACAGTCACCTGTAGCAACAAACAAGATAGCATGAACTCTGCAGATCCCAGACCAGCACTTAAATTCCTGAGCAGCAGATGAAAGGAAAAGGGGGATTTTTTTGTTGTTGTTGTTTTTCCGTCATGATTGAAAGGAGCTGTGGCAAATCCATCAAAGCGCTGGCAGTGACAAGAAAAAAGCGATTACACGGGTAGCTGCATGTTTGTGATTCTAATACAGTACAGTAGTGCAGGTGTGACAGTCCATTCCTCAGCAGCACAGATTCAGAAAACACGGCCGTTTTATCACTCCACAGGAAAACATTGTAGAGTGATTCTCTTCTTAACAAGAACGATGATTCGCTGTGTCTCAGTTTGTCTGTTTAGTGTATATTAGTGCTTTGCAAGTGGTCTTTTTTGGCATCTCAGCGGGGATTGTTTTCATGAACTCCTCACCACAAACTGACTCATCACATGGCCTTTCTGTGAGTGTGTGGGCAAAGAGTTCATTAGGACTGCTTTACTGTCCGCTGCTTTAAACGGCTAATGGCTGGCTAATATAGATGTAATTAGAGCATGTGTGTGTGTTTGTTTGTGCTTTATACGTGTGTGTTTGCTCCGTGTATTGTGTTGTTCATTTTAAGCCACTCTGCAATTTGTGCTCGGAAACTAAACTGCAGCATAATTACTCGTAATGCCACAAGGGCCTTGACTTCAGGGTGTGTATGTGTGCATTTGTGTGGAGGAAGTGTTTATTTTGAGGTGTATCTTGAGCGCTAGTATGCTAATATTTCCTGCAGTCCCTTTGGAACCAGCAAATTATGCAGTTGGTTTGGCAATGGTGTGCTTAAAGATGTAATTTAGTTGTAGTGTGTTAGCGTGAGAGATAAATGACCTGTGTGTGAGAGATTTCCACACTCTTGTGAATCCGCTAATGCTGATTAGCAATTACTCTACATGTAATTGCTGTAAATGTAACTAAATGGAACTTAAAGGCATTTCTGAATGTATTAAATATATTTGATGATAATTTACTCAATATAACTTATTGGATGTCTGGTTCTCGAATCTGATTGGCTGATAGCCTTGCAATATTTTGCAATACCAGCACTTGTACAGCCTCTTCACCCTTCTGTAATACTCCGCCCACATAGAGTGACAGCAGATCAATAAACTCACTACAGTTTGACAAATATTGCAGCTGTTGGACAACACAATGTTCTTTTGAGGCTTTTTTAGGCAAGAATGTAGTTTAGATTGCAACTATGCAGTTTATTTATAAGGATAGTGCCTATTTTAAATATTTAAATTTATTGAGAGATAGCGCGTCGCCGACTATGTCTTTGAGCAGACATTATTCTTCCAAAAGAAGGCATCAGAGACCGGATAATAAGCCCTTAGGGGATAAAAACAGCGTATTTTTTAACTACAGCTGATTATTAAACAGGTAAGTGACAATCTAAGTCGATTTCTCCCTTTTGTATGTCGCAGTGCTGTATTTATATCATATAATTGTTGTGTTGAGTGTGGGGTTACTTTTTGGTACTAGTCCAGTAAAAAGAAAGAAAGAAAGAAGAAATGCCGGCCTGTGTTCATGGTTTTTCCTTATCACAAACATCTAGTGTGGAGCTGCTTTGGCTTTTTCAGGAATAATTATTGTGATATCCAGATTGCAACAGAGAAATGGGAAATCTCTGTAGACTGATGCCGTTTCATGTCGTTTAGCCTTATAATCCTAAAATGTGAGCAAAATCACCTGTTTTGTCATCAATTCAGACATTACGCTAGAGAATCATTCAAATACTAGCTCTAAAGGGGTGTTGGTGAATTAGCAACGGTTTCTGCTGATCTGACGTCAGTTGCAGATGTGAATGAACAGCGGAAGAAAATAGTTCCTCATACAAAAGGATTTTTGAGACCCTCTGTGTTTGATTTTCTTATTTATATACACGATTATGCCGTCAAACTGTTGTATAAATGCGATATCAGATGAGTAGCAGTGTGAAATGGCTGTTTATCATCACTGGTGGAACACTAAGGCACTTGGCCTGCAGTCGCGAGCCAACATACACCTCCCACCAGTGCCAATATAATATAGCCTTATCACACTGCTACTCGTGTGATATTGCTCTTATATATAATTTTTAATTATTTCTGTTTAGTTTGGTTAAGGTCCTATAAGTTGTGGTGAAAAACTATATTCTGCATTGATTCTGTATCAATTGTGAAATGTTGAAATTTCATTTAGTAAGCATTAGTCACGTTTAAGCAGTTAAATCCTCCTGGGTCTCTTCTTTTGCATTTTGTTTGCACTTCATTGCATTTTCATAATACATGTTAAATGACAACATGTGCATGACAAGCTCAGCTTTTGCTAAATTGTGAGTCCAGCTTTGTTTCGATCTATTGTGCAGTCCTCATTTGCGTAAAGAAGAGCATTTTTTTTTGTATTTGCTGAACATTTCCGGTCAAATGCATAACAAATTTTACAATAGGATATTCACATTTTAGCATAAAATCTGTAAGCAAAATAACAAAAAGAAAGAAAGAAGGAGAAAAAAAAGCATTTAAAGAACAAGAGCAGGTATACATAACAATTACCATAGAGAAGAGGAATTTAGTTTTTGGAGTATATTCACAGTTCTGTATGCTTTACGACTTGAAAGTCCTTTAAGAGTTTCAAAATAAATGTTTAAATCAGCCTTGAAATGGAATATGTTAGGCTTCCTCTCCGACCATTTACACTTGTGTATATGAAACTTGCCTAATAATACCAAAAGATTTGACATCAACAGAAGATTCTTCTCTATATCTTTTTTTATCTGCGTAAAATATGACATCTCTTTTCTTTATTTTAATTCTATGACCAATCAGTATATTAAATAGACATTCAACATCAAACCAGAAATATTTAACTTACATACAATCAAAAAAACAAAAGCATAACAGTCTCAACATTCATTCCGCAAAAAATACAAGATTTAGAAAGATCAAAGATCATCTACATGCTGTCGCCAATGGTTACTGTCACTCTTATCAGCAGAAGTTGGCAGCACTCCCTTGAAATTAATATAATTGTGTTGCTTTGTTGCTTTTGTATGTGGCTTCAATTCTTTGGCCCCTGTATTTCACTGTTTGGTGGCATCTGGTGACTCCGCTTCACATTAGGCTGCAGATAAGCCTGTCAGACCTTATTCTGCCATATCAACCGCCTGGATGTACTTTATCCCTTACTTAACAAATGAACAGCATCTTAGTTAAAGTAATTGAAGTAAAACAATAGCGCCATTTCAAAATCATCTCATAATTAATCACTTTATTGCAAAAGCTATTGTTTTTCCACAGTAAATGATTTTTCCATTCTTCATTTTTTTTTGAAAAAAAAAATGAAGCAAATGATTTGCAGACACCGCTTGTATTTCTATCTTGAGCTAAGCAGCACATTTCTCTTGTTCCCTTTCTGTCTCTCAGTATGTCTGCTGGATTGTGATAAGATGCTCTTCATTGTAGCAGTCGTGGGAAAAGCCTATGTAATGTCTGTCACTGCAGAAAAGGCACCTGTCTGTCACTGAAGTGTCTATCTGTCATGAATGCGTCTGTCTGTCTGAGATTTCTATTATAAAAGTGCCTGTCTGCTATTACCGTAGCCATTGTTTAAGCCTCAGCCTGCCCGTCATCTGTTTTTTACACTCAAAACACAACACTGCAACAGTCTGACAGTAGAGGATGTATGGTTTTGTGTGGTCACAGAGAATTATTTTGCGGAAATAACTCTCTCTCACACTCTTTTCCTCAGTGTCTTGAATGAATAACTCTCCTGTAGAAGAATCGGGTTTGTTCTTGCACTTAATGTGAAGATAATTTAGCGAGAACAGAGAGAGAAAGAGCGTGTGTGTGAAGAGCGAGACCAAACTCTGCACACATCAGCACATTCACCTGCAGAAATTTTCAATTACTCTCTCGGAATTTCTGCTTGTACATTTTTTTCTTATCTTGTGAGTGTAAAGAGTTCTGCAGGGGTACGCACACACGCACACACACGCGCACATACACACACACACACACACACAATTGTACAGCTGCCTTTGTGGGGACTTCCTATAGACGTGATTATTTTTTCACTGTACATTTTGTACTGGCTGTATATTCTGTCCTCTTCCTCTAATACAGGGGTGGGCAAACTCGGTCCTGGAGGGCCGGTGTCCTGCACAGTTTAGCTCCAACACTAATCAAACACACCTGAACATGCTAATCAGTGTCTTCAAGATCACTAGAAATCTATAGGCAGGTGTGTTTGATTAGAGTTGGAGCTAAACTGTGCAGGACACCGGCCCTCCAGGACCGAGTTTGCCCACCCCTGCTCTAATCATACCCCTAAACCCAAGCCTCACTGAAAACATTCTGTACTTTTACATTTTCAAAATGCTTTGTTCTGTTTGATTTATGAGTCATTTTTTATGTCATCTCATGGGAACCAAAATAAATGTCCCCACAAGGTCAAAATGTACTGGTATTGCTATACACGTGGGGACATGTGGTCTCCAAAACATGAGGAATACACACATACACACACATTTGTACAGTTCTCTTGTCTGAAAGTTTTTTTTTTTAAGTAAGCCTAAGCCTCACATAAGAAAAACTATTCATAGCATGTATTTGTTAATAGTTAACTTTCATTATATTATTATATTTTTATTATATATTTGAACACACATGCATGCTTTCTTTGTTATTTGCTTAATAATTAGTTTGTTTATTTACTTTCTCTACCAAAATAGGAATGGGCTTGAAAGTGTAAAGTGAAGATTTTTTAATTAAATGATTTTAATGGACTCTAATTTATGTTTTTTTTTTATTTGTTTATTATTTTTATTAAAATGACTGAAACTGTGGGAGTTTGAAAACTGGAGGATTATGGGAGAGGAAGCGGCTGAAACGCTGGTTTGGTTTTATGACTGGGAGGCCTTTGGGAATGACGATTCATTGAGGCTTTCCAGTAAAGTGCAGATACATTATTAGTACAGTTCATATAAGTTCATACTCACTCACTTTCCCTCACAGATGAGCACATTAGCAGTGTTAGAGATTCCTATAGATGTTACACACAATGCATTGACAATGTCTATGCATATACACTAAGCGTTTATTTTACTTATGCAGATTGGAAAGAATAAAAAAATTAGTTCACCAATTTCTTCTATTGATGAGGATGAAAGGATAAATGAGGATATAAAAGACACAGTTTTAAATCACTAGAAGGCAGCAATATATAGATGCTATGACAAGTTTAAGTTAGTTTACTCATTTTGTTGTAATTATTATTTTATTTTATTGTTGAGTGTTTGTGAGAAATGCTGGTGCTAATGGAAAGGCAAGAGTGTGTCTTCCTACAGGTGGTTTGTCGAGCATACTCATCTGCATGAGGCACACTCAGAATTGCAGCAATTTTTTCCCAAAAACGTGGATTGTTTATAAGTAAGTGTCTGGTGCATATGGAGTGGAAATTATTTTTAAAAGTGTACTGCCAACTGCTCTGTAAACAAAACTGTAATGTGTATAATACTATAATGTAATTTAATTTAATTAATTAACAATTTTAAATAACTTTAAATCAACTTAAAATGTGAGGCACAAATGCCGATATTCAATAATCATGATAATAAACATGCACAATATTAATATTGTGAGCAATATTTAAAAAAACACAGAATAATTATTTGTTATTTAAACTTTGAGTGCTTTTTAAGAATATTTAGATTATATTTTCAGTGGTTTTCACATTTGCAAATGCTTGATGATGTTTTATTTTCAAACATGAACACTTTTACATAAATCTAGCTTACTATTTGCTGAAATACTGATTGAAAATATTTAATAAAATGTTATAATATATAAGGGCAATGCAGTGGCGCAGTAGGTAGTGCTGTCACCTCACAGCAAGAAGATTGCTGGTTCGAGCCTCGGGTTCGAGTTTGCGTGGGTTACCTCCGGGTGCTCCGGTTTACCCCACAGTCCTAAGACATGCGGTACAGGTGAATTGGGTAAGCTAAATTGTCTGTAGTGTATGTGTGTGTGAATAAGTGTGTATGTGTTTTCCAGTCATGGGTTGCAGCTGGAAGGGCATCCGCTGCATAAAACATATGCTGGATAAATTGGCGGTTCATTCCGCTGTGGCGACCCCAGATTAATAAAGGGACTAAACCGAAAAGAAAATGAATGAATGAATATAATATATAAAATATTTTAAAAATACTGTAGGTCTGTTATTCATTAAGACATTACAGTAAGGCTCCATTTGCTAACATCAGTTAATTTAACTAAGCTAATGCTAATAATGACTAAATCTTTAATAATCTGGTGATGTAATTTTTTTTGGTAAAATCAAAAGTATTGTTTTTAAAGGGGTTAATAATAAGTTAGTAGCTTGTAAAATTCAAGTTTTAATAATTTTTTTTAAAGTAACAACTGCAATAACTGTCTTTTCTCTGTGTTTATTTAAGTACATTAACTAATGGTTACTGATGAGACTTTATTGTAAAGTTAGTAATTATACTTTATAATCCTTTTGCGATTAAATTTGTTTGAAACAATTGTTACCTCTGAACATGTATATACAATAAAGCAAAACACCTTTTGCTAATATATCTGATAATGTAACCTTTTAGCAAAGGTCAATATCGTGATAATATCATACTGTATACCATAATAAAAGCTTCAGCATTTAAACAAGAAAATTTGATCCCATCATAAGCCTATATGGCAGCAGCAACATTTTTGCAGTGTTGCAGTGTGAGTTACCGTTTCATCTATACACTCAAATGTCAATTTTCACTCACATTTGGTGCTTGCCATCAAATAATACTGTTTGTATTACAAACGTATTTGACAGTGTCTCAACTGACCAATCAGTACCAAATATTCTCATAATGAGTGTTGCATTCTGCTAAACATCTTATTTTCAGTTCCTCCACAGAAAAAAAGTCATACTGGTTTAGTACAATAAGAAGTTCAATCACTTCAATGGTACTTATCATGTCAGACGAATGAGGTCTGATGCATGTCACATTATGCAGAGCAGGCTTTGATATGTGGATAAGGTTAGATTGTTCTCCACAAATGGACTGTAGTGTGTGTGACATCAGTGCAGCTGAGCATAGATCTGTAATTACCATCACAGCAATCGCCCACCATTTCAAACTCATAATACAACACAAAACATAATGGTTTATACATACAGCGCACTATATAAAACCCTGTATTTTTGAGTTTAAAGGTCTGTGCATCTCGGGATATTTGTTTATGCATCAGATGCTGTCCTTACACAAGGGCACATGTCCCGCTGTACTATTTTTGTGTGTTTGTTTGTGGCATAAACATCCCTGTTCACCTCTAAACCATCAGAGCTCAGGTTTAGGCTTTTCTCTTGGACTCCACGTGCAGGGCGAACATATCATTCCTAATGGAGTACAAAAATGGCCACAGGGTTAATACTGTGGTCAGCAACCTCTGACCTTCATTGCACTTTGTGTGTGCCTCATTTCAGGTTCTATTTTTCTGTGTTGTTACACACCTAAATTTGGGCTCTAACAAAGATCTTACTTACTTCCAGGGCCAAATATATCGAAGCTGATATTTAGCCACTCATATTGGTGTTTCGTCACATCTTGTTTTTGTGAGGTGGGTTGTTAGCCCATCACTCAACCCCCAACCTGGAGGACCAGGACATACACACACATACTATGGACAATTTATCTTATCCAATTCACCTACAGCACATGTCTTTGGACTTTGGGGGAGAACATGCAAAGTCCACACAGAAATGTCAGCTGACCCAGCAAGGGCCCTAACCAGCGACTTTCTTGCTGTGAGGCAACAAAGATCTACATCTTCATTTCAGTCGCACCTAACAAAGATCTACATCCACTAAATTTGATGACTATGCTATACTTATGATTTTTAAAGTCATTATATATTGAAATAATAATAATAATAATATATGCCAATTTGAAACATTCTATATATAATTAATAAATAAAATTAAAATTAAATTGCAGAAAATACAATTCTTAATCCATTGCAATTATTAAACATTTTCAGTATTTATTTATATTGAACCGCATGGAATATGTTTGTATTCCTAAAAGTTTAAGGAATTTTAAGCAGATAATTATAATTTGTTTTACTATTATTTACTATTTATTACTATTATTAATTTATATTATTTTTGTAACATATATTATGAATGAAATATATTGCCTATGGAATTTTATCATTTACCAACTAACATGGACGCAAAACCAATCATATAACCAACATATCTCGAGTAAGCAGGTTTAGAGTTAGTCAACCCAGTTCAGGGTTATCAGATGGTTAGTTAACCTTGCCTACTGGAATAAACCCTAGGGTGCAGAAAGATATTATTATTATTATTATTATTTATTATTATTATTATTATTATTATTATTATTATTATTATTAATAATAATAATAATAATAATAATAATAATAATAATAATAATAATAATAACAATAATAATAATAATAATAATAATAATAATAGCAATAATAATAATAATAGTAATAATAATAATAATAATAATAATAATAATAATAACAATAACAATAACAATAATAATAATAATAATAATAATAACAATAATAACAACAATAATAATAATAATAATAATAGCAATAATAATAATAATAATAATAATAATAATAGCAATAATAATAATAATAATAATAATAATAATAACAATAATAATAATAATAATAATAATAATAACAACAACAATAATAATAATAACAATAATAACAATAATAATAATAATAATAATAATAATAACAATAACAATAATAATAATAATAACAATAATAGCAACAATAATAATAATAATAATAATAATAGCAATAATAATAATAATAATAATAATAATAGCAATAATAATAATAATAATAATAATAATAATAATAATAATAATAATAATAATAATAATAATAACAATGCATTTGTTATGGTTAATGCAATATTATTTATTAATAATAAAATACTACTAATTTAGGAATCCAACTAAAATACAGCTTCTATCAACTCCTTTCATAAATGGGTTATGTTTTCCACAGGAAGAGGAAGCGGTGTATTGGGCATACATGTGCACGTGAGCCTGTGACACATAAATCATTTATAAAGTGGCCAGATTAAAAGAGCGAGTGAGCGAGCACCAGGAGAACGGGAAATCTTTTTGCTCAAGGCTTTCAATCCTATTTCATGATGTTTAACATTAAAGCGGTGCGGTGACAGATCTCAGCTCGAGGCACACAGCACCTGTCATCACCTGCCGAGTTTTTATCACCCAGAGAAAAAGACCGACAATGAATTCTAACAAGGTTCATGTACTCATTCAGATCTGCCTTTTGATCATTTTAATCCGATGAGGAGAAATCTTTCGTGTTCAGTCACCGACCGTCCTGTGTTTTCTGAATTAAGTACTGTATGTGAGAGTCAGGGAAGCTGGTTCCAGTGGGAGCGTTTTTATGGGAGAGCTATTTTGATGGAGTAGATATACTGAAGGCCAAACAGTCGACTGGTGTTTAAAATATTTTCTTGTGGAGAGTTAATTGCATCCAGCTGCGTGTAAACAACTTCACACTCGACCCTGTTGACAGAGAGTCACATGACAATCTGTCAGCCCAGATGAGTGTCTCTTGCTCTCTCCTCATGCTATTTTCATGTCAGAATCACTTGTTGGCATTGTTGTTTTACTCTTTAGGTCTTATCTTGTTACACAGATAGCCTGCATTCTTAAAAATAAAGATGCCAGCAAGAACCAGAAAGGGATTTCATAGTTTCTTTAACCTAAATCCTTTCATTTAAAGTTATTTTATAGTGTGAACAATATTTAAAATACAATACAATAAATTCATGTTGGGATAACATGAAGGTATTAAGTTTTTACAGATTGAACATAAAACAATTAAGTTGTCCCAAAAATCTTAAAGATTTGTGTTCATTCATTCATTTTCGTGTCGGCTTAGTCCCTTTATTAATCTTGGGTCGCCACAGCGGAATGAACCGCCAACTTATCCAGCTCGTTTTTACGGAGCGGATGCCCTTCCAGCCGCAACCCATCTCTGGGAAACATCCACACACACTCATTCACACACTACGGACAATTTAGCCTACCCAATTCACCTGTACCGCATGTCTTTGGACTGTGGGGGAACCCGGAGCACCCGGAGGAAACCCATGCGAATGCAGGGAGAACATGCAGAAACTCCACACAGAAACAGCAACTGATCCAGCCAAGGCTCGAACCAGCGACCTTCTTGCTGTGAGGCGACAGCACTACCTACTGCGCCACTGCGTCACCCAAGATTTGTGTTGTTTCAGCTTATTTTAAATAAGTAGTTTGAACAAACAGCAAGCATCATTTTGAGTGTATCTAAAGAAGATAAGAGTATCCATGGATGCTAAATAAAGAGATGCAGATAAAGAACTTTATATTTATTTAGTGTAGGTGTTGGCGACTTTTTATGAGAAAAACGTTGTCCTCAGAGAACACTTTACTCATAGGATTTCCTCAAACATGCTGGTTCATTCACAAATGAAACAACTGTCTGAACAAGCGAGTCGTTGAATTTTTTACACAACCAATTTTTTTCCCAATATGTTGATTCATTCAGCAACGAAAAAGGCCAATTGCTTTATTTGAATGTAACCCAGCAAACTATTTTTGGTTCTCAGAGCACTCTGGGAACATTGGTTTCTAGTTCCCAGAACTTTCTCTGTTGGTTAGCAAGGAATGTTTTCTCATGTAAACAGAACATTTCCTTTTAGGAGAATATTTCTGGAACATTCTCTTACAGGCTCTCTTTAAGTTAAAAAAGGTAAAAAAAAAAGAAAAAAAGGGAAGGGTAGTAGTTTTAAAATGACCAAATGGGAACTATATGGCATTGTTGGTTAATTGTTTTGTGTTTGCTGGTAAGCTCTTAAACTACCATCCTATCTTTCTAATTTGCTAACATTTCACATTAATAAACCAACACACTAGATCTGGTTCCTGTATTTGTTTAACAGTCCCATGGGTATTATCAGAATTTGGCAAACGTGCTTTTTCCTTTTATGCTCCTTGGGCTTGGAATGACCTGCAAAATCAGCTTAATCTTGAAACCCTTCCGACTCTGAGTACTTTTAAACATCTTCTGTACAACATCTTAAAGGAGACTTGTAATTGTTTTCATGATCTGACCTTTTTACGAATGGTGATTTTGTAATTTTGTAGTATTGTTTTTTATCATTTTTATGTAAAACTTCATGTGCTGTCTGCCGTCTTGACCAGGTCTCACTGGAAGAAGAGACAGTATTGTCTCAATGTGATCTCCTGGCTAAATAAAGGAAATAAAAAGAATAAAATAATAATAACGTTTCTAAATACTTTGCATTTTGGAGTTTTTTTGGATGTTTTTGAAGTGCCATTCTTATCTGTAGCACAAATAGTGTATAAAATTTGTAAACAGAGAGTCGTATTTGCAGTATTTTGCCTAAACCTTAAGTACAAGTTCTTGTTTGCTGAATGTGTATAACAACAACAACCTTGACTTGATGATTCATATCTGCAACTCAAACAGTATGTTACAGTTAAACAAGATTTGTAGCAAAGTAACACAGTAATATATCTACCTTTAAAAAGTAAGTAAACACAATAACTATTAATTATTATTATTAATTAATATTGGCAGCAAGCCGGCTCAGTGGTTAGCACTGTCGCCTCACAGCAAGAAGGTTGCTGGTTTGAGTCCAAGCTGGGCTATTTGGCATTTCTGTGTGGAGTTTGCATGTTCTCCCCATGTTGGCGTGGGTTTCCTCCGGGTGCTCCGGTTTCCCCCACAGTCCAAAGACATGCGCTATAGGTAAATTGAAGAAACTAATTGTCTGTAGTGTGTGTGTGTGTGTGTGTGTGTGTGTGTGTGTGTGTGTGTGTGTGTGTGTGTGTGTGTGTGTGCGTGTGTGCGTGTGTGTGTGTGTGTGTGTGTGTGTGTGAGATAAAGTATGGGTGTTTCCCAGTAATGGGTTGCAGCTGGAAGGGCATTTGCTGTATAATATGACATATGACGGCATAGTTGGTGGTTCATTCTGCTGTGCTGACCCCCGATGAATAAGAGAATAAGCTGAAAGAAAATGAATGAAATTGATTATTATTATTAATATTGTAAATATTTCAGTTATCCCACTTTCTTAAGCAAGATACATAATTTGGCCAGTAGGTGTCGCCAGCTTTTTGTGAATATGTATGTGATTCAAAATCGAGTTTTTCAAACCACTGATTCATTCGGGAACGGTCTTTATGAGTGAGCCGATTCTTTCAAACATTTATCCAGTAATATATTAAATATTAAACTAATTAATATTTCACGCAGTAAAAAGTCACTCATTCAACGGATTTGTTAACATTGCTAGTTCAAATGATTATTCAAACAAATATTTCCAACAAAATATTAAAACATGTCAAATGATTCGATGTATTGAATCAATCATCCAATCGACTCTCTTGATTCAGCAACTGAATCACTTCCCTAACGCACCGATTCTCACGTGGCTTTGTTTGGAACCACAACGTGTCACATCACAAACAGACAAAAGAAGCAACGTTGTTCTTAAAATGTAAGTTGTTCGACATTAGCGCATCATTTACTGAACAGTAGCTAATAAGAGCAACACCACGCTCAAAATAGTGCTCTTTTATCCCCTCAGTAATATCAACACAGCTGTAGACTAACGTTACAGCCGTGCTGATGTTTGGATATGTTACATAACATCAATAATATACATCTCTCTCCCTCGCTAGAATGCTAAAATTTGCACATCTCCAGTGTGTGGGGTGATGTGGTATGCTTATGACCGTCTCCAGACATAGTGGTTATTCAAATCGGATTTTTTTATTATATTGCTGAGGGTTTGTTTGTGACGTGCGGGTCGGTCTGTGCTGTTGACGGTAACGTTAGAAGCTCTCGGTGGAGAAAAAAAGGATGTGTAAAAAAAACACAGCAACTCTCATTACAAACATTCCCCTTTCAAATGTCTGTCACATCGTGCCTCTGCTGCTGTCATCTGCTTACCACAGTGAATGGCACATGTGTCTGAAGCTTTCAAAATTGTATTTTCGATATTTCTGCACACACACAACACACATATACATGTTTACACGTGTTTAGAGAAGCAACATTGGCTTTAGAAATGCAGCAGCGTAACAAATTCCATATATAGACATGTTTGTGTGTGCCTGTTTCATGTTTGTGTATCATCTTGTGGCCTGTAATTGCTCAGATAAGCTTTTTGTCATGCAGACTGGATGCACATCTTACTATCTCCATCCTGTGACTGAATGATGGCCCGGATCACTCTCTGTAATCAGTCTCCAGGTCGCTGTAGATATCAGAGAGGTGATGGATGTCTGACCCCAGTGATGCCCCGGAGACTCATCTGTTTGATCCTGGGTAGGGTGGACACTAAGAGCAGAAGAGGATGAGAGCATGTTCTCTTCATATGCTAGATTGGTAATCAATAGATAAGGTCCTGACAAGCTCATAAGTGGCTGGCTATGTGGTTTTTATCTCGCTTTCTTTTCCAGTAGATCAAAGTTAAAGGGAGAGTTCACCCAAAAATAAAAAAGATCAGTCAACATTTGCTCGTTTTTTGACTTGTTGAACACAGAAGAAGATATTTTAAAGAATGTTGGAAACTGGTAGCTATTGATATCAATAGTAGACAAAATTACTATAGAAGTAATTGGTTTACAACATTCTTCTTTTGTATTCAATAGAAGAAAGAACTCAAACTGGTTTGGTAATAGAATAATGAAGTCGTTATAAGTCAAGAGTAATAGAATGATGAAGTCGTTATAAGTCAAGAGTAATAGAATGATGAAGTCGTTATAAGTCAAGAGTAATAGAATGATGAAGTCGTTATAAGTCAAGAGTAATAGAATGATGAAGTCGTTATAAGTCAAGAGTAATAGAATGATGAAGTCGTTATAAGTCAAGAGTAATAGAATGATGAAGTCGTTATAAGTCAAGAGTAATAGAATGATGAAGTCGTTATAAGTCAAGAGTAATAGAATGATGAAGTCGTTATAAGTCAAGAGTAATAGAATGATGAAGTCGTTATAAGTCAAGAGTAATAGAATGATGAAGTCGTTATAAGTCAAGAGTAATAGAATGATGAAGTCGTTATAAGTCAAGAGTAATAGAATGATGAAGTCGTTAAAGTCAAGAGTAATAGAATGATGAAGTCGTTAAAGTCAAGAGTAATAGAATGATGAAGTCGTTAAAGTCAAGAGTAATAGAATGATGAAGTCGTTAAAGTCAAGAGTAATAGAATGATGAAGTCGTTATAAGTCAAGAGTAATAGAATGATGAAGTCGTTATAAGTCAAGAGTAATAGAATGATGAAGTCGTTATTAGTCAAGAGTAATAGAATGATGAAGTCGTTATAAGTCAAGAGTAATAGAATGATGAAGTCGTTATAAGTCAAGAGTAATAGAATGATGAAGTCGTTATAAGTCAAGAGTAATAGAATGATGAAGTCGTTATAAGTCAAGAGTAATAGAATGATGAAGTCGTTATAAGTCAAGAGTAATAGAATGATGAAGTCGTTATAAGTCAAGAGTAATAGAATGATGAAGTCGTTATAAGTCAAGAGTAATAGAATGATGAAGTCGTTATAAGTCAAGAGTAATAGAATGATGAAGTCGTTATAAGTCAAGAGTAATAGAATGATGAAGTCGTTAAAGTCAAGAGTAATAGAATGATGAAGTCATTATAAGTCAAGAGTAATAGAATGATGAAGTTGTTATGAGAGTAATAGAATGTGGACAGTATTGCTAATTTTTTGGTGAACTATCCCTTTAAGTCTAGGTTCACACTGGACAGGATTGGTTCAGTTAAAGCAAATGCTTAGTGATTGGTATGGTAATGCGGTTGACTTGAATAAGTGTGAATGCTGCAGTCCAAAGATGGGTCTCAATTCATTTTCAAATGGGCTCTGGTGCCGTTTAACTGAAAAAATAGCTCATTTCCCAGACATATAATTTAACAGAAAAGAAAAGCAAACATGCAACCATTGTCTTTTATATTTGTTTTTCTTATTATGGATGACAATTAGGGCTGGGCGATTTGGCCTAAAATCTAAATCTTGATTAATTGAACATTTTAAGTCTATAATGAATAATGAATGATTATTTTTTATTTTATATTTATTTTTAAAGTTTAATCATTTTTGCCCTCATAGTTCACGAACAAGTTTTTTTTTTTTACAGTAAATATGCTTACATAATACAAGTGAGAATTTTTTGAATGAAGGGTGCATTACTTGATTTTAAAATAATTGAAGGAAACACACACTATCTACTATCAATGATTATTTATTAAACATTAACGTTGAACAACTGAAATTAAAATACGTGTCGCCTAAAACCAACAGTCATTTTTATTCTTTTAAAAAGTGAAAAAAAAAAAAAACTTGCACTTTTGGAAACAAAAAAAATATTTTTAATGCTTTTCATATTAAAAGTATAAAGTTCTATCTTTTCTAAATAAAATAACTCTTGTATATCATGTAAATAATATTTTATTTTATAACATTATAATATAACAAATATTTACAAATATATATAAATATTTGAATGTAAATAATAATGGTAATGTAATAGAAAATATGCCGTCTCAAGGCATCTCTGGTGCAGCGTCCAATCATTGTCAATGTAGTGCAAAGTAGGGCTCAAGAATGACTCGTCCTACTTCACTAGAGATCAGATGTGGCTTTAAAGTGGATGCAAATGTATAAATCAGCCTTAACTGGTTTATACCTCTGCATTGAGTAATCGCCGTGACCCATGGTGCATGCATTGTGCGTAGCTGTGCATTTATAGATCTGCGTGCTATTTGTGTTGCTCTGCAATAACCCTTCTGAAACGCTAGCTGGCAGTTGGTATTTATGTTCCTCTGTGTTGAGTTTCTTCACTGGTGTTTTGTTTTTTCTAAACGCTAAATTAATGTACAAGTAGCTCAAACTTATTCTGAGGCAGGAACTGGCGGACATGCAACAACTTTAATCATAAAGTAAACACAAAACAACAGTTTCCAACTGGAGCTCCTCCACAGGACTGAGACTGGACACACTATCAACACAGCACTATCAAGCCGACCAATCGCAGAGCTTGCTCAATGTGTAGTCACAACGTGTAGTTAAATTTTTTGAGAGGTGCATGTCAGCATCAGCCATGGAAAGGGGTATAGACCACTAGAAGGCTGCGCTAGACCATACGTGTGCACTTGACGTAGAAGTATAAACAGAGCAGAGTCATGTGACTCCTCACGTGAAAAAAGACATGGAAAAATTTGATCGATTATAGGCCCTCAATGACGATTTCGATTAATTTTTTATTAATTGCCCAGCCCTAATGACAAGGATTACTTGTTTCCAGCTTTCTTCATGTTCTCTGAACAGATAACATACAGTTTGGAACCCATTGAGGCAGAATAAATAGAGAGTACATCTTTTTTTGGGGGTGAACTATCCCTTTTACTGGCAATACCATTACATGTGCACATATACAGCAAGTGCATTCACACACACAGCATTGATTTGGAAGTTCAGTAAGATATATTGCAAAATGACAAATGTTTGTATTTTAAGTTCAGACCTAAAAATACTAATTGCACTGTTTTCTCATTTTGTTTTGTACAAAATGAACCAATCAAATTACAAAAGTTAACAATCTCAGTGCAGTGCATGTAAATTGTGAGCTTTTCGGCTTATGATTCTGCATTATACGTGTGCTTGGTTTAATGTTTACATTGTAATATTTATATGAATAAACCACAGTGATATGCAAAAACCCAGAAGCTCTGATTGGTGAGGTGCTTATCTAGGCAGCCTTTTAAGGTATCATTGGCAAGCTCCCAATCAGAAAGCTGTTCAAAAAGGTGGACAACATAATAATGCTGCCAAAATTCAGTGCAGCTTCACATCAGTCCTGCTTGTAGAGGGCTATTATTAATTTGTTGGAGCCAGTTCAGTAAAAAAGGAATAGTGTTGCTTAAAAGTTTGCCTTTGCTTTGATATTTGTTATATTTTGAAAGAAAAACAAAACTTTGATGTTCTCCATGAATACATAAAATAATAATTTTGTATTTTAATTATTTTCAAAATGTAATATATATATATGCTATGGCAAATGTGGATTTTCATTATCATTGCTCTAGTCATGGCACGATAACTGTTTTCAAGGTATACCGCGGTTTGGAAAAGTCAGTGTTTTAAAACTGCCAAAATTTTCTGTAATACTGTTCCTAAGGTATGTGTAAGATTTTTTTCCAGCAAAAATTATATCCAAAGATGACGTTTAAAATTGTAAATAAATCTGTGTTTTTGACTCATTTGAATCAGTGATTCATTTGAATTATATAGCCTGACATGTTTACTGCTCCAAAATATTTAAAATTTTTCACAATATAAAATACAGTTGAAGTCAGAATTATTAGCCCCCCTTTTAATTTTTTTTCTTTCTTAAATACTTCACAAAATTATGTTTAACAGAGCAAGGAAATTTTCACGGTATGTCTGATAATATTTTTTTCATGTGGAGAAAGTCTTATTTGTTTTGTTTCAGCTAGAATAAAAGCAGTTTTAATTTTTTTTAAATCCATTTTAAGGTCAAAATTATTAGCCCCTTTAAGCAATTTTTTTTCAGTAGTCTACAGAACAAACCATTATTATATAATAACTTGCCTAATTACCCTAACCTGCCTAGTTAACCTAATTAACCTAGTTAAGCCTTTAAATGTCAATTTAAGCTGTATAGAAGTGTCTTGAAAAATATCTAGTCAAATATTATTTAATGTCATCATGACCAAGATAAAATAAATCAGTTATTAGAGTTATTAGTTATTAGAGTTATTAAAACTATTATGTTTAGAAATGTGTTGAAAAAAATCTTCTCTCTGTTAAACAGAAATTGGGGAAAAAATAAACAGGGGGGCTAATAATTCAGAGGGACTAATAATAATGCTGACATCAACTGTATATTGTGTTTAAAGGGGAAAATGTTTTTATTATTTTTTTTCCCCAGACATTTAAAAAGAACTTATTTTAGAGTAGTAATCGCAATACCGTGAAACCGTGATATTTTTATCCAAGGTTATCATACCGTCAGAATCTTATACCGGCCCATGGCTACATTGCTACAGGTATCAGGGTCACACGATGTTGTTGCTAAGGTGTTCTGAGTAGAGCCTTGGATATCAAAAAAAGAGTTTTCCCCCACAAGTCCAAAGACATGCGGTACAGGTGAATTGGTTAAGCTAAAATCGGCTGTAGTGTATGTCTGTGAATGAGAGTGTATGGATGTTTCCCAGTGATGGGTTGCAGCTGGAAGGGCATCCACTGTGTAAAACATATGCTGGATAATTTGGCGGTTCATTCTGCTGTGATGACCCCAGATTAATAAGCTGAAAAGCTGAAAAGAAAATGAATGAATGAATGTATTTAGCTTGGTAATAATACCAATTTGACTTCAAAATATTAGCCATCAATACCACTTATGTAGATAAAAATACTTTAATAGCATAACAAATTTAGCTTAGTGTAAACCTATTTGTTTATACATTTATTAGATTATCAAACTTTTAGCTTAGCAGGAGCTCTAATCTGAATATTTTAACCATCAGTACCAAATCATCATTATTAAAATAGTTTAGTCTACTAAAATCTTGCCTATTTTAACTCATCATTTCTGTCTTTATTTATTTTGCTTTTACTTAGTCTTACAAAAACAAATGTCTGTTTAACCCAATATGTGTGTTTATGTCTGTAATATTATTTTGTCACACTGTTTAACTAAATATGTTTTCATCTATTTTTACACTTAATAGAGTATCACACTGTTAGCGTAGTAACTTTCTGTGGCTTGGGGAGTTATTTGGGATTCTTGGGTCTAGACCATCAGGGGTTCTATAACCATATACTGTAAATACAGTGGTTCAAAGTAAAGCACGTTTATGACTGGCTGGCCAGGAAGACTGAGTGCATTGTGGGATAGAGGTTGTCAAACATTGGGCAGTAACTCCGGTAAGAAGTAACCACAGAATATACAGTATATGACAATCCACACTCGGCTGGCCTGAAAGGGATAGTTCACCTAAAAATGCAAATGCACTTACCTCTGTTGAAGAAAAAAATAGATATTTAGAAGAATGCTGAAAACTGGTAGCTTTTGACATCCATAATGAGAAAATAATAAGTCAGTGGCTACTGTTTTTAAGCATATTGCAAAATATCTTCTTTTGTGTGTGTTCTTACTATTGTTTAGTCATTGTTTGTCCTTCAAGTAGAGATTAAGACTGCTGTAGGCCTGAGGGATTCATACATTTTCCTTGTGTCGGGCTTTCAGATTAAGATTGCTTACGTGGAGAGCAGGCTGTTAAAATCTAAATTCAGCTTCTGCTGGGATCGTTTGGCAAACCTGCGTATAGAAAATCTGTTCCACACATTCGCACGCACAGACGTTGAAACTTTCTTCGTGGGCTGAGTGTGTCAGGTTTCATGATGTATGTAACAACAAATTGCTCCAGGATTAATCAAAGCAGTTTTGTGTAATCAGATTGTACTGGGAAATGGCAGCTTGTTGCGAAACAGACTGCAGGTAGATGCGAAACATCTGACGAAGGGGTAATTAACGCCAAGTTGAGCCGTGCCAGACTTTGTGGAGCGCGTTCATACGTCTGTGATCTCTCATAAGGAGGCCACACACGCCCATGTAATGCTGTGAGGGCTCATGGGAGAATCAATGACATCAGTGCATTTCCTCTGCCCTCAGGGGCAAGGTGCGGTTATTGATTGCTTGTGTCTGGTTTTAATTATCCTCCGGTGGAAATGAAAGGGAGAGGGGAGGGGTGCATCAGCAGATCCTGCCAATCAATATGATGCACAATCTGATTGAGCCACTTCAAACAATATGGGACAATCGACCAATTAGAACACGGGAAGCCTCACGTTTTGGTTTGACTTTCACAGTAAGGGATGATGAGAGCTGTTGTGCAGTAAACTTTATAGGTGTGTGTGCTCACAAAGTGTTGTGGTGAAAATGACCCATTGTCCAATGTCGATACTGTATTTTAAAACCAAATAGCTTTCTTTTGGTCTGTGTGATGTGATTAACTCGAATCTGTTGTTGAAATATGTTGAGATATTTTCCTGAAGACTATAAATATGTTATATAGGGCTAGACAATTCTGGCTAAAATGAGAATCACGATTTTTTTTCTCAGGATTCTGTAGATGTAAAATAAAGGTTGATATGAGTAGGCTATTATCATTGTTATTTCTCAAACATATCTAAAACAGCAACTATAATATTAGGCCTATGTGTAAGTGTACTGTTGGTTAAAATGCAATGGGATGGGAATGGCGGGCTTGTAGAAAAGCTGAATTAAGATCGTGTGTAGGGCTGATTTGAGATCACAACCTTTTTGTGATTAATCATGCAGCCCTAATGTGATATAGGAATGATTTCTGAACTATTGAGAGTGCTCAACATCAAGCTGTGTGAAAAAATCTATAATTTTAACGTTATTAAAAAAAAAAAGCAGTTATTTTACACTTTAGTTGTATTTTTGATTAAGTAAATGCAGCCTTGGGAAGCACCAGGCATTGGTGGTGTATAAGCAGTTATGTTGGTTTATTTTAGCACCAATATATTACACTAAATGGTGTAATTTCACTCATATTTTGACCATTTATTTTGGTGTAAGTTATTAGCCTTAAAGGTGCACTTTAATTGGATTTCTGATTATATTATGTAATTTTTTTGGCAACGCATCACAATGTAGTTTGTTTTGCATCAATCCATAAAAACTTGTAAGTGAAAATTAAAGTGCAGGACATGCTTGATGTTAAAGAGTCAAGTGCATTTACCAAGAGTTATTCTTTTTCTGTAAAATTTCTTGCTCAAATACCTGAGTAAATTAAAAAAGTGTGTGTATATATAAATGTATGTATAATTCATTCATTCATTCATTTTCTTTCGGCTTAGTCCCTTTATTAATCAGAGGTCACCACAGCTGAATGAACCACCAACTTATTCAGCATATATTTTATGCACCGGATGCCCTTCCAGCTGCAACCCATCACTGGGAAACACCCATACACTCTCATTCACACATACACTACGGACAATTTAGTTTACCCAATTTCACCTATACCACATGTCTTTAAACTGTGGGTCTAACCGGGGCACGAACCCACATGAACACAGCGAGAACATGCAAACTCCTTCTTGCTGTGAGTCAACAGCGCTACCCACTGTGTCACTGCCCCACCCCTGTATATCATTTTATTCTTAAATATTTTTTCACTCAGTTTTACGTTCTTCATACTATATTTACATTCTTATAATGTTTTACTGTTTGTTAATTGCATCTTTATGCTTCTAGTTAAAGGAATATTTCACCCTAAACTTCACCCTCAAAGACAAAACAAGTGGAAAAAGCAGCCATTGACATCCACAGTAGGAACAAAAAATGAATACTATAGAAGTCAATGGCTGTTTTTTTCTAGCCATTTTCAGTATACCTTCCTTTGTGTTCAACAGAATAAAGAAACAAGTATGGAACAAGTGGAGGGTCAGGAAATGATGAAAGAACTTTCATTTTGGGTGAACTTTGTCTCTTTAATAGCATAGAAGATGCATTGAGAATCATTTTACAATTGAACCATTAATTGACTTAAATGTGAATAAAGTCTGTTCCTATATAAGTGAAATCACATGTATAAATTTGATTAGATGCAAACATCAACATGTAATTTTTCATCTTTGACCCTATTATTCTAAAGTAAAACTATTCAGTGTTTCAATGTGGTTTGTCAGTGTGAGATATTTTAGGTCTGTGTTTGTGTCTAGAGAGCATGTTGTCAATGTTCAGTCGGTGCTTAAGCGTCTTTCTCTATCTCTCTTCATCTCTGTCTCTCTGACTCTCTCTCTTTCGTTCTCCACGTCTATTCATATCCTCCTGTTCAATAGCCCTCCCTCATGCGCTTCCAGCTACTCAAGATTCCAGAGTGTGTAGCAGTGCCAATTAGTTCTGCGCTGTTCTGTGTGTGTGTGTGAGGTTGTGTAATACTGCTATACTGTATGCGGCGCAGCACCGGTGCTCTCCACACACACAGGATGAGTCATACGCTCTCAGCAAGTGCAGGGCTTTCCCTTGCTCTAATGGAAAAGATGCTCACATTTTATTGCTGTTTATCACAACATTACAATTTCATCTCAATCCTTCCGTCTCACCAAAATCATCGGTGCTGCAGATTATGACCTGCGCTGACTGCAGAGGGAATGATCAGTTGACGTATTTGATGCTCAGCATGCGGAGGAAATTGCCAGCATAGTTGCTTAATCTGTTAAGGAACGACCTTGTTTTGCAGGTTGATCTAATGCTGTTAACTAACTCAATTTGAAGCCTTTACTGTTGTTCCTTTGAGACGCACGAGTGTCCTTCACATGAGAAGCTGAAATGCAGGATTGTGCGTGTAAGTGAGGAGCTGGACTGATATGTGTGGAGTAAAAGCAGCCTGTTGTAAAGGGAGGTTTCGGTGACTGTTTTGATTGACAGTCTCTCAGGTTGATAGCTAATGGTGTCTGTGCTAAAGTAATTGCTTCATATGCTTAATGTTCTGGGTTCAGTATAAGTTCAGCTATAAACACTGGCTTCTGTCAGTTTCCATTGAAGCTATTTCAGCTGCCATTTAATTTATACAAACAAACTGGAATCACAATTGCAAATAGAGAGTGACATTTGTAGGATTAATTATTAATTATTATAAGTCGAGAATATGGTATGGGATCAGCTATTCTTAATAAACATTTTGTGAACAAAATGTTTTTGAGAAATATTATTTTTTTCCATTTTAAACATTTTCTAGAATTCATTTACATTTTTAAAATTAAAGTGTTGTAATTACAAAGGTGATCTGATTAATTTCAGTCATGAATCAAACATAAATTAGACTTAATCAAGTTGCAATCAGCATAATAAGATTTCTGAAATGTCGTTATGCTTGAAAAGTTTGCTTTGTCATCACATGACTAAGTTATGTGTGATTGTTTAAATTGCAGTAATATTTTTCAATATCACTGATTTATTATAAAATAAAAGATGTTCATATTTGCTATGCCATATTAAATAAGAATACTTATCACAATGTCACTATTACCATTATTACTGATCTTTATTGATTATTTGTATGAAGTTTTGTAAATTGTATACGCACAGTTTACCCCTATTATTTCACTGCCTAAAAGGCGTTAAAATATTTAGCATGTCAAGTAGGAGTGCAACCAATAACAACAACAACAAAATGTAAATAATAAAAAAAAAACTAATGAATATAAATAAAAATAAATAAATGCATTTTGTTATAGAGGCCTCCACTGGCCTCTATGACTGTTAACTTTAGTTGGTCTCTTAAAAACAATTCGTTTTTTATATACACAGAATAAGGAGAAACACATTGGTAGGCATAAAGAATTTAGACATAAAGTGCCAAAAGTAGACATAAAGAATATTTTAAAAAGAAGACAAAAAGCCACAAAACAAAATGCATCTTAGTAAACATACAAAAGTTATAGATGTATAAAATTTGACACCGTCTGTTAAGACTGTAAAAAGCCATATGATTTTACACCTCCTTTATATTTAACAGTACTAATGCTAATCATTTTTTCTCATAGTCTCGCACACTCTCAGCCATTGTCCTCTGAATTGTTTTAAGAAGTTTTCTCATGCTCCTCTTGTATAATGTTGTTTCTGCAGACCGTTGGAATGTCTATTTTTGGAAGCTTGGAACATGTGTGTGTGTGTTTCCTGTTGACCTGTGATTGGTCAGTCTTGTTGTGAGTCACATGGTTGGTGGAGGTCTTTGTCCTCATCATGTCTGTCTAGGGTGAGTCCACTTATCAGTCTAGACATCAGTACCATTGACTGCTCATGTTCTTGTCATGGACTCATCTACGACTCTTCTTATGCTTTAACGTGTGTGAAATAGAAAGGAATTATTGGAAAGTATTACTTCGCCTTGATTAAATCAACAATCTTTAATCCACAGTCTCTTATATAATACATTGTGAGAATGAGAACACAACGTGCTTTCTGTTTATTCTTGAATTGGAAATTTGGGAAACAGATTTATTGTACACAAGGAGTAATGTTTTTTCAACTACTGTGCTTCCATATTACAGGCAAAATTGAGCTACATCAGACAGCACTTCTTTTTGTAAACATTCAAGGACATTCTCAGTTGGAAAATACATTTATAACTAATACAAATGTATTTTATGGTAGTGTTGATAAATATTTTAATTGTTTAAAATTTATCATGTTTAATTTTTTATATAATTTTGTTATTATGGAATTAATATTTGGATTTTTATGTGGTATTGGTATTTTACACTACCTGACAAATGTCTTGTCGTCTATCCAAGTTTTTTGGTACAACAAATAATAACTTGACTTCTAGTTGATCATTTGGTATCAAAAGGGGCTTATATGAAATGCAACGACCTCTAGATTACGCTTATTTGAACAAAATAAAACATGATCATGCCTTAATTTTTAATCATTTCATCAGGACAGTAAGGTCTGACTTTGCTTAGACAAAAGTTTTGCCACTTAATAGAAATAATTTACAGTATAGAATATAAAGTCATGGTACAGTGGAAAAAGTATTTAATATTGTGTATGACTCCCATGAGCTTGGAGGACTGCATCCATACAATCCGAAATAACTCAAGTAACTTATTAATAAAGTCTTCTGGAATGGCAAAGAAAGCGTTAAAAATTGCAGTTAAAATTAGAGTTCATCAATATTCTTTGGATTCATCTTTAATGCCTCCTCCTTTATCTCACCCCAAACATGCTCAATAATGTTCATGTCTGGCGACTGGGCTGGGCAATCCTGGAGCACCTTGACCACCTGGAGCTTTCAGGAACTTTGATGTGGAGGCTGAAGTGTGAGGAGGAGTGCTAGCTGATTTCTTTGCCAATCTTGGGTCCATGCAGGTTCCAATAGATCTTCTGCAGTATTTGTGATGATTGAAATGCAGTTCAACGGACGATTCATTGAAAAAAATCTACCTTCTGTCACTTTTTCAAATGATCAACTAGAAGTCAAGTTTTTATTTGTTGCTGTTACAACTGGGATCAACCACAAGACTTTTGTCAGGTAGTGAATAAGATTTGGCAGAACTACTCAAGAAAAGAAAAAGAATCTTTCTTGAAAGCTAGTTCTGCCAAATTGTATAAAATACTACAAAACAAGAAACCTGTATAAATACATATATTTATATATTTCACAAAAAAGACAGAATTGTAAGATATAAATAAACTACTATATATATATATATATATATATATATATATATATATATATATATATATATATATATATATATATATATATATATATTTCTGACTTTTTCCTCTCTCAAAACTGTAGCTTTATTTCTTATAGTTATGAATTAATAACCTTTCTTGCAATTCTGAATTTATTTCTTTCAGTTCTTTTAAGTCCAGAACTGCAGCATTATTTCTTTTACTGGCATTTTTGTTTCTACACAGTTATCTCATAATTTTCATTTTATATCTCACAATTGTAATAGGGGCGATTGTAATTGGCGTCTTTCATCATATATATATTTATGGTCTTTGACAAAAAAATTAAAATCAAAAACCCGTGTTCTGTGGTATTTCCCCATTTATATCCTGAGGTAAATGTTTGTGTGTTCTCTAAGCAGCATTTAGGGTCCTCTGGAGATCGTGAGAAACAGGAGAGTCCCACAGCAATCTTGGCATGAGTGTGGTTTACTCAGACTCTGCTGTATCAGCTCTCAGATCAGCCCTGTACAGAAATAAATCATGAAATATAGTTTTGTTGTAGGTGTTCAGTAGTTCTGCACTGATGTTTTTATGTTTACTCATCTTTACTGAGCAAATTTCTTTTTTCCTCTGCAGTATGTGGAGAGGCCTCAATGTCAACTGTGTGGACGGATCAGGATACACACCTCTGCACCACGCATCTCTGAACGGACACAGGTAACACTCAAATTATATAATAAGAGATGGGATGACACAGTGTTGGCAGGGCATTCAAATGTTTAGAGATCTTTATAAGGAAGAAATGTTTAATATATTTTTTAATGTGAGATATTACTACGTAATCCCAATGCATTCCCAATTACCCTCCATCCCAATACAAAATATTATTTACATATATGTCAACTTCAATGACTTAATTGGTTGGAAATGGAATTTATTTTGTAAAAATGCTTTAATATCTTCGTATATTATACATATACTGTTATACAATACAGTATGCGTAGATTAAGCAAGGTATATTAAGAAAAATAATGCACACCTAGGGTGTAAAATAACCACAGAGTGTTATAGGAAATCATACAGTAGAAATGTATATATCTATAATATATCTACTTTTAATTTATCAAGGAGATATTCAGTTGTTCAAAAGTAAAAATGATAATAGACTATACACTTTTTATTTGAAATAAATGCTGTTATTTTGAACTTTCTTTTTTAAAGAATCCTAAATATTAAAATACATTACAGTTTCCACAAAAAATTGTAACTATGAAAATTCTGAGATTAAGTGAATACCTGAAGGAAGATGAATGGACACTAAACGTTTTGCACACATTCGCATCATTCTCAGACAGACATTCCCTCCCAGCATTATAGACTTAAAAAGAGAAAGCGCTAGACGTCAGGATTACTTCAGATTCCAGAGGTGTAATCCAGCTCGCATACATCAGGATTAGATGGCTGTGATGCCAGATTAGGGTGGGGTTTATGACATGGGGGTGGGGTCAGATTAGGACAGAATTTGGGGGGGGGTGGAGTTTCATTCGATTAGTGAGGGGTTGGTGGGGTGTCAGATTAGTCAGATTTTTTTTAAGTAGGGGTGGAATTAGATTAGTACACGGCTTTTTAAATGTTAGCTGTAGGAACAAGGCCAGAGTGAGAGAGGGAGTTTATATAACATGAATTATGTATTATGATTACAGCACAATTACCCTCTTCATATTGTGCCTGTGAAAAACCTCATGATCTTAAACAGTAACGTGGAAGATTTGTGAATTTTGGGGTTTAAGAATGAAAATCGGCCACACATATAAACAAAATGTGAAATCTTTTGTATTTGTCTGTCTTGCAGAGACGTGGTGTTGAAATTGTTGCAGTTTGAAGCCTCTACTAATGTGTCCGACAGTAAAGGCTGTTTTCCTTTGCATCTGGCTGCGTGGAGAGGTGACGTGGACATAGTCCAGATACTGATCCACCATGGGCCGTCCCACAGCAGAGTTAATGAGCAGGTACACACATGCAATCTACTAAAGCAAATGGCCACTTTTGTGAGTTTAAAGTGCATTCAGAGTCTTGCTGGAAAGATTGGATTTACAAATTGAACATACCAGAATGCCAGAGAGGCATAATTCTCACTGGCTTGTCTGTGAGAAATCTTGTCAGACACAACGGATGCATTTAAAAGTCACATATACAAAGTATCATAGTAGTAACTAGTGTTTTTATGTACCACTCGTTTTAAAACACATACACTTATTACAGTTTTGCCTGGTGTTCACACTACTCTGCTTTCTTCTATACCTGCAAAAACAGTGTTTTGAAAATGCTGAACACCCCTTTTTATTTTGAAAATGGATGTGATTATCCACTATCATTCTCAGACTGTTTTCCCGGACAATTGCGAATCATTCCCTGATTTATCAAGCTCCTCACCGGCAAGATATGTGCATGCACAGTGAGCCCTAATGGTCATGTTTCATGTGTTTTAGGAAGTATGGTTTGGACAGAGATTGCTTTCTGAAATGCATTAAGAAAGCCAGCATGGATGATTAGTGGATTCATTTTACAAGAGCTCTTTTGAAATGAAAAAGCACCAATGTTAACAGCTTAGACAGAATATATGATTATATATAAATTTACAGAAAACTTTAATAAGAAAAAAAACAGACCTGATGAGAATTCCTTACTACTCACCCACAAGCCTTTCAACATGTATGTAGTTTAATAGTTTGATCTGAGAAACGCTCCCATGCTGTGAGTAGGTCAACAGGAGGATGTGCCCTAAAAACAAGCCCTGCCCTTTATTTAGGGCTCCTTTTTCACTCAGAAATGTGTTAAAATACTTTTACTGCAATCAGACTTTAAAACAAATCAGAAAACTGATAAGTTACCAGTATAAAGTACAGGATATGCTAATCTACAAGCAATATTTTCCTAAGTTTTGACAGATGGAATAAAAAAAGTAATAAGACTGTATAAAATATATTAACAGTTTGCTGTTTTAATTTTGTTTAGCTAAATTAGACTTTAAAAGATTAAGCTTTTTTAACATTATTAATATATTTTAAGCTGAAACTGGCTGTTTGAGTTTTATAGAGGGCTAAACATAGTGTATTTTGTGTTTCTTTCATAATTGATAATATAATACATTAAATAATAAATAAAAAAAACTTTCAAGTCTTGAAAAGGGGGCAGCACAGTAGCTTAGTGGTTAGCACTGTTACCTCACAGCAAGAAGGTTGCTGGTTTGAGCTTGGTCTGGGTCAGATGGCATTTCTGTGTGGAGTTTACATGTTCTCCCCGTGTTGGCGTGGGTTTCCTCCGGGTGCTCTGGTTTCCCCCCACAGACCAAAGACATGTGGTACAGGCGAATTGAATAAGCTAAATTGGCTGTAGAGTGTGTGTGTGAATGCAAGAGTGTAGGGGTGTTTTCCAGTGCTGGGTTGCAGCGGGAAGGGCATCCACTGCATAAAACATATGCTGGATAAGTTGGCGGTTCATTCCACTGTAACTACCCCTGATTAATAAAGTGACTAAGCTGAAAGACAATGAATGAAAGTCTTGAAAGGTGTGAATGAAACTTTAAGTGGTTGCTATGATATTCTGGATGGTTACTAGGTTTTTGGTATTCAGTGTTAGTCAGTGGAGTATTTTCATACATATTTATCAGGACATCAGAAAATGAATAGCACAGCCTTCCTCCACAACCCATCACAACTTGGGTTCGTTCAATTCTGAGCGCTTACAAGCACTAGTAATAAGCACTGATTAGCACTTTACACAAACCTAGTACAAATAAACAGTGCACAAACACACAAAACACCTGCACACACTCACACATTCACACGCTCTCAACGGGGTTTTGACAGTTTCAGACCTGTTTCTCACATCTCAGCGTGTTGATGGGCTGATGGAGGGTTTGATGAGCAGAATCAGAGCTGCTCTGTGAAAGGCCTGTATTTACCCGCAGTTAAATGCTGTCTCAGTGCAGGGAAGAGTGCAGCTCTCTCTCTCTTTTTCTCTCTCCTGCTGTCTGCCTCACTCTTAATGACAAAACCAGCCTGAGAAACAATTACCTCCAATCTTCAGCTACTAAACCAGCAGCTTGATGGATAGAGCTTCACTGCCAGTGTGAGCGCATTGTGCAGAGGCAAAGACAGTGAATGGCAATCATTTGCACTCTTAGTAGTCTGTTAATAATGATTAGGGCCTATTTTTGAGTTTGATTTTTCTAATTCATTAGAGGAAGTGGATTTTAATTAGTTCACCCCAGAGTGACAATTTTGTTGCCATTTTCCTACCCTAATGTTTTCATGAAATTTGGGTAGCATTTTCTATGATGGCTGTTTTTATTGTGTATTTTTGTGTGTACTACTATTTTAAATGTTGTATAGTGCAGTTGTTCTGAAACTGGGGGCCAGAAGATGCTAGGGGGGCTGCAAAAAATTCTAGAACAGGTGTAATCATCAGCCACATCTGGATTAAATTTGTGGCTTACGTCGTGATGAAGATGAATGTATTTTTAAATTATAATTTAAATAATTTTAATAATTTTAATGTTTGCGTCATTTAAATGCAGTTGATACTTTCGCACACTGGAAAAGAAGTACAGCGTCGCACTGCTATACGTATGGGGACTTTTAATTTTGAATGAGCCTTTCCGGGCTCTTCCGGTGAGCTGTCATGCCCTTATAAACTTGCCCTGTTTAAGATCTGGTTTGTTCAAAATCACTGATCTTCACTGCCTGATTGAGACACAATATATGAGTTTCTCACCAGACAAGAAAGCACTGCATTAAATTCTATTGTTATGCACCATGTCTTCCAAATATGGAAATTTATTTGACCAAAGTATGTTGTCAATGGAGATTCAGTGCTCACCTGCTCCTCCTGACAGCGTTTGCATTTAAACAGCCTTTCATCTCACTTATACTTGAACAACTAAATGAACGCTCAGGTCTGTTTAACTGACCATGTTTTGATTAAAATCTTTTGGTATCCTGAGCTTTATCTCTTGTTGTTTGCTTGGGATCTATCTAGTATGGTATGGTAAAGTAAATGCATATTTAGTTAAAGACAAAATTATTAGCCCTCCTCTAAATTTACATTTCTTTTAGAATATTTTCTAAGTGATGATCAAGGATTGTTTTCCACAGTATATCCTGTTATTCTTTTCTTAATGCGAAAAACTCATTTCTATTTTTTGGGCTGCAATAATAATAATAAAAAAGTTATATAAATGTAAGACCAATATTTTTAGCAGCCCTAAAGGGATAGTTTTTTTTTTTTTATTTACTCACTATTTACTGTACCCTATCAACCCTTTATGAGCTTATTTTTCTTATATGAACACAAAATAAGTTATTGAAAGGATAATTCAGCCACAAATGAAGAAGTTCTGGCATCATTTACTCATCTTTGGGTCTTTTCAAGCTCGTATTACTTTATGTATCAGAGCTTAAAAGCTTATGTCATCATTTACTCACCCTTCATTTGTCCCAAACCTGTTTCAGTTTGTTTCGTTCTCTTATAAGTTATTTTTTTAAATGTTGGAAACCTGTAACCATTGACTCCCATAATAGGAAAAAAAGTACCAGAGGAGTCAATGGTTACAGGTTTCCAACATTTAAAAAAATCAGAATCAGAATCAGAAAGAGCTTTATTGCCAGGTATGTTCACACATACTAGGAATTTGTTTTCGTGACAGAGCTTCTACAGTGCAACAGCATTACAGAGACAGGACAAAAAACAGATAATAAATATATTTTAAAAAATAGAAGTAAGTAGTGAGTGCAAATATACAGATTGACAAGTGTATGTACATGTTTATTACTATATACAACGTTATATGTGCAGCTGTTATGTGCAAATTGGCATGTAAAGTGTGTTGTTAAATAAGTGTATATGTGTATAAAAGTGTATAGCAAGTAGTGATGTTGGTTTCGCAATTATTATCATCAAGTGTTCATGAGAACTTATAAATAACTTATAAGAGAACGAAAGAAACTGAAACAGGTTTGTGACAAATGAAAGGTGAGTAAATGATGACATAATTTTAATTTTTAAGTCAACTTTCCCTTTAAGATTAGTTTTTTCCCAATTTGCTACAGAACAAACCACTGTTAATAGATTTATTTACTTAATAGATGACTTGCCCTATTAACCTACAGTAACTTGCCTAGTTAACCTAAGTAATAGTTAAGACTTTAAATTGCTCTTTATAAATACTAGTACTTGAATACTAGTATCTTGCAGAATAACAGGTAAAATATTATGTAATGTCATTATTACAAAGACAAAAGAAACTATTGTGTTTAAAAATGTGTTGAAAATCTTCTCTCCCTTAAACAGCACTTCACATTTCAACATTTCACAGGAGGGCTAATAATTTAGTTTAAAGCACAAAAATCCAGCTGTGTTTATGACCTTACCCCTAAAAAGAACATGTTTACAGGCCCATTTTGTTGGGACATTAAGCATAATCTGGTTAATAATGTGCGCTTAATGTCAAAATGCGGATAAAAGCCTAAATTAATTCCGTTCCGGTTTGGATTAAACCTCTGAATTTATTTGGATTTATTTTTTAAAACACATAGTATCTTTTTGGAGTGTTTTGGAAGAAATAGACTTTCAATGATGGGACAGAAATCTTTAGATTTGATTACAAAACAATGAACAAATGTCTTATGGATCAACATGAGGGACAACAGGAGTTAAGGAGAACAGAATTTTCATTTGTGGTGAACTAAAACTATTAAATTCATGAAATCAGTAAAAGTGGGCTTTATTAACTCTTTTATACACACTGCACAACTCTAATTGATTAATAGTGATAACTAGTTAGTAGTGCTAACTAGTTGATAACAAACAACAGTAACTTTTTACTCGAATTTCTCTCCATTGACATCTGAATTTGTGCAGTACTTTAAGAACTATAAGCAATGCAAAAGCGGTGATGCACAAACATGCAGCCGGTGGCACAGGCATTATGGCATATATTACACTGCAGTGTGGGATGCTGAGCTCTTTATGACTTGGACATTACTCATATCCGAACATAATACTCATATATTTGGTGTCAGAGGCTATGCTATTATTTCAGCGCTGCTATATAGATTCTGTTTATAGCCCCATCACTTAAAGCTAAGTGTTTTATAGTTTTTATGCTGACACAAACACAAGCAAGGCTTGTAAACCCTCTAAGATAAGAGATGTCACAAAGTTTTTTTTTGCATTTCTGTGCCGTTTTATAGATTTTGTTGTGCATATCTAATGTATGAACCAGTGCGTCGTCCAGATTTGTAAATGCAATAAATGCAGAGAGGCTCCATTCATCATTCTTTCATCTGGAAAGACATAAAATCAATCTGAACGCTCAGCGCTTCTCTGGCGTGTTCATACTGAAAAAAATGCACGTCAAACGTACCTGCGGGTGATTTGTCATTCCGAAATCTCCATCCTCAGAGAGAAGAACATGACAGCCTATGACAGGCCCATTTTACAGCATATGACCGTGTATTAAGGGAAGTCTGTGCTAATTTACTTGAAGAGCACTTACTCATGTCATTCAGCTAAGCGAGAGCTTCTTGAAAGGATAATTCAGCCACAAATGAAGAAGTTCTGGCATCATTTACTCATCCTTGTGACTTTTCAAGCTCGTATTACTTTTTGTATTAGAGCTTAAAAGACAGTTATGGATGCTAATCAGTGCAGTAGAGTGAGTTTTGTTGTATATACATATAAAGAGGCTGCTGATGTATTCATTTGTGGCTTTATTGACTTATTACAGTGGTGATTTAATTGAATAAAAGTATTATCATATTAGGGTTTGTGTGTTGATTGCAATCTACTTTTCTGGTGAAACTTGATTTGCTGTGTTTAGGGATGTTGTCTTTTGGGGAAAAGGCAAATAAATCAGGTTATGGTTATTCACTGGTGGGATATTATTAATTCATTCATTCATTCATTTTCTTTTCGGCTTAGTCCCTTTATTAATCTGGGGTCGCCACAACGGAATGAACCGCCAACTTATCCAGCATATGTTTTTACACAGCTGATGCCCTTCCAGCCACAACCCATCACTGGAAAAGGTGGGATATTAAAATTCATTTAATATTTAATCATTTTATTTAAATGTTTGGCGTTAGTAATATATTTGAAATGTTTTGAAAGAAATGTCTTATTCTCACCAAAATAAAAACATAAAAATAAAACAGCAATATTGTGTCTGGAATGCCAAAATTCCAAAACTGCAAGTAAATAAATAAGCAAACATATAATTAAATGATAAAAAGTACTTATGTTCACTTTTTCATGTAAAATATTATTTATTTGATGTTTTTAAGAACATTTATTTAATTTCATAAGTGTATTTTATTTTATTTTATTAATTATTTTATTTAAAAGTGTGTGTGTGTACCTATATACTTTGTGTGCAGTTATAGTTAATTCACTTGAAACATTATAAGAATGTAAATATTGAAAAAATAAAATTGGTTATACACAAATATAGAAATTACAGTAAAAATAATATTTCAATTATTTTTAAAACATTAATATTTACGTTTTTTTTTGTTCAGTGCAGTTTATATTCATGCATTTATTATTTTGTTCATTTCTCGGTTTCATTAATTCATTTATTTTTTGGCAGCTGTGGTATGCCATGCTACAACAATGATTTTGTGAAACATTATTCATATTTTGTGGAAACCAGTTTTCAAGATTGTTTCAGGATGAACAACTTTTAATTGAAATTGAAATAGTTTTTTTCTTCACACTGTCACTTTTGATCACTTCAAGATATACTTGTATTTAAACGAATGCATATTGTATTAATATATTTAAAACTGCTATGTAAAAACTGTAAGAACAATAAGACAGCTAGCACTTTTTATTTATTTAGGGAGTGTGAGAAAATGACTAGTTTTCTGCGTAACGCTGGAATGTTTTTTTTTCTGGCTGTGAGGATGAAAGGTTACACCATTTTCTCTGACTCTCAGCTCCTCTGAGCCCACAAGAGACGGCCCTCTGAATTCCTCCATTTCTTCCTCACACACACACACACACACACACACACACACACACGCACACACCACACACTACACACACACACACACACACACACACACACACACACACACACACACACACACACACACACACACACACACACACACACACCGGTGTCAGATCTGCTGTGTTAACACTCTCACTCAGCTCTCTTTAGTACAGGTCACTGATATGAGGTCACTTCCTGTCAAGCGTATGTGAGCATAAGTTGAACCATGTGTTTATAGTCCAGTGGTCATCACTGGACCAAGCTGGGGAATGACACGGTGTCTAAAGGGAATTATATGCAAAGGAGTAGAATAAAGGTATGTCGATATTAATTTATGTAAAGGAATATTGTGGGCATAATGTTGATTATTAATAAATAAGATGTAAATGATATTCATACCAACATGATTTCATTCATTTATTCAATTTTTTTCAGCTTAGTCTTTTTATTAATCTGGGGTTGCTACAGTGGAATGAACCGCCAATTTATCCAGCATATGTTTTATACAGCGGATGCCCTTCCAGCCGCAACCTATCACTGAAGGACATCCACACACACTTATTCACACACATACACTGTGCACATGTCTTTGGACTGTGGGGGAAACCGGAGCACCCGGAGGAAACCCACGCGAACATGGGGAGAACATGCAAACTCCACACAGAAACGCCAACCAGCGACCTTCTTGCTGTGAGGCGATCATGCTACCCGCAGCGCCACTGTGACGCCTAATATGATTTCAGTTTGGAAAAAAAAACTTTTCTGTGTGAGAAGAATTAATACAAGTGCTTTTTTTGGTCAAAAGTTTGGTATCAGTAGGATTTTTAAATTTTTCTAAATAAGCTCATCCTGCTCACCAAGGCTGCATTTATTTCATCATAAATACAGTACAAATTATAAAATTATGAAATGTTATTGCACTATAAAATAACTGTTCAAAAGTAGTTTATCATTTAATTTAATCATTTATTCCAGTGATTTTAAAGATAAATTTTCAGCTTCATTACTCCAGTCTTCAGAGTCACATGATCCTTCAAAAATTCACTCTATGCACTCTAATATTTATTATTATTATGATTATTATTATTATTATTATTATTGTTGTTGTTGTTGTTGTTAGTATTATTATCATTTTTATTATTATTAATGGTAATAGTAATAAAAGCAATAATGACTGGAGTAATAATTTGATTTAAATCTACACACGATAAGAAAGCAAAAGTTAACCCCAAACTTTTGACCGGTAGTGTAGATAATTAGCTTTTTTATTATTTTATTTGTAACACTACAAAAGCTTCCATTTGTTCATGTTTATAAATGTATTTATTAACATGAACAAATAATGAACAATACATGTATTATAGTATTTATTCTTCTTTGTTCATGCTTGTTAATAAAAACAATGCCATTAGTTTGTTTTTGTTAACTTACAGTCCATTATTTAATGTTAATAAGCTAAATGTTAAACTATGATTAATAAATGCTTCACAAATATTGTTCATTATTAGTTCATGTTAGTAAATACAGTAACATTAACCAATTTTACTTTATTAAAATGTGACAATTTTTATTTTACTTATTTTACTCGCAAATGCTGCTTATTGAGCTTAAAGGGCACCTATGATGAAAAACATCTTTTGTAAGCTGTTTGGAAAGAGCTGTGTGTAGGTATAGTGTTTCCACAGTCATATTGGATTGATAGAAACACAATAGGTCTCTTTTTTTTAATTTCCTGACGTTAAAATAGGATCGCCCATCGAATTGATTGACAGCTGAGTATTTACATGTCTCCATAGTAACACATACAATCATATCAGCAAGACATGAAGTGTGCAAACCAACTGGGATTAAAAGATCTGTGATCAAGAATGAGTTTTACAAGTTTTTTAAAACAGTGCACGTTTGTAATAAATTACAGCAATTTTACCGTCTTAACTTTATTACCACAGCCGCATGTCAGTACAATTATAAAAGACGCTTCAATCTCGGTTTGTGGAAATTAAATCAGGTTTATTTTGTACATTAACAGAACGGATATCCACACAGCAGTGGATATTAACGTGTATCCTGTCACATTTGCTGTGCAAAATTAAACGTGTACGTGTGTGTGTGTCTGCTGTGTGTGTGCGTGTGTCTGTGTGTGTGTGTGTGCGCATGAATTTTGTAACGACTTTGCAGAAAGGCTTGAATTAACTCCACAACAAATACATCAAATAATCATTGGGCAAGTTCTTACTGTAGTATTTCTCACAAACGTTACGTGAAATCTGCTTCCTTCATGTCTGTCACTGTGCTGTTTATCTGATACAGCCGAGGTGGAGATTGAGGCACACTCTGACCAGCACATGGGAATGGCTGGTGGGAAGAACTAGCATTATAAAGGCACAGGCAACAAAAACAGCTACATGGTGTCCAGAGCAGAAATTCCAGTATTCTGAAAGGTATAATAAATAATCTGATGGGTGTTTTGAGCTGAAACTTTACAGACACATTCTGGAGACACAAAAGACTGATCCTAAATCTTGAAAAAGGGGTATAATAGGTGCCCTTTAACAATTCTAGCCCTGAACATTTGGAATAATGCAAGTGCTAAAAAACTTTAAACACTTTTAAATTCAAACATTTTTAAATATTTACCTTCATTTTAAATTTCACACATAACATCTATTTTTTTTAAATAAATGTTTAATTTAATTTAATTTTATTAAATTAAATTTTATTTTATTTTATTTTGCCAGTTAACAGTATGCCACAAATGCAGTCTGAGCTGTCTGAGCTGAACATATCTAACCCAGAATGCTCCTTTAATTCTACAATATCGGCTCAGAGACTGAATCCACATTAAACAGCACAGGATTGTACAGGCTAGCCGAGACTAATGTGCTCCTCCACACCTTCTCAATCCCCCCTGGGGGCTTTCACTGTCTGTTTCTACATCTGCTTTAGTGATCCGCTGTATGAGACGAGACTCATAGGTCCTCATCAATGAACAAAGCACTTTTGTTGAGCCCGTTTGTCTTGTTTTACTTTAATGATGTGTTTTGTGTCATTTAAAGTGCTGTTCGCTAGATACGCCTTCACCATTGTGTGTCATTTCATTTATTGAATGCGAAAGCCGCTTCTTCTGTTGTTTTATCATGACAGCCCATCTTGGATATTAACCAATAGGGTGTAAACAGTGGGAAATCGGCCTACTGTCTCTCTGGATATCGCTCTTTCTGGCTGACATACAGATGTATGATGGAGGCTCGGCACATAGATGCAGGAAATTACTGTGTGTGTTTGCCGTTCAAGGCTGAAAAAAGGGAGATTAAAGAGTATGAGAGAGCGCTAGAGATATCTCCTTGCAGTATCAGGTCTGTTTCTTTGTGCTGCTTCAGGGACTGGGAGTCTCTTATCATCATTTTCAATCATGTCTGGCTAATTAAGGAACCCATTTGCCTGAAATAAGTCATTGCGGTTAAAGCGGCCGCTTGCTGCAGTTCTCTTGTTTATTGACAGACCTTGCATGAATGCTTCGTTTGCCTTCATGTTACAGACATAAATGCTTATTTCTGACTCGTTTGTAGGAGCACTCCTCTAAAACAAGCACACAAACACGTGTACTGTAGTGGAAAGATAGAATGTGGTGTGCGATATTGCCAACAGAGGGCACTGTTGAGTTATATTGCAGGTTATGGCCTGTTTGGGTCAGGTGAATGAAATACATGTTAGCCTTGAAGGTTTACTTGTTAAAACTTTTAACTTGTCTTACACCATTTGTGCACCTGAAGAAGAGCTGAGATTCTAAATGATCTGAAGACTGAAAGACTTACAATATCTAATTTCTTTTTAATTGGGTGAATAAATTAAATCTTAGGAGGTGGGGTTATAAATTAACAGACGGCCTGTGGCAAAAGTGCCACCAAAATAAACAACATTCCCCATCAAATTTGAGATAAGGGGGGGGAAAAGCAAAGCCCAATTTCAGTGAAATGTGGAGATGAATGAATAGTGTCAATTATTTGTCATGTTGGAGTTTTATTTATTTATTTTAGTTTAGTTTATGAATGCAGAGACAAATCTGAGACATTGTGATTAAAACAGTTGGAAATGGCAGGATTTTGCCGAGTGTGTCCACGATTTATGAATTATCTCATTATAAACATCATAAGATTTACTTTGCAGCCATAGTCATTATATACAGTTTTTGCATATGTTTGCACTGTGTTTTGTATGTGTGTAGCCAAATAATGGCACACTGTTTCTAGCGTTCTGGCAACACCTCTGTAGCAGACACAACATTCTAACAACAAAGTGGTTACCAGACACAACATTCTAGCAACACCATGGTAACAGACAGCATTCCAGCAACATCTTGGTAACCATCACCAACATTCTTGCAACTCATGGACAGCAGGCACAACATTCTACAGTAGTATCACCACAGTAATCAAACACAATATTCTATTATTGTGCATTGTGCATACCAGCATTGTGATGATAACAACTAATAATAACAACTGTATTCAACTCTGACAACTTGCATTCACACTGACGAATATTAATGATCTGTTAATTTGTAGTTTATACTTTTCATTTGGAATTACCACCTTGTAACCAGCAGATATGCTACTAATATATTGTTTCCTTTCCATATCCTTTGCATATGCATATCTTTATTGCTATAGATGTGGTTTGTTGTTTTACATTTAGATTGTTTTTTTTACAACTCTATCTTTATTGTTATCTACACTCACTGGTCACTTTATTAGGTACACCTGCCCAACTGCTCATTAACGCAAATTTCTAATGAGCCAATTACATGACAGCAACTCAATGCATTTAGGCATGTAGACATGGTCAAGACTATCTGCTGCAGTTTAAACCGAGCATCAGAATGGGGAAGAAAGGTGATTTAAGTGACTATGAATGTGGCTTGGTTGTTGATGCCAGACGGGCTGGTCTGAGTATTTCAGAAACTGCTGATATACTGGGATTTTCAGGCACAACCATCTTTAGGGTTTACAGAGAATGGTCCGAAAAAGCGAAAATATCCAGTGAGCGACAGTTCTGTGGGCGCAAATGCCCTGTTGACGCCAGAGGTTAGAGGAGAATGGCCAGATGGTTCGAGCAGATAGAAAAAGCAACAGTACAATAACTCAAATATCCACTCGTTACAACTGAGGTATGCAGAAGAGCATCTCTGAAAGCATTTATCCATCCTGCCTTGTATAAACGGTTCAGGTTGGTGGTGGTGGTGTAATGTTTTGGGGCATATTTTCTTGGTACACTTTGGGCCCATTAGTACCAATTGAGCATTGTGTCAACACCACAGCCTACCTGAGCATTGTTGCTGACCATGTCCATCATTTTATGACAGCCGACAAATCTGCAGCAACTGCGTGATGCTATCATATTAACATGGACTAGAATCCCTGAGGAATATTTCCAGTACCTTGTTGAATCCATGCCACACAGAATTAAGGCAGTTCTGAAGGCAAAATTGGGTCTAACCAGGTACTATTATTACTATTGATTGAAGATTACCAAAACAAACATTTTTTTTCAGTGGATTAACTTGCACAGATCAAATGTTCACCTGAATAATAACAATGTACACTAGCAAAGTAAACATTGTACATTATAATTTCACAAGGACTTTTAACATCCACATTGTTCAAGTAAACACCATGGTAAATGCACACAACATTCTAGCACTGTAATGTGAAACTCATACTTAAACATTGCCCTTATTCCAGTGTCATTACAACATGACGACAGCATGAATTTGCTTGTTCATTCAGATGATTCAACTTTAAGAAATGTGTCTATTATTTTTCACCAATAAATCATTAAATTACATTGATGTGATTGAGGGATACGGTCAGGGTGTGTATCTGTGCTGCTGTGCTGTGTGCTAAAAAAAATCATGGCAATAGCCTGAGGGCCATTGCAATGCATTATGGGCCTTGTTTAGGGCAGTGTGTGATTGACAGACAGTTGAATGACAGCTCATGTTTTGATAATGAATGCTTCATAGTGAATTTCTGTTACAGTAACATGCTGTCTCTCTGTGTCTCTCTCTCTAATGTAGAACCTTGAGAAGGAGACAGCCCTACACTGTGCAGCTCAGTACGGTCACTCCGAGGTGGTCCGTGTTTTGTTGCAGGAGCTGACAGACCCCAGCATGAGGAACAGTCGAGGAGAAACGCCGCTGGACCTGGCCGCCCTCTACGGTCGCCTACAGGTGGTCCGCATGCTACTGACGGCTCACCCTAATCTAATGAGCTGTAATACACGGAAGCACACACCTCTACACCTGGCTGCCCGTAATGGCCATCATGCTACAGTTCAAGTGCTTCTGGAGGCCGACATGGACGTTAACACACAGGTCAGTGTATGGGCAAGCTATCCTCTTCCTGTACAACTCATACACATTTACTCCAAATCTCAGTTTTCATGCTCCATTCATAAGAGAGAGAGAGAGAGAGAGGGAGGATGGTTTAAGGGCTTGGATGAATAATTAATCTAGCTATGAGAGTAAGTGAAATGCAGTAGAGGAACACTCTGTTCTCAGTCAGGGGTTTCCTTGGGCTACCCTGGTGTGTGTTTACTTTCTTATACTTCAGGGACATATTTTGTACCAAGAAGTGACCTAAATCATACAAATCTTCCCTTTGGGAACATTTGGGGACAACCTCAATTTGAAAAACAATTCATGACATATCAATGAAGGTGATAAAAATCCATTTTAAAAAGGCTTGTGAGGACATTTGAATGTTAAAGTATTATGCATTGAGAATAGTAAATATATTGAAAAAGGTAGAAGTTTTTTTTATGATATAGGATGTGGTTGTCAAATCTCACAAACATTTTGTGTGTGGATATGTGTGTACGGGTTTTTGGTGGTTTAAAAATGTGTATAATGAAATAATATAATTTAAATCAAAGCTGTTAAAAAAGTCATACTTAACGGGGTATTTTACATTCAAAATTTGCCACAGGTACATGAAGGGTTGGGTTTGGGGGTAGGGGTAGTATTAGGCGATATAGTCTAATAATAATATATGAGTATAAAGAGTATAAAATATTTTACTTATTATAATTTTTGTGGCTTCATTGTTGGGGCACTCTTTTAAACCTGGAAGCATTAACAACTTATATCGAAGTATAAAATGTTATTGTTGAATATGGAAAATAATTAGCGAGATTGCATTTTGGCTATATCGCCCAGCCCTATCACGTTGCTCGTATTAAGAATGAAGCTGAAGATGGCAGCTGACGGTCAGAGGAGGGGTTGCATCTTTGATAAACTATGACAGTTCACCTTCATTGAAAAGTAAGAATGATTAATAAATCCAAATAAAAGTACTGTAACTTCTCATATTCAGTTTTGTGCTCACACACACGCATTACATGCATGCTCCTCCAGAGTCCATTTGAATTGTGCTCTGGCCCACCTCTTCCAACCGGGCCAGGGCCGCCCAACCAAACCGGGTGTGGCACGAAGCACGCTCATTTGTAAATCGAACCGGAAAATTTGAGTAATACACGCCTGGGCATGGTCCGTATAGCCTAGTGTGAGTACACACTTAGAACTGCGACTCTCAACTTTTTTTCCCACAGAAGATCCCTATTTTAACAATCAGATTCCAGTAATCACTGCTGACTTTAATAAGCCCCAACCAGCCACCTATACATCACCTAGTTAAAACATCCTAACAATACCAATCACCTTAGAAGGTGCAAAGCAGCCACAGACTGGCATCTACCTAGTATCCACATGGACATCACCCAGAACAACCACTCCAAACACCATAGGAGCCACCAAGTGGAAATGTAACACTTGAATAATATGTTTTTCATTATCTTAGTATAAAAGTCATGGTATTATTGAGAAGAAAATCCTTACAAATATAGCTTCAAAGGTTTATGCATTCTCTTGTTTAATGTCTGCCTGTCATATGTCAGGCTGCAAATGCTGTTTATATGGAAAGTGTCTTTTGAGGTATTCTGTATGTATGTTTGTGTGTGTGTGTGTGTGTGTGTGTGTGTGTGTGTGTGTGTGTGTGTGTGTGTGTGCGCGTGTGTGCGTGCGCGTGTGTGTGTGATGGAACGCTGCTGGGTTGTCTGCGTTTGAGTGGTTCTGTCTTGTGTGTGTGAAAGCGTGGTTTCCCCGTCAACTGTCTTTCTCTGTCTCTGTGAGAGGTACATTTTTATTTCACTCTTACTTTAACCTTGAATATACAGTGCGACAAAGTGTCCTAACCACACATGTTCCAGCTCATTTATGAATGTATTTTATGCTTAATTTGCATGAATTGAAGAGCTGAATTTTGAACGAATGACATAATGTTGTACTGTACAGTATGTATGGAGCTACTTTGAATGACCCAACAACAGCAAAAAAAGGGTGAGATAATTTAATCCCAGATTAACACATGGCAAGAAATGGCCAATTATATGGTTGATCAATGAGTCTGTAGTTTCCATCTTTCTTTTTTCACTGAGAAAGGCAATCTGTCAGGGCAAAACTTACAAATACATTCAGTACCACTGTGCAGTGCAGCAGTGATAAAGAAAGAAAGATGAAGGCAATCTGCTTGCCACTTCTCAATTCCTGGAAGCACAGTGAGAGTGAATCGATTTCCTCCTCCTGGTGACATCAATAGCTAATCGCCATGGGAAAACAGACAGGAAGTGGTCCTCATTCAAAGGAGGGGGTCCCTCTTCCTGTCCTGTTGTGGGAGCACTTGTTGCTCATCCCGAACAGCACAGAAATCCAAGTTTAACATATAGGGAGAACAGTGCGCTCTGCAGTCTTCACCATGTTCATTCAGCATTAAGCTTCATTTACAACTCCTTAGTTGTCCTGGACTTTTCGGCGATCTGGAATTTAACCTCAGTTTCAAGGATGATTGTTTTATCTACAGCTGTTTTTGAGGGTTTATCTTTTCACAGTAAGTAAACAGGATGTAAGCTTTATTTTTGAATGCATGTCTTAAAAAAGTGAATGTATTCTTTGTGTTTGTATCCGCATGGTTTATAAATAGGATGGAAATTACAAGTGAGTTTGACCCCTGTATATAACACTTGTTCCCCCCTAAAGGACATCAAAACAAGATGTGTGGTGGGTCAGCTCTTTAAAATTAGTGGGAAATAGTTTGCTCAGACCTCTATTGTTAAATAATAATATTAATATTAAAAATTAGATAATACAAATATACATTTGACCACCCCTATAATGGTTCATGCCATTGTGATTGAATGATTGCGCCCAGCAGTCTAGCAGATTTAGACCAGCAGTAGACACAAAAGGGTTCACAAGACGCTTTTCTTGCAAAATATGATAGAATGGTGTTTTATATGTGTTTTTTGTATGTGATTTTATCTATATACAGCCTGAAAGTAAAGTTAAATTAGGTGCATAGTTTGTTTTTAATAGACACCTATGCTCACATGTGGAAGTTAAATAGTAAAATAATAAGTGCAATTCATGGACATTTATTGGTATACAGTAGGAATGCAAAATTCTCAATGTTGATTTTATATCAGAAAATAGGTCATCTTTGAGAAATTGCCAATCAGAGGTTGCTATAGGGCAGAATACACTCATTATTCATCTAAAAACTTAAATAAGTTTGATTAATCAATGAGATGTAATTGAATTAATTGAATATGAATTTGGTTCACTGAAGCATGCGTATGTATTAAATAAACTAGCATTACTGAAAACAGTTTATAATTGAAAGTGTGCTGTTCAAAAAAAATTGAAAAATGTGTATCGTTAATTTGTTACTGGAACAGTACTCTCAAGTGTGGAGCTTTGAGCCTTGTAATGTAAAATACATCCTGAAAAGCTCTCTGCACATCTCTGAATAGAATAATATGGTTCAAAAGTGATCCAACCACTCTGAAAGTGTACCAGCTCTGGCTTCACTCATTGTTTTCCTTTTACGTAACCTCGTGCAGGTGTTGCTTCACATTGTTGTTATTGTTGTTGTTTTTTACTTCAGTTTTTTTTGTAAGAACGTAGAGCAGACTCTTGGGCGTATACAGGATACATTCTTGTGATGAAGAACAATACAGTCAACCCCAAATAAATGAAACAGAACTCTGGCATCTTGAGACTCGAGATTAAACGTTTTTTTTAATCTTTGACAGTTCACATTGTGAGCTTTAAAACATGTTGATGTGAAAGGCACATTTGAAGAACAGTGTCATCTGCTAAAGGCATGAACATAATAATCAAAGAAGTCTATCACATGCTTACGTGAAATATCAATGGAAAAGCAATTTAGACAAATGCAAAAACCTTAAGGGGTTGTAACAATTTCATTGTTAAGACAAGGAGACGATGGGAACTGGCAAAAGAAAAACATAAACTTTGATCACCTAAATAAACAACACAAGTAACAGCAGTGATCACGGAGCACTGCCTCATAAACAATATCAAAACAACACTATAAAATGTTCCAGGGCTGTTCCAATCTCGTCCTTCACTGGCACACTGCTTACCACATGCCTCCTTTGCCCTTCACACCCCAGCAGCCCTCAGCTTGTGATCGTGATGGGAGTATGTGGCAAGCAGGGCACAAGTGGTACAGTGCAACAGTGGCACGCACTACTAGAATTGTCCTCGTGATGACCATAGCACCTGAGGGTAAGGATAGATTAAACAAGAGATAGTAGCTGAAAAGGATCTTTGTTCCTTTCTGCCATTTGTACTTGACTCTCCTCAATGGTCAGTTGATTCTTTTGCTTGTGGACATTGACAGTGTAACTTTTGCCTTCAGGTAGTCGGCAGTGATCTTCCCCCAATAGCTCATTCTATCTGCTTTAGGCATTGGATGATAACCAGTATCAAAGTTTACATCACGGAAAGTCACAGTTCTAAAACTATATCAAAATTTTTACATGTTGGCAAATACTTTTTTTAGGGCAACAGTATCTCCAACAGAAAAGGACCCTCCACATCAAGAGCTACTGTTCAGCCCACAATTCAGGAAACATTTGAAAAACAAATCACTTCAAAACCAACATCTAAGCATGCTATAGACCCGAGCAGCGCAGAGGCTTACTTTAGATGCAAAGAAAAGAAAGATATCCAAAGATGCCTCTTCAAGTTGTAAATAAATGTGTGTTTTTGAAACTTTTGAAGATAGCATCTCTATATCTGAGAAATTCCATGCAAATGTCAACCTTGCCATGAAAAAAGTTTTCAACAAAATATGGAAACCGTTTTTTGTGGAGGCTTGTATGTTACAGTACTTTAGAAATACTCAATATCTCAAGCTCTGGAAACATTTGCTCGATGTAGAAAAACTCAAATGTCTCTGTTAATGTTTTCAAACAATTGTATTTGATTTACCAAAGTCACACAAGTGTCAATTTCACATCTGTCACATCCATAATGAAGAGATGTCACATCCATAACATTTTCCTCATAAATGCAAAAATATCTAATCAAATAAACACAATCATGTTTGTACTGTAGAGAGCAGCTCTTCTCCTGTTGATGAGGATTATTTCTTTTGGGTTGTGCAGTTTAATTCACAGAATTTCTACAAAGTATGTCTTATACTGTAAACTCGCATACTTTTTTGGTTACATCCGTAACGCATGTTTATTTCCCTCCTTTAAAGTACAAAACATGTTTACAGATTGATATTTTTCTGGTCCTGAACTCTGTGCTTTAATTGAATTGGGTTGTGTATGAGTGTGAATGAGTGTGATGTTTCCCAGAGATGGGTTGCAGCTGGAAGGGCATTCGCTGCGTAAAAACATGCGCTGGATAAGTTGGCGGTTCATTCTTCTGTGGCTACTTCAGATTAATAAAGGGACTAAGCCGAAGAGAAAATGAATGAATGAAACAGATGTTTCAATATAATGTTAACATATAGTTTCTATATGAATTTATGTTTTGAGTTTTTACTGGAAATGTCACATCCATAACGCTGGAATTGCTCATCTATATCTTCTTTCACTATTATCACACTTTCTGTTAATCAAAGAACCTAACGTGCTGCACAGGTTTTGCTTTTTAGCAATCATTATGCCACTGGCTTCACTCTTTTTTTCATGACACTTGGTCCTGCCCTGCTTGCCACATGGGTCATGCAGCATTACCTGGCATCTTTTGCACCCTACAGATGAGAGTCCAGCTACCATTTTCAAATCAGGCCTCACTACAGATTTCCACACTTTTCCATTTATTTTTGTTGGTCATATTCTACATAATGACTCTATGCCATTATTGACAGTTGCGCACTGTCCAGTTTTTCAGTAAACCTTTTAACTTTTTTGGCATGAGTAAAGCTATAATAGTGATGGCTCACATTTGCTATGACTCAGATTTTAGTGGAATGATCACTAGAGTGACACTCTTACAACTAAAGATTTCGAAGTTTTCCTGTAAGACTCTTTGACATACATCTGTTTACAACATCATACAACTGTTTACTGGAAGTTAGTTTTATGTAGCTCTCACATGGTTGCCCACTGAAGCTAAGCAGGGCTATGCCTGGTTAGAACCTAGTTTGGAGATGACATGGGAAAACTAGATTACTCCCGGAAGAGGTGCTCAACTTGCTGTCTATATGGGTCCTAACACCCTAGTATATTGATGGGGACTCTATAGGTTGTTTTCACATGACGTCATTGATGACGCTCAAAATTCAGATGGAGGGCAGGAAGTGATTTTTCTACAGAGGAATCGCTATCACAACAAATATTTCTGTTTTATGTTGTTTATAGTTGTTTAAATAATAAGAAATACCAAACAGCTTTTATAGACTTCCAAAAGTTTTTGCTCATGAAAGGGAGAAAGATCAAGAAACTGTTTGAAGAATGGAAGAAATGGCGGCATGTATCAAATATTTTTTTAGAACATCCATGTGTACAAACTTTTTTTGAATGAGATTATTTGTTTGACAGCACCAATAACGATTAAATACAGGCCTAGCTATGTGTATAAATATGTTAATGTGTTATATAAAAATCAGATATAAACACCACCCCACTTATACAAAATCTAGGAGCATATAAATAATGTACCCTGCCATTTAAATGCTGCAATGAAATCTCTGTCTTGTTTTGCAATAATCCAAGTCTTTATTGGAATTTCGGCAAAATAAATCATAAAGTGAACATCGAGATGAGCAGCAGTGGTGAATGTTTGTTGAAGGCAAGTTCATCCACTGAACAAAAAAGCAATGCAACTCTTGCGACAAAACTAGACATTTATAATTGTGAAACTATTTTTCCCCCTTAAGCTTTTGGATGCTTTCATCTGTTATTTCGTGATGTCTGGAAGATATCCGCATGGTGGAAAAACTATAGTAATTTAAAATAAACATGTTTTTGAACCACATTGTAAAGTGTATAATGAGTACTACTCTTTGTTAATGAATGCTACAGAATACTGTACCACAGTAAACTGATAAACTGTAATAAATACTGTAACGTCAGTGTACATTGTGGTGCATTGTGATGGTGTATAATATAGCGTAGAAAACTAAAGCCTATTGGATAATTTGTTTATTACTACACTTGTGTTAAGTTACTTTTAAAAAGTAATCAATTACAAATTACTGATTACTACTCGAAAATTGTAATCTGATTACATTACATTTACTGAATGTAAAAAGTAGTCAGATTACTAATTACTTTACTTTGAAGTTACTTTTAAAACATATAAAATATACCTATAAAAATACAAAACAAACTGCAGCTCTTACAGGAATTTAATATTCACTAAAAAACATTACAATGGGATGATCACAGAAGCTTGACATATTCAAAAGAGCAAAAGAGATAGTTCGCCCAAAAGTTACAATTCTGTCATCATTCACTTGTTCCAAACCCGTTTGTCTTTTTCTTTTTTTTTAACGCAAAAAAGAAGGACATGAAGAAAGTTGTATACCTGTAACCATTGACATCCATAGTATGAAAAAACACTGCAGTGTTTGGGTGTTCTGTGTTTGTCTGAGGTAGTCTACCGAAATGTGTATATTCCATACAAAGTTTGAATCTGATCGGTCAGTTCTTGTCACGTGATACATGGTTTTCAACTAGTGCACCTGGGAAATGCGAACGCGGCCAATATGCGCTTCATATTTGAGCTCCCATTATGCACATGTGCGCGAATGACGCGATATGTGAACTGCCCCATAAGCAGCTACTGTACACTTCCCTTCACATTCAGAAGATACCTTTACTCCGGATCCTGCAGAAAAATCCATTTTAGCCTGTTTAGGCTGAGCTGGGTCACCGTGTTTTTGGGTGCCGGTGTCCTCCTTGGTGACGGGTATTGTCATAGAATGCTTTCTCTTCAAATGCTTGAACAAGTTACCGGTCGGGTTAAAAGCAGTCGAAAGAGTCTGGACATAGACTGAATTTCACAATAATATTTCTGTTTTTACGCTCAATGAAATCAAGTAATGTCTGTATTTCCACTTGAAGAAGCAGGCGCTCTCATCAGCAGCTATTTCAGCTCACGCTCTCCAGCAATTTAAAAGCACATGCTCATTAACTGTTGTCATTGCGGAAAACATGATTTAAAAGAAGCATTTTTTTCTTCTAAATATTATATTTGTAACGTAAATAACGCAATTACATTGACTTTAGTAACTGTAATCAAATTACACAAATGTAAAATGTAATTCGTTACATTACTGCGTTCCTCAAAAATGTAATTAGATTACAGTAACGTATTACAGTGGAACGCGTTACACCCAACTCTGGTTGTACCATAGCAACAATATAATTACTACAACAGTTTAATTTAAGTAATTATCTTTAGTATGCTTCCAAACACTATAGTATTTTTTCATGTATCTATCAAAGTATCTATCGCCTTAATGACAAATAGCTTTTAGTTCAGTAGAAAACTAGGCCCTCTTCATTATGTAAGGATCATGCCCAACATATGTGCTTATTTCTATTTATATCTCCTTTGAAATATGGTATAAATCCTCCATGTCTCCCATTCAGTGTTTTACTTTCTGCCCTCCATCTGAGTTACGCACATCACCAGAACCATGTGATTGAAAACAAGCTTTAATGTTCAGTGAGCACCATCCTTCAGATAAGGTTTTATTTACTTAAAATGAATAAAACAGCTATAAACTATACCTCTGAACAATTTATCATCACTCAAATAAATGTATGACTTGTCTGGAGAGTTTGTAGATTATGTTCTTAGTTGAAAATTCCACATAACAAAACATAAGTGAATGACAGAATCTTCTTGTAAAGTGCGTAAGTGAGGTTTAAGAACAGATTTTTTTGTAAGAATGGATGGTGAATGAGGCTCATTAATATTTATACACCTTTGAATGGGATAATGTGCATTCTAGTAACCACGTTCAATCTTACTGACAAGAAACGAGAAACTATTCAATGGCCCAGGAAATTTATTTGAAGTGTACCAAGATTTTAAAAAAGCACATAAATAATGCACATGCAGAATGTCCTCTTGGTACTTTAAGTCACAAAGAGAATCCCTGTTGTCCTAGAACTAGATCAATGCTTTGACAACATTGCCAGACATAAAAACTTTCTCAGACTTTTGCACAGAGGTAGTTTTGGCTCTCCCAGACCGCTCTTCTAAAAACGAAGGGCTATTTTTGCAGCAACATGACATGCTCAAGATTAAGTATTACAGTGGTAAGTCCCTGAAGTTTTTATTTAATACGTATTGCATCATCACAGATCCATAGAGGGAAAGAAGTGCAAACTCTGGAGTTGAATGGTTGCCTCTAGACTAATGAAGGCCGATGGGGGCGCATTTGATTGGGAATCGAGAGCGGTCTCCCGGTGGCCTATTAAAATGACCACGCTCAACTGTGCAAGAAGCTCTCTCGCCATCCATCTCGACTGCCGTTCGGTCTCATTTGCCTGTTTCTTTCCCTCTGAAGCCCCCATCAGTCAGCCTCATAAATTCACAGCGCCATTGCCGTTAATTGTAGTACACTGAATAAATGTTTCCAGAGCTAAATTGGGTGTAGTTAAGTACTTCACAGAGAGCGTGATATAAAACACTCTGCCAGTCGCCCCAGTAGACGGCTGATAGACTGTGAGGGCAGCAGCAGTAGTAAAGACGCCGTCGTGTATAACTGCCGTTTACTTCTTTATATGAGGCATTTGGGGTTAAAATATTGACTTCAAATCTCTCTCTCTTTCTAGACAGAGAAAGGAAGCGCTCTCCACGAAGCTGCCCTCTTTGGAAAGATGGATGTAGTTCAGCTATTGCTTGACTCAGGTATGTGTGTACTGTGTGCGTGTGTGGGGTCGAGATGGGATGTTTCATTTCCATAGTTTGTTTAAAATACTTGCGTGACCTGTGACCCTACAGCTTTCCTGTCAGTGCCAGCTGTGGAACAGGAAGTAGGATTGAGGAACTTCCTGTTGTAAGGAAAGGGCGGTGGGACCACTCTGTCGTGGTTTTATTGTTATGGAAAATATTATTCTGGGAAGATTGTTTTAGTTTTGTGGGGGTTTTTTTCATGTTTTTGAAGGTTTATAGAAAGAAGTAAACCCCTTTTCTATTGTGCAGTTTTTCCACAAGGATTCACACGATATTTGTGTTTCAAATTGTTTTGTTAGTTTTAATGTATCTTTTAATTAATGGTAATTGATAAAAATATTATAATAATATATTTGTATTATATTATAACCTTATATTTTTTAGCAGCTAGAAATAGAAGAAAACTAAACTCAAACTTTTAATGTTTCTATATATAGATACAAAAAAGTATTGTTAGTTCTGAAATTAAAGGGATAGTTCACCCAAAAATTGAAATTTACTAACATAGATTCATTCTGAAATCGTAGCCCTATATTGATTTTTGGAGATCTCAAATTATGTAGCCAAATGTACATATGGCTGCATTTCGTCTTTAAAACGAACGCTACGGGGCGGTATGACGCCGTTCTTTACTCGCTTAACAACTGGCTGCTTACCCCCATATGGATGACTTTCCTGCAGTTACCAGTTTGTCCAGTAGCTTGCCATGTATGTTGGCAGACTTGAGACTCAGAGAGGCGTTGACTATACATCATTCTGTATATTTTCAGAATGAGCCTGGGTTGAAATTTACTCACCATTTACTGAAAACTGAATAACTGAACTTCCATAGTATTTGTTTTCCCTATTGTGAAAGTAAGTGGTCAGCTTTCCATCTTTCTTCAGATTTTCTTCTTTTGAGTTCTACAGAAGAAAGAAACAGGGAGGAGTAAAGTAAACACTTTTTTTGTGAACTATCCCTTTAAATGGCCTTGCTAAATAAATAATCCAAGCTCTGCTTTAGATTTTGTTTGTAAAAGAGGACAAGGATGACAAACCTCATTTACATATTTTGCTTTTGGTATTTTCAGTGTTTCAGTAGCATCATAGGCAGATGGAACAGTTTTGTGGTGTTGTTTTATTGGGATTGAAAAAGTAAACTAAACCCAGTTACAGAACATTGAACAAAAAAGATGCAATGTACAAATAATTTTCTGCAAGGGTTTACGAGATTTTTGTTTCAAAAGTTTTAATCTATCTTTGAATTAATGTTGATTACTAAAATATTATATTAATACATTTGTATTATATTATAAACTAATTTATATTATTATTTGTTTTATTTCGGCTAGAATAAAAGCAGTTTTTAATTTTTTTAAATCAATTTTTTAAGAAAAGAAGAAAGAGACTCAAACTGTTTTAGAGCAAGCAAAGGGTGAGTAAAGTAAATACTTTTGGGTGACCTATCCCTTTAAATGGCCAGTTTAAATAAATATTTCATACACTGCTATAGATTTTGTTTGCTCTCTTTTGTAAAAGAGAACTACAGTAATTAGACAAGGACTGCAAATCTCATTTACATAGTTAGCTTTTTGTATTTTCAGTGTTTCAGTATCATCATGGGCAGATGGAATAGTTTTGTGGTGTTGTTTTATTGGGAATAAAAAACTAAACTAAACCCAGTTACTTTACAGAACATTGAACAAAAAAGATGCAGTGTAGAAGTTATTTTGTGAAAGGATTTATGTGATTTTTGTTTCAAATCATTTTGCTAGTTTTAATCTATCTTTGAATTAATGTTTAATTAATAATGATTACTAAAACATTATATTAATATGTGTGTATTGTATTATGAACTTATTCATATTTATACATTTTTATGCATATATTTTATACATATATATATATATATATGTACATATATCTTGGATTAATACTCAAAATTGCACAGCAAATGTATTGTTCGTTCAAACATTAAAGGGCTAGTTCTTTCAAACATTTACTCACCTTTTATAGAAATCTAATAGGTGAGTAAAATAAGCACTTTTGAGTGAACTCTCTCTTTTAATGGTCATGCTAAATAAATATTCCTAGTTTTGCTTTACTTTTTGTTTGCTTTATTTTAGAAGAGTACCACAGTAATTAGACAAAGACTGCAAATCTCATTTACATAGTTAGCTTTTTGTATTTTAAGTGTTTCAGTATCATCATGGGCAGATGGAACAGTTTTGTGGTGTTTTTAATATTAAATTGGGAATAAATCCAGTTATCTTAGAGAATGATTAACAAAAAAGATCACATAAACAATATAAAAACACAAAAAATAAACAGAAAAAGAATCCAAATTAATATGTTTTTCTCTTTTTATCAGGGATTGATGCCAACATCAGAGATTGCCAAGGAAGAACAGCACTAGATATACTAAGAGAACATCCTTCTCAGAAATCACAACAAATTGCTTCTCTCATACACGGTAAATGGTTTCACAGACTTCTATGCGCACACACTGTTAAGTGTTTTTTTTAAGGGAAATATACCCATTAAAACACGCACAAGCACACTCTCACACACGTGCACAATTTGACAAGGGAGTGTGTTCTTGGTGGAGATCAGAAGGCGGATGCTTACAGATTGATAAAATTCATTCCAGGAAGTTTGTGTTAGATTGAGAACAATGGTTGTTTAATGCGTTAGAAATCCTTGTTCCCTGACATACTTTGGACAAAAAAAAAAAATCAAACACTTACAATGATTACAAAGAATATCTTCAGTCTTGTTAATGAACTGTTCATGAGCTTTAGGACTTATTACATGTTTATTAATTTGTTATTACCGCATTCAGCGTTTTTTACTGCTGTTGAATGTTGTTCAGCTTGTTTTCATCTTTCTTGCACAAATTCAACTAAACTCATTCTTTCCAGCAGAGTTAATCATACAAAACAAAAAACACTGGGTTGTTTGAACCCAACGTTCCACTACGCTGTCGAAAACACACCCTCGTAAAAGAATAAGATGTGGTTAACTGGTTTTGAAATTCATTTTAGCTCACTTGTTGTTTCCATCCACTTCATGCCTCGTGTTTCTCATTTCTGAGGGTTGTGAAATGCAGCCTTGGGTCTTTAGGACTCCTGAAAATGCCTTCTTTTAAAACTAAATCACCCATCATCCTACAGAACAGAGGCGAAATTAAAGTTTTCCTCCCTGCCTCTGTGTGGGCAGTGAAGCAGGATCCTTAGCGTGAAGGAATCTCAAAATCACACTTGCTGTGGTTTTAAAATCTACAATCTTTGACGGGACGCTGAAACTATTGTTGTTTTCATGGTCACCGTGTGGCTTGTGCAACCTATAGTTGTTTGGAGCTACAATTATAACCACCTCATTTTGGTTTTCACCAACCTAAAGTGCCTTTTTTCTTTCTTTTCTTTTTTAAAGAGAGAGATTGAAAAAATAGGGAGAGTAAATAAGACAAATGGAATGTAAATACATATTTACTTGCTTTCTTTCAGGTCCTGTAAAGAAATCACACTGTATTTGTATTTGAAAGGCTTTAGTTATCCTTACTATAACTTAACAATGGTATCCTAACTGAGCTGGCTGATGTCAAATGTGGTTTTGTGTCTTTGTTTGTTTTTTTCTGTTCATTGTATGTTAATTCATTTCTTTCTCTCTAGATTATATGATGTCAGATTGTGATAGAGGGAATTTTCACGAAGATTTAGCACGACAACGACCAATACCGACACCACGCACTTCAATACCGTCTCCTGTGCCCTCACCGTCTCTACGGCATAAAAGTATGTTTGATTTTATTGGTTTAAAATAGTACTTTTAATGATGACAATAACTAATCATGCTTGTATTTAGATAATATACACTCACCAGCCACTTTATTAGGCGCACCTGCCCAACTGCTCGTTAAAGCAAATTTCTAATCAGCTAATCACATCGCAGCAACTCAATGCATTTAGGCATGTGGACATGGTCAAGATGATCTGCTGCAGTTCAAACAGAGCATCAGAATGGGGATGAAAGGTGATGTAAGTGACTTTGAACGTGGCTTGGTTGTTGGTGCCAGACGAGCTGGTCTGAGTATTTCAGAAACTGCTGATACACTGGGATTTTCATGCACAACCATCTCTAGGGTTTACAGAGAATGGTCCGAAAAACAGAAAATATCCATTGAGCGGCAGCTCTGTGCACACAAATGTTGATGCCAGAGGTCAGAGGAGAATGACCAGACTGCTTCCAGCTAATAGAAAGGCAACAGTAACCACTCACTACAACCGAGGTATGCAGAAGAGCATCTCTGAACGCACAACACATTGAACCTTGAGGCAGATGGGCTACAGCAGCAGAAGACCACAGCGGGTGCCACTCTTGTCAGCTCAGAACAGGAAACTGAGGCTACAATTTGCACAGGCTCACCAAAATTGGACAATAGAAGACTGGAAAATGTTGCCTGGTCTGATGAATCTCGATTTCTGTTGCGATATTCGGATGATAGTGTTAGAATTTGACATCAACAACATGAAAACATGGATCCATCTTGCTTTGTATCAACAGTTCAGGTTGGTGGTGGTGGTGTAATGGTGTGGAGGATATTTTCTTGGCACACTTTGGGCCTGTTAGTACCAATTGAGAACACCACAGCCTACTGTACCTGAGTATTGTTGCTGACCATGTACATCCCTTTATGACCACAGTGTACCCATCTTCTGATGGCCACTTCCAGCAGGATAACACGCCATGTCATTAAGTGCAAATCATCTCAGACTGGTTTCTTGAACATGACTCAAATGGCCTTCATTCATAATAAATCCACTCTACCCAATATCATTATGTGAGCACATACTGTGTGGGCTATTATTTATTGTGTAATTAGAAACATTAATTGTTAAACAGCAGTAGTTTCAAATACCTGTAATTAGCAATTGCCCATATCTTGAGATTCATGGGTGTTTTACATTTATTTTATGATTTTGATTTTGACTTGCATTATTTGCTCTTAATATCATTGCATTATGGGGTCTTGAAATCAGCTCTGAAAGCTTTTTATGTTGAACAGTATAACAGAGTGACTTTTATTGACATTTTAATAGTTTGAAATTATATGTTGTCTGGCTTTGTCATGTAAATTATAGTGCAAAAACTGACTCCCGGTGCTGTTTATTTTATTGTATATATATATATATATATATATATATATATATATATATATATATATGTATACAGTTCAAGTCAGATTTATTAGCCCCTCTTTAATTTTTTTTAATTTTTTTTTTAATATTTCGCAAATAATATTTAACAGCAAGGAAATTTTCACATAATATCTGATAATACTTTTTTCTTCTGGTAAAAGTCTTATTTCTTTTATTTTGGCAAGAATAAAAGCAGTTTGTAATTTTTTAAAAAACATTTTAAGGTCAAAATTATTAGCCCCTTTAATCTATTTTGTCTACAGAACAAACCATCGTTATACAATTGGTTATACAATAACTATACAATAAGCCTAATTACTCTAACCTGCCTAGTTAACCTAATTAACCTAGTTAAGCCTTTAAATATCACTTCAAGCTGGATAGAAGTGTCTTGAAAAATATCTAGTCACATATTATTTACTGTCATCATGGTGAAGATAAAATAAATCAGTTATTAGAAATGAGTAATTAAAACTTTTATGATTAGAAATGTGTTGGAAAAATCTCTGTGGCGACCCCGGATTAATAAAGGGACTAAGCCGAAAAAAAAAATTAATGAATGAATCAGTGACAATACAATATATTGTTTAAAAAAAATTAAATATCAATGAAAATGCGCTTGTTCCCTCTCAAAGAGTGCTCAAAGAGAATTTTTTATTATTTAGTTTTATTATTACATATATTTTATTTCATTTAAGTGTACAGTGTGACATCCAGTGGTAGTGTGATGCTATTACAGCACATTGTCTACTGCTTAGTGTTTTTTTTTTGCCAAATATGTTACTGTTTAATGCAGTGTTTGCACATTTAAATCACCTGAACCATGTTTTAAAAAAACAATACAAACAAACGAAAAAACAAACAAAAAACAAACAAACAAAATGTTCTTCTTTTGGTCAGTATTTTCAGACCAGAACACAAATACTGGAAATTATCGGGTAGACATTTGGATCAGTGTGTTATTACAAACTTGCAGTCAGCAGTGCCACTAGTGGTCAGTTGTTGCAGTGCAGGGCAGTTTAGCTAGTCCTCTTTGTGGTCTGAATGTGAATTACTGGTGGATGTGCGTCTTTGGTTCCAGCTGGAGCAGCATTTTCATAATGATCGCAGGTGAATCAGAGAGTCTGTCAACCACAAAATGACTGTTAGTACACATCAGCACTCTGAGCCCATGCCAGAAAGCAAGCATTTGTCCCAGATTAAATATTCAAAAGACAAGAGAGAGTAAAAATAAATAGGCTGGATGGATGTTGCGTAAATACATGTTTATTTTCAAGCTTTTAAAGAGAAGTTTGATGTGCTTTTACTAAATAAATAAGTTAATGTAAAAATGTGTTGTTTCATATAAAAATTATTAGATTTTAACTAGCAATTTAGAAAAAAAGCATGAAGAATAATTAAGCAGCAATATTAGTCATCATCATTTAAAACTGTTAAACTTTAAAAATATTATATGATCCGTTAGTCATGACATAAGTTAATCATATCATGTATTCAGTCTGTTTAAATTCAGTTTAATGTAATTAAAGTTAAAACAACTAAATAAAATAAGGTTAATTTGATTGAACTTAAATATTTAAGGTAACCATGTCATTTTTAACCATGTATGTAAGTATATATAACTATCAGTGAACTGTGGCAGACTGAGAAATGCTGTGCAGTCTATTAAGGGTTTTTTTTTAGCTCCTCAAAAATTTTACCTCATTGTACTCTAATTTAAATTTAAAGGTTGCCTTCCCTCTCTGTCTCTTTCTCTCTCTCTCTCTCTTGTTGGTCAAGCTAAACTACCAATATGGAAAACCTGTAGAATGGCTATTGAAGGGAAAAATATAGAGATTTAAATTTTATTGCCTTGGTTAAATCCAAGATCAGAATGAAATGTAAATTTGATCAACAAGTATGGGGAATTTACTTGTATTTAAATAGTGCGTGAATAAATCTCTGTGTGTGCCAAGTGAAGATATGGTAGTATTTACTTGGACATTTTTGGTGATCAGTAGTGTCTTGAGATGTTTTGTTAAAGCCGTACTTTGCTCTCTGAGGTTTTACTGTTAATCAACGTGTTTTTGAAGTCTCTCTTTCTTTCTTTCCCCTCGTCTTTGCAGACGATGCAGTAACAGGGGAGTTGTCCAAGCTGCTGAATGAAATAAAGATCTGCCGTGATAAGGATTGCTCCTTCGAGGAGCTTTGTCAGACCATCTCTTCTCACTCTCAGTCCATGGAGAGCTTCGGCAGCGGGCGACTGTCAGACGAGGAGCGCAACGGCACTCTAACCCGAGTAAACAAGGTGTGCTGCAGTAGAAAATACAGTATTATATAGTACTCAAGAGAAGAACAAAAGAAAACTGAAACAGTAAAGGATGTAGTCAAAACACCAGCTAAACCCATCAGACATAAAGTGTCAATTATATAGTACAAAGACACACGCACGCACACACACACACACACACACACACACACACACACACACACACACACACACACACACACACACACACACACACACACACACACACACACACACACACACAACAAAACAAAAAGAATGTATTTTTGGACTGGGTTGCCAGATTGCTTAGAAATCTGGGTATCTTTGTTTTTTTTTCAAATTGAAGAAATCTTTAATCCATGACAATAAAGAGCCATGCACTTATTGTGGAACTAGGTTACCAGATTGCATGAATCTCTGGGTATCTTTATTGTAGTTGAAGAGGACATCTTTAATCCATTAAAATAAAGAACAATGTACGTATTTTGGAACTAAGTTGCCAGATTGCTTAGAATCTCTGGATATTATATTTTATAATTTCCAATGAAGAGGAAATCTTTAATCCATAAAAATAAAGAATAAATAAAAGGAGTCTTTCCATTTAAAAGTAATTGATCTTCTGGAAAGTAGCCATCTAATATATATCATATTTTTTACAAATTATACACGTTGTGCCTCCAGAACATCAAAACATCATTCAATCAATTATAAAAGTGTTTACTGAACTTTTAAGTCATAGAGTGTTGATGCAGTACCTCACATTGTCCAACAGAGGGCAGAACTAAACGCTATTTCACCACTGGGTTTCCTTTCAATTTATGTAATCTCATAAATACATATTTATAGCTCTAAAACAGCTCCAGATTTAATCAGTGATGCTATTTAACACAAACAGAATCGTATTTTTAATGTGGCATCCTCACGTTGCTGGCGCAGGGAGTGAGTTTAACCTTATGTAAAAGACAAATAAGCTGGTTTAGGAATGTGTGCGCTTTGCTGAAGGTCTGTCACAGTGACCACTGGATCACAGCTTACTCTGCTGCGTCTGTTTGATCGATACAATTAAATGTGTTTGTGTCGGGTCAATCAATCAAAGTCTGCAGAGCCCAGATAAACAAGCTAAGACACGCGAGCACACACAAACACACTCCTCCAATCGATTTCAGTCACACGTCAAATGTGTTTGCAGAGTCTTTAAAAAGGGATGTTTACTGGTCTTGCATTTGTTCAGACAGTTATAAAATAGCGTCTTTGTAAAATTATCTGTTCTTAAATGTTTAGGAATAGGAATTATTTAAATGCTTTGTTCATCTTCCTTATACAGTATATTGCTGTAGATGATTGTTTTATATGCAAGTGCGCTGTTAAAATATGTTCCTTATTTAAATTAAGTTGAACCAATTTAACTTTACAAGTCATTTTAACTGGGCAGCACAGTGGCTCATTGGTTAGCACTGTCGCCTCACAGCAAAAAGGTCGCTGGTTCAAGTCTCGACAGGGCCAGTTGGCATTTCTTTTTGGAGTTTGCATGTTCTCCCTATATTGGCATGGGTTTCCTCCGAGTGCCCCGGTTTCCCTCACAGTCCAAAGACATGCTCTATAGGTGAATTGTATAAACTACTCAATATTGGGTTGCAGCTGGAAGGGCATTCGCTTTGTAAAACATATGCTGGATAAGTTGGTGGTTCATTCCACTGTGGTGACCTCTGATGAATAAAGGGACTAAATCGAAGGAAAATGAATGAAAGCCATTTTAACTTGCATCAGTGAAGCTTACAACATCAAGCTAAAATTTATTTAACTTAAAAATAAGTTGAAACCTGATTAACTTTCTAAATTAAGTTCAAATAACATAAAAACATAAGCTGTACTGACTTTCTTGTGTATTTTATTACAGTGTGTGATATACTAGTTAAATGCACATACCTTGTAATATCTAAATTTGACACATAAACATTGTTCACTCAGAAAGTGCATGTTAATTTCATAAATACTGTAGTGATTAAGAATTAGAAAGTACCACGGTAAAGAAAACATGAATTTTTATATGCATTTATCTTGTACAATATACGTCAGTTATGGTTTTACAAAATATTTAACAGTGTAGGAATGTGTTTCTCTGGGAAGCTGAAAAAGAAGAATCAAATATATCACATATTAAGAAATAGAATCAGACAGAATGGAGGATTGAGAGTCAGACTATCATTCTAGCATATTTAAACCATGAATCATGCTATAATTCCTCTAAAAAGTCAAAGATAAATGGTCTGAAAGTCACAGACAAGCAAAGCAATTGTTCATGTTGAATTATACAAGGCCGTAACCACCATAAACACAGAGTGGGACAAGTACCCCCTGGTTTTTAGAAATGGACAAATTGTCTCCCTGAATATTTGAAATGCTTGAACTGCTCTGCTGCACTCCATTTAGTCCCTTTTATGTCTTTAGAATGAGATTTGTTTTCTAAACTATGTTTTCAGTCTGGACAAAATGTTCCAATAAACCAGAAGTCCAATCATATTGAAGTAGGCAGGGTTTACTGTATTCCAGAGCAAAATGTCAGTTTACTGTTGGAAAAGTGAATTTTTTTATTTATATTTTTCTATTGTAATATTATGCAAACGGTACACAAATTGGGATCACATTCAAATGGAAAAAAGAAAAAACAAAACAACAAAGAACAGATGAAAAACAAAACAAACCAAAACAGTCAGGTACTGGCAGGTGTGTGTGCACGCATGTAAAGGTAACTGGGTGGACAGGTCAGAGTACATTATATATTTATAACATGCAGAACAGTAGAAAATTATTATAGATTACGCATATCAATAAATGAAGCAAAAAACATAGATATAAATAAAACAGAAGTGACAACAATGATAGTAATGTAATGATAGAAATATTGACAGTAAAAAAAGGACAACACTAATAATAACATGGACATCAATAATAATAATAATAATAATTATAACAAGTACTATATCAACTACTACCTACAGCAATTACTAATGCTACTACTACAGTGACTACTAATGTTACTACTATTATCACTACTCCTACCACAACGACTGCTATGTATGTTTTGCATTTTTGGCAAAGGAGGCAATACAGATAAGAGAAAATGTGCATGCTTTAATACTGTATTTGCAAACAGTTTAGACTGATTGCTTACAGTACAACTAGAAATACTCTCTTAAATAAATAAATACACAAACAAACAAATAAATAAATATGCTTTTCTTTATTAGCCTTTGTTGTTTCATGAAAAATCTTTAAAATTGACTTTGTAGAACCCAAAAGTTCTTAATACACTCTTATCTTATACCCAGTTAAACTACTTATTTAAAATGAGCTGAAACAACATAATTCTTGAGATTTCATTGGGACAACTTAATTTTTTTATGTTCAATCCACATAAGTTTGTTAAAAGTGTTAAGTTAACTTGATCGATTTTTGTTGGGACAACATGAATGCATTGTGTGGAACCCTGCATTTTTTTACAGTGTAGTTGAGAAATGGGAAAACTCTTTAGAGTTATTAAATGTTCTTCACATTAAGAAAAAAACAATGGTTCTTTTGACAACCGTGCACTGAAAGGTTCTAAAAATGGTTCTACTGTAGCTTCACTGCAAAACATCTCTTTTGGGTATAGACACAGTATTTCCTTTGCTGCTCGGTGTCTTGAGAAATTCTAAAACAAACTGGTGTGCCACTATGTTAAAGACATACTGTATGGCCTTGAAATACACAGTGAAATACAAGTGGACTTGAATGAGTAATGTCCAAAACATTTAGTCAGGATTCTTTCAATAGTAAATTTGCAATAAACTGACTGAAGTGTTGTCAGGAGTTAGCCTTTTTTTTTCTCTCAACAAAATGGCGATTGGCTCTTTTAGCTATAATGGTGCTGTCACATTACTGAAATCAAAAGACCCATTACTTCTAGATGTAGAAAGAAGAATAAAAAAAAGCACTTTGAAGAAGCTTTCTGTTTGCATTACAAGTTGAACATTCTTTGTTTCAAATTCTTTTCACCATGGTATGAAATCCCAGATCATGCAAACTTTTATCAGAATGATTGGAGGTCTGTATTACGCTTAGTACTTATTACACATAACCTATTACACGTAAAGAATGACTTTTCCCCCAATTTAATTAATTTCAGTAATAAATTGAGTTGAATAAACTTAATTTGTTTAGACTGAACACATTTTTTGTAGTGTAATTTATAAAAAGTTGATCTACTGGTTAATTTTTGCAAAATATCCTTCCGCTGGTATATCAAGTGTTCAGTTTTTTCTTCGAGTGGTCCCCCTCCTCCCCCTAGTACCTTCTCTCTCTTATCTAAATCTTGTGTTATGTTGGCTTGAAGTGAGATCAGTTTCTGTCCTCAGTCTGTGTGTTTGACTGTTGACTGTATATATCTTTATATATCTCTCTCCTCTGGACTGCAGCGTCCCACTCCACCGTTACCCCCAGCGATGGAGGAGGAGGAAAAGAGCTGTGGACCCTCAGGCCTGTGGGAGGCGCTCACTCCCTGCAACGGCTGCAGAAACCTGGGCTTTTCTCAGGTACACACATTTACACATGTATCTGCCCATACAGTGCAGTGTTTGAATGAATATGTGGCACTGAAGAATATTGTACGCTGTAAAAAATGCTGGGTTCCACACAATTCCGTCATATTGTCCCAACACAAATTAAGTTAACTCAATTGTATTTACAAATTTAAGTGGATTGAACATAAAGCAATTAAGTTTGTCTTAAAAAAACTCAAGAACTGTGTTGATTCAGCTCATTTTAAATAAGGAGTTTGAACAAGCAGCAAAAATCATTTATTGAGTTAATTATAATGAAATCTAGCATGGAAGGATTAAAATAGATTTTTAAATATAAAGTGCTCAGCAATATTGAGTACATGCCATTTTGCAAATGAAAATGTTTATCCATTTCTCAGTGATTATAGGCAATGTATTTTGGTCCATTTAAACAAAACAAATTCATTAAACAGAAATATTTATTCAAATAATATTTTAGTCACCAAACTTATTTAAAAATTGATAGATAATACAAATAAATACAAGATAATTATTGCAAAAATAATAATTACAACCTACAAAATTTCAACAAAATTCTTCAATTTTTTGCTTCTCTTGATTTTTCCTTTTTTTAAAATTTGTATTTAGTATTTTTCTATTACATAAATTTGGCTGTACTAGTTTTTGGACTATGATTGTAAGGCATTTTGTTAGATAAGCTCCAGATTTGGCTTCAGTACTGACTAATCTAATGTATATGCACTAATATAATATTGTAGAGCTTCCTATTAAAAATATGAATTTAAAAGATAGATTTGTAAGGGGTGAACTCATATATGCTGAACACTGTTATTAATTAACATTTTGTTAACTAATAGCTTGCGTATTTAATAACTGGTTGCAACAGCACAGACCTTTATGCCAGTAAAAATATATTTTTTTAATGAAACAGCTGAAAGTGCATCAACACTGTGACTTTAGCAGCTATTGTATTGCGTATGCATTATTCAATGCCAAAAGTATTGAAATAAAAAGCTTGTTATACATTATATTTTTTTTACAGAACTGACTATTTTGAAAGTGAAATCTGGAAATTGAATATGAATTATTTAATTTTTAAGTAGAAATACTTTTTAATTAATATACTTAATTAATAACTTAATTTAAGTAGATATATTTTAGTTTAAATATTCACAGCTTAAATTAAAAGCTATGTAAATTTCAGGACCTAAAAATACAAACCCTGGCAACTCAAAAATGCAAGCACTTGTTAATTAAATGTATTATTTTGTTCAGTTTGTGCTATTCGACAAGCTTTTTCTTTCAATACTTTTGGCATTGATTTTTTTTCAATAGTTACAGTTTCTCTTTTAACACCAAATTTATACCATTCATGCAGCAAGATTTACTGATTAAAAAAAAATGCAATAAAATAAATGAAGTAGCTAAGTCTATACAATCAGTTAATTGATCAGTAAAAAAATTACGTGACAGATTTATAAGTACAGAAATTAACGTCATATTATATAATATCCATGAATATAGACAATATAGTTTGAGTTCATTTAAACAAAGCACATTTTTCTAAACAGTTATATTCATTAAAATAAGAGTTTAGTAAGCTAGCATCTTTAGAAACAGAAAAATAAAACATTTAAATTCATATTAGGTGTTGCAAATCAATTACAGATATCAGTCCCTCCAAGATTTCACAGGAATTTTTTCAGAATTTTGCAGCCTAAAAATTTGCTGTGGCTTTCCTTAAAATTTGCAGCAATACTTGTGGCTCATTGTTATTTTGTTTTATTTTGTGGTAATTGTTAATTTTCTGTAAAAAATTATACCACGGACAAAAGTCTATTATATATTTTTTATTACTATATTTTTTTTTATCACACCTAGACCCAGACATTCCTGTAAATTAAATTTAAAGCATACTGTATGTTTAAAACAAAATCTTGTATCCATATATAAATTTTGTGTGCACAACAGCTCAGAGATCAAAATCCACTGAATCATTGCACAGGTAGTCTATGATGAAGGCTGTCCCAGTAAAAAAAAAATTAAGTGTTGTTTTTGCATACAGTTGAAGTCAAAATTATTTGCCCTCCTGTGATTCTTTTTCTTTCTTTTTAAAATATATAGCAGAGCAACTATTTTTTTTTATAGCATTTCCTATAATGTTTTCTTCTGGAGAAAATTTTGCTGCCACCTACGATCATGATGTGTGTAAAATCATGACTTAGCGAGGGTTGTTTGCGTCCACATGGCCTTTGTTTTGGGTGAATCCGGTTCGTGATGATGTCATAGAAAGTGCCTATGCCCTGAATTTGTGGGATATTCGCTACATTTCAGGAAAAATGTGAGATCCACAAAATTTATATATATAAAAAAATTATTTATATACTTATTAAGTCTTTTTTGTTTTATTTTGGATAGAATAAAAGCAGTTTTATATTTAAAAAAAATCATTTTTAAGGTCAAAATTATTAGCCCCTCTAAGTTTTTTTTTTTTTTTTGATAGTCTACAGATCAAACCATTGTTATACAATAACTTGCCTAATTACCCTAACCTGTCTAGTTAACCTAATTAACATAGTTAAGCCTTTAAGTGTCACTTTAAGCTGTATAGAAGTGTCTTGAAAAATATCTAGTAAAATATTATTAACTGTCATCATGGCAAAGATAAAATAAATCACTTATTAGAAATTAGTTATTTAAACTGTTATGTGCAGAAATGTGTTGAAAAAAATCTCCCTGTTAAACAGAAATTGGGGGAAAAAATAAACAGGGGGCTAATAATTCAGACTTCAACTATACTGTATATACATACTGTACATACATACATACATACATACATACATACACGTTTTTTTTTTCTTCATGTTTTAATTTTTTTATTTAAATGTTTAAATAACTGCTTATTGTATGTAGTTTCAAATGAATTTTTTACTAAATAGAGTTAAAAAATAACTAACAGTTATTTTCATATTTTGCTGTTTTATTGATTGTATGGACTGTTTTAGGTTTTCTTTAGCTTTTTAAATTTTTATTTTAATTTAATTACATTTTTTAGTCCTATAAATTGAAATTTAGTTTAGTTAGTTAAATGTTTTTATATTTTCCTTAGCATATTCATTGGGGTGTAGTTACTTTTGCACCATGACCTTAAGTTCTTTAGTTTGATTAGTTGTTGGTTTAGTATAGCATCCCATGGAAAGATCTGTAAGGAGTGTACTCATTTATCCTGCACGATGCTTGTATTCATGTTTAAATGAAAATGTAGGATCAGTACTCATCATATAAAGTTGTGGGATGTTGCTTTGTGAACTTAACTAACCGTGTAGTCTTCAACCGTGAAGACTACAAAGTCTTCCTGACCTAAAAGAATAATAAAATCTTTTCATCTTGAATTCTGATTGCGCATGAAACGTTGGATGAGGAAACGTTAATAGTTGGAATGTGGACTTCGTAATGCTAGAATGAGCAAGAGGGATTCCCAGCCCTCAGACAGGAAGTCTTAATTATCCCACAGGAAGTGTAATCATGTCACACGCTCATCCGCCCACTTGCGCCATGTGAGGAGACCTCCCGCTGCCATGGAAACAGGGCTGGTGAAGGTGCCAGCGGGATGGATCGGGGTTCCTTGGGCTACGACTCATTCTTCTGCACCCCAGCAAAAGCAATGCTGAACTCCGTCACTTGCTCTCCTCCGCAGGGAGAGAGAAACACGCCGATTCGTAGTTGCTAGGAGACGCAGAATTCATAAAGTGCATGGCGTGGGATTTCCACCCACTTCCCAATTGACAGATCTGAGTCTCCATCAAAACAGGTGCGTCACAGCACTGCGCAATAACATCCAGAGCAAACATCCAGAGAGAGAGAGAGAGAGAGAGAGAGAGAGAGAGAGAAATAAAGAGAGAGAGAGAAATAAAGAGAGAGAGAGAGAGAGAGAGGCTCATTCAGGCTCTTCTCCAGCATTCCTCTGCCTGCCTTATTTGTCAAGGCAAGACACTGAAGATGGATAGAGTTCAAAAATAACTAATAGATATCTTCATATTTCCTCATTTTAATGATTATATGAACTGTTTTAGATTTTCTTTTGTTTTATTTTATTTATTTAATTCTCTTTATTGTGGTTGGAAGGACATCAGCTGCATAAAACATTGCAGGGTAGTTGGCGGTTCATTCCGCTGTGGCAATCCCTGATAAATCCCTGGGACTAAGCTGAAGGAAAATTAATGAATGAATAAATTTTATGTTTAAATATGTTAATGAGTTTTATTAAACATGCTAATTTGCATAATTTTTGGATTTTTTTTGGAAATTAGACATTTGGAAATTAGGATTTTGGCAATTACTTTTCTTTACTCCATAATAAAAAAAACCCACAACGAGCCGGAAAAGACGTTAATTTTCTTTATTTATTTGTTTTGTGAATAAAATGTTTCATGTACATTTTTTGTATGAAGATGCACCTCCGTGAAAATCTTCAGAACAGTGATGTTTATAAAACTGTCAAGTGGCTTTTGTAATGACTTACTCAAATTTGCAAACACAAATTGATAAAGTGTGACAAAAGAAACCCTACAAAAGTGTAAATTTGGGATGTTTTCCATTTTTAATGTCTTTCCATTAAATAAAAAACTATGAAAAGCCAACATCTCAGAATTGACAAAACATCTGCCTTAATCCACTCTTGTTTTCAACATCCATCATTTTCAGTTACGTCACATTTTGCGTGTGGAATCTGGGGCTGAGCATTCATGTTTGTTTCTTCAGTTTACACCTTTTTTTCTGCCTCTATTCCCAACGCTGCAGTCAGCAAACATGCTTTTAATGTTGATGCTGAGAACGTCTTGTGATTCCAGATCAGAGTAAGCGTTCCCATCTGTAGCATCTGCTTTGCAATGCTTTTCTCTGCAGATAAAATTGCTGTGTACAAACAAACACTTTTGGATAGTTTTGGCATCCTGGAAAACAGCTGGATTATGATATTTTCCACAGGATAAAATAATATGAATTTACAAAAACGACTTCTTCTAGAAGTTGACATACAGTACCTTTGTTTTATCTTAATATTGAATATTAACTGGTTGATGCACTGCTGTCTAATTTGTGTATTTTTAGTTGTTCAAGAGTCGCTTGTTTGTTAACTGCTATATAGAAATCAGATATAGGCAACTTAAAGACGACTTTCATGTGGAAAAGGAAGTCACATGAATTGCTCAAGTGTGATTCTTTTTTTCTTGAAAAACTTCAACAGAGTGTAAAAATCTTGATGGTTCTGTGCGTTTCGTCTATCCAAACTGATCTTTATTTTGTATTTTCTATTGGATTCGAGTTAGGTGATTGGCTGGGCCATTCTACAGCTTGATTTTCTGTCTGTGAAAGCATTTGAGAGTTTCCTTGGCTGTGTTTTGGATCATTGTCTTGCTGAAATCTCCATCTTTTTTCATCTTCATCATTCTTGTATTGTAGATGTTGGACTGAAGCAGCCAATATTAATTTACAATGAGGGTTGTAGAGGGTTTTTCAGTAGAGGGTTGCTAAAGAACTACTAAGAGATTTTAACTGCTGTCTGGTCTTTCACTGTCTTTTTACTCCTCCCTTTAGTCATGTTTTCAATATTTTTTCCTGTGTCATTTCATTTTATTAGGCATTACTTGATTTGTAAACTAATTAAATTCGTTTTCATTTCATATATGTATTTATTTAGTTGTTATCAACATCTAGTGATAATTTCAAGTCAACAGTACCTTTAGAATTGTGTTTTCTGAGAGACATGGTGACGTGTTGAATGCTTATTTCCCCCACTGTATGGCAAAAGATTACATTTGAATTTCACAGATATCACTATGTATGACATATTGGCATCTTACAATTATAAGGTTCTATCTGACATTTTTGTCAAAATTGAGTCATTGACATATTCTTATTAAATGAAAACTTATTTACATTATGGGATGTTTTTTTGATAAATTGTTTACATTTTAAGACTTTTTTATATAAAAAACAAATATTACACACATACTGTTTGCTATGGAATGCAAAAACTTTGAAGCTCAATATCTGAAAATCATTCAGAACGCAGATAGAACCTTATAATTCCAAGTTGACGATATATGTACAAACATAAAATCCAAATATTAAAAATGGCCATTTACATATATTTCTTTCCACCATTATGATTACATATTTGTACATATATGTTCAAATATATGCTATAATTTTTTATACCGTGAACTGCAAATTTATTAGCCCTCCTGTGAAGTTTTAAAACATTTTAAATATTTCCCAAGTGCTGTTTAAAGGAAAGTTTTATGTCTTATTTTAAAACATAATAGTTTTAATTACTAATTTCCAATAGCTAATTGCTAGATTTGTGCAATCTAAAGGCTTAACTAGGTTAATTGGTTTAACTAAGTTAGGTTAATTAGGCAAGTCATTGGGCAACAATTTTGGTGACAACAGTTTGTTTTTTAGCCAACAAAAAAATCTTAAAGGGACAATTTTACTTTAAATGTATTATTTTTAAAAAACAAAATAAGACTTTCTCCAGAGGAAAAAAAGCTATATTAACATTCATATAAAGTATGGCCATATATCAGATGTCCATATAACAATCCCTCAGGTCCTGCACTTTTTTTTATTTGCAGCATTTGCATATTTGGCCCCTTTCCAACAGTCACTGTATGATTTCGAGATTCATCTTATGCCACTGAGGACAGTTGACTCATACACTACTATTACAAAAGGTGAAGCATCAGAGAAAGTAGTTCCTCTCTAAAAATGTTTTCTTAATTGATAATGATAAGAAATTAGTTACAAATGAACATATTATAAGGATTTCTGAATAATTAAAAAGAAGATTATATAAGACTAGAGTAATAATACTGAAATAATTTCTTAATATTACTGTTTTTACTCTTTTTTTTTTTTTTTACCAATATCTTGCAGATTCAAAAACTGGTTGCCACAACACACATTTTTTTTTATTATTAAAAAAACTTTCAGGGTTTAAATAGTGAAACAACACTAAAAAGGCATAGACACTGTGCTTTTTGTGGATGATCTTGTTGCCTATGCATTATAGTTTCTCTTTTAAACACCAAATTTATGCAAGAGAGACTATTTATATCATTCAACAAGATTTTTTGATTGAAAAGAATTTTGCATGGATCATTATAAAATGAGCTGCTGTGTCTTTGTTCATTTGCTCATATTGTCAGTAGATCATGTTCAGAGCTTTCCAATCTAATCTGCCTTTTTTATGTGGTTGTGCTCTCATGTTAATTTTCCCTGTATTGTAAATCCAGTCATTATTGAGCAAAAATAAACATCTTTCTAAAATAAAAACAAATCTTATCAATCCCAAACGTTTTGAACAGTAGCAGAATGCTTAACAGATCAGTGAAACTAAATCTAGTCACAATTGTTAAATCTGTTTCATTCCAAGGAAGCAGGAATTGCTCTTTTTTTTATCCATATAATTTAATGTATTGTTTTCCTCAGTTTGCATACAGCATCTATTACATCTAATTTGCTGCATTTCACTTCTTGTATAGAAGTAATTTAGCTGATCTGATCCAGCTCGATGACTTTCTTTCTCATACAAAAGCCACTAATTATGTTTAATCAGGAGCTCCGGGAAGTAAAGTTTTTCATGTGTTTTGTTTATTTTAATTGAGCAGAATGGCTTTATGTTCGTTTGCAAGGAAACTTATGTCCCTGGCTCTCACTGACTGCCCAGTGTGATTTAGGAGGCGAACAGGGCCGCTGCTCGCTCTTTAATAGATCACTCTGAAAACAGTGCCGGGATAAGAATCCTAAACGACCAATCGTATTTTATGAGGCGTTTAAAGCCAAATACAGGAGATGGATTGAGGACGGGCTATACTGCATATAAATATACAGCTGGATTCAACATGAAAGCTTATTAATGGATGATTTATATAAATGTAAAGTTATTTTAGCAGCGATTGCAGTCATGAAATGTTATTTACCACCAAGCGACAAGCACAGTAAAATGTTCCAGTGCATTTGTTTGTGCGGTTGTGCCCTTAAAAGCAATTTGTGTGGCATTAAAATTGTATGAACGACCGGCATCATTACTTCCGCTGTTTTTGGTGGGTCTCCACGTTGGAAGTCATCGTTGTTAAGTGCTCGGGTGTTGCGCTGTAATAATATAAAGGAAAGCCTTGAGTGTAGTTATTCCAAAGCCGCAGGTTCCCTTGAGTGATTGCATTAAATGTTTCCTCCGTCATATTTGTTTTAATCTTCATCCTCCTTCTCTTCTTCTCCCACAGTGCAGCATAATCTCTTTTGTACCACCGTGACTCACAACCCAGACAGTGGCTTCATCTAACGAGAAGGTTTCTGCGTTTCCTCCTAGGTGCTGAGAGATAATTAGGGCAGCTAATGAATGTTAGCGTCTCGCAGACTGTGCAGGCTGTGCTTGATAAGGCGGTGACGGTTTGCGCAAGAAACTTCTCGGGAGGACTGAGAGCTCAAAATGCCTCCGGTCTTCCTACTGGCTCTTTGTGGACATTCTGTTCTCAGTGTGTGTGTGTGTGTGTGTGGTTGACTTGCTTAGTTTTGTCCCCTGCTTTTTGCTTGTCTAGTCTGTCACTCTCTCATCACTCTCTTGTTTTTTTTTTTTTTAGTTTTCTTACTAAAAGTTTACAAATTTCTCCTCTGAAAAAAATGCATTAAACTGTTGTAAGGGAGGCCAGCTAGCGAAGTGTTATGCAGGTAAACCTCACTCCTCTGACCTCTAAAGGTGCTCTAGCGACAGATGCTAGAGGCCATGGTCTTTAGCTTCCTTCTAAGAGCAACTAATTCCCATGCAAAGAATCTCCGGTTCGATCCCAGCTCAGAATGGGATGGGTGCAGTAGGACCGGTGGGTTACACATGGGGGCTTGTCTGGGATGGGAGTGAGGTTTAGGGGGGGTGAGTGTAACGGAGGCCAGCTAGCGAAGTGCTATGCAGGTAAACCTCACTTCTCTGACCTCTAATGGTGCTCTAGTGACAGATGCTAGAGGCCATGGTCTTTAGCTTCCTTGTTAGAGCAACTGACTCCTATGCGAAGAATTGACAGTTCGATCCCAGCTCAAAATGGGACGGCTGGTTACACGTGGGGGCTCGTTAGGGATGGGAGTTATCGGGACCGGTGGGTTACACTACTCATGATTCATCCTGCACATGACCGATTTTTGTTAGGTCAGGTTAGAGATTGCACTATTGTTCCTATTACCCTAGTTCTAGGTATTTATTTATTTATTTATTTTTAATTGTATTATTTATTTATTTTTTGGCATTTTGCCTTTTGTTATGATAGGACAGTATGTAGACAGGAAGCGAAGTTGGAGAGAGAGAGGAAGGATGGATTGGGAAAGGTCTACAGGCCTTGACTGAAGCATTCATATGGTTTATTTCGCCATTTTATTGTAATTTATGTCATTGTTCTTTCATGCAGAATTAATATTTGTCAGATGTTTTGCCAAAAATTATTATAAATAATTATAAAAAAGTATACTTCTAAAGTACCTTAAGAGGAAAAAAACGATCCAGATGGCTTGTTTTGCCATAATTATATACTTTTAATCTGTATATACCTCGGCTGGGTCAGTTGGCATTTCTGTGTGGAGTTTGCATGTTCGCCCCGTGTTTGCGTGGGGTTCCTCCGGGTGCTTTCGATTTCCCCCTCAGTCCAAAGACATGTGGTATAGGTGAATTGGGTATTCTAAAATTGACCGTAGTGTAATGTGTGTGAATGAGTGTGTATGGAGGTTTACCAGTGATGAGTTGCAGCTGGAAGGTTATCCTCTGTGTAAAACATATGCTGGATAAGTTGGCGGTTCACTCTGCTGTGGCGACCCCAGATTAATAAAGGCACTAAGCTGAAAAGAAAATGAATGAATGAATAATCTGTATATAATGAAGTTTATTATTTTCATCCCACTTCTTTTAACTTTGAAACCATCTAGACATCATTCTAAATTTAGTAGTGCTTTAACTGCGTCTGCTAAATGCCAAGCTTTTAGCTTTTTTTCTTTTATTTCCATGATGCTAGTACCCAACACATTGTTTCATGAAATCAAAAAAAAAGGAACAAAATAATGATGGATCTTGTCATTTTGGTGGGTCTTTTGACAGGTAGTGTTTTACCGAGAGACTTAATGTATGATGCTACATAATAGTGTATGCTCTCTGCCACAAACATGCTATAAAAAAGCGACAGTATAGACTTATTTTTAACTCAAAATTCAACCCTCAAAACTGTGATTAAAATCATTTTTCATGTTGGATGCTGACTGCATTCACTGCCTAAACAGAGCCTTCATAGTCCTCTCAGCAATTTATGTTTGACCTGCAGATGTACCCTTATCCTTATGGATTTAAAAAGCACATCACAGAGTTCATAGTTACATCGAGAGCAGGTGCTAAATCCGTAAAGGTGTCTAATAGGAAAAGTTGGATAAAAATTGGAAACAACTTCCACAGTTTTTTTTTTTTTTTACTTCAATTTGCTCCCCCCCCCCCTCTTATTTCCCTTTATTTCCTTTTTTGTGTGTTCTTTCTCTCTCATCTATAGTAGTTACTCTGTTATTTTTCAGGCGGAATGAGATTATTTTAGCTGGAAGTCTTTTAGTGCGAAAATGACTGTCCTAAACAGGCTACTTTATCTCGCTGATGTTATTTATTTGTAGTTTCTTCACTTATTGTCTGTTCAGTTCATAACGAAGCCTCAGCGTGAAGCATATTGCAGCAAAATTGTGTAAGCCAGAGGTCTGTATCAGTGAACTTCTGTGACTTCCTTCCCCCCGCCGGTATCATCTCAGCATGCAAAAGCCCTCCTCTAAAGCACATGACCAAAGTTATCTTCCCTCTCTCGCTTTATATCAATCCCTCTATCTGTTCTGAGAAGGTCTCTGAGGGTCCATTTATGCAGCGGGGCCCTCCTCCAAAATATGCAGAGCTCAGATTAGAAAAAAGCACAGGAAATGACACTGGCCATTCAGATCAGATACTGTATCAACTGAGAGAAGAAGCTGAAGTGACAGAACTCGGGGTACATTTGAAGAAAAGCAAAGCAAACAAAGCTGATGAAAGAAGAACATGCGTAAGGGAGAAAGGACGAGAGTTAAGCCGGCTGTGAAGTCTGTCAGGCCCCCAGTCACATGAAAATTGCAGACGTGACTGAGGGCCGTCCGTGGAGATTTCCTCTTTGGATCCGAGTCCAGCAACTGTAGCACACTAATTACTGACCTGGACGGCTTCTGTTTGTTTTATAGTCTTCCTTTGCAGGGAAAAAAATAAGTTCCTGTCTCTGTAGTCAGAGAGAGATAGAGAAAGAGAACAAGAGTTGTAGTGTGGTCGGACATTTAGGCGCAATAGGGTCAATTGTTTGTACGCTGAAGGGTTGAGTTCTCATTCACAGTCAAGAAATCAAGATCTGCAAGAGATTAAGAGGTAATGAACTATTTTCATCATAAGTGTGTGTGTATCTGTGTTTTTGTGATGTATCAGGACTCTAATGTGTATAATGACAATGATATAACATGTATTACAAGGGAATTGTGAATTGTGAGGACATGCTGATGTCCCCATTTTTCAAAAGGCTTATGAATGGGTTTTTTCAGAAACTAAAACTATACAGTTTCCTGTAAGGGGTAGGGTTAGGTGTTGGGTTGTGGTCGAGCAATATAAAATACAGTTTGTTCTGTATAAAGCAATGGAAACCTATGGAATGTCACTAAAACTCACAACACAAAACAATGTTGTCATTAAAACATAACTGTCATTAGATACAGTATATGAATTCATATTTAGTTATTTAGTTCACATTTTTGCTTTAGGATGGCAAAAAAATGTAAGTCATATCGCACCATCAATGTAAATGTCTCCAGTAAAGGCTAATTGCCGTGCTCAACATTGCTGTAGCTTTTTTCCTCAGGCAGTGGGTGGTTTCGAGCATGCTACAGTAGTGTAAAACGCAGGAAACCACTGATTCAAAGCCTGTCCATTTCCCCTCCTTCCTGCTCTCAGAGTATTTTCCTCGGCGTGTGCCCATCTCTTCTGTCCCGCCTCACTGTGCTATTAAAACTGACATACAAAGTCCAAAAGTAAGTTCTTGGCTTTAACCTCACTCTCTTTCTCTCTTTCCACCTTTCTGTTGATGTCTGCATCTCTGGAGGGCCTGTGTTCATTCAGTGTGGCTCAAATAGAGAGAGATGGGGAAATGATCATTAGAGTGAGCGGGAGTAAAGGAGAACTTTTACAAAGACTGAATCGATAGAACATGAGATAAAGTTTTGCTAAAATACATTCCTGACAGTAAGTTTTAAACTTTACACTCCTCTTATGGGTTGACTTTTTGACTTTTACCAGCAAGCAACCACCCAGAACACCCTAGAATTATAGGAATGACATTTTGGACCACTCGCACTTTCTTCAGATAGTATAAAAAGGCCAGCTGTAACATTCTGGCATAAGAGACTCCCTAGCATTATGGGGAAAACTTCTGCACTCACATTCATCTACTAGTGCCTTAGTAAGCACATAGTAGCACCATAGTGAACAAAGACAAAACTATCGCAACTGACTATATCTAGCATTATGGTACTTACTTCTGTACAAGATGGCATATCTCACAATAACTAAACAATGCATTCATAAATACCTAGCAAGACCCTAGCAACTATCCAAGTTCCTAAGCAGTCAATAACACCAAAAAATAACTTAAATTACTTAAGAAATAGCTGAAATTATTCTGCATAGACAAACAACACTAGAAATATCATGGAATCTAACTAGACCACTCTAGTAACACTTTTTGCACTCTAGCAATACAGTATTTGCTAACTTCATAGATTGTCACACATTTTGTATATGCTGTAATAAATATGAACATGCATTTTTTTATTTACCATGTGTACTTAAATATTACATGAAACAAGAAGTAGATCAGAAGTAGGGCTCAGTAAATCAGCAGTTTCTGAAATACTCAGACCAACCCATCTGGCACCAACATCCAAGCCACATTCAAAGTCACTTAAAGCATGTTTCTTCCCCATTGTGATGCTTGGTTTGGACTGCAGCAGATCTTGTTGACCATGTCTACATGCATAAATGCATTGAGTTGCTGCCATGTGATTGGCTGATTAGAAATTTGCATTATTATTTCTTTTGTAAATTCCCTACTGTACACATATCAAAACATGCAAATGTGCAATGCTAAGCACTCTCAGTTTCCAAAAATTGACACTTATTGACACGTTTATGGTCCAGGCCACACACACACACACACACACACACACACACACACACAAACACATACATACTCAGTAGTGCCTGTTTGTAAGAATCGAAAGAGCCATTTAATTGACTCTAATCCAAGACTTGATCCTGAATGTCCATAAGGAATTAAATAAATGGCTGCATCATAAACACATCAGTCGAAAAACACAGACAAAGGTCTTTCTTTCAATCCCATGTGATGAATGGCCCTGCCCTTGTGCCCGGTACATGATGAATGTGTCTAAAGCTTTCTGTGTGATGCAGGATTTGGGACTGACGGCTAGAGTAATAGTCGTCTGAGAAAAAAATCGATGGGGTTCATGGGAAATAAGTGCGATGACAATGAGGGCAGCTTGGCCTGCACAGTGTTTACTTTGAGAGATGGTTGCCCTCACACACCTGCCGCGTCGCACCCATAAAGACAAACAGGCAGCGGGAGGTGATGGCAATGTTTCACTGAAGATGATGGAGCAGGGTGTCATGGGTGTGTGTTTATCCTTGTCATTCTGCGTCTGAGATGAAATTGTTTGTCTACGTGGGGAAGAACTCTCAGTTGGATACAGATTGTTTTTTTTCCCCACTCTTTTATTGCGTCTATTGCCTTTTATGTGATGTGCTTATATGTTACCTATATATTTATCTGTTATGACTCTATTTTCTGGTATGTTGTCTGTTTGCAGGACAAGCGATGTGGTGAAATTGCCCATTCTCCATCACTGGATGTGTTTTTACCAGAGGATGAGGACAACCCTTACGAGTCAGTGGCTACAGCTGTCACACGCAAACCCTGCTCTCTGGATATCAACCTTCACAACGCCTGTCCTCGCAATGGTTAGTAACTGCAAATCGATGGAGGAAGAAAAAAAACAAGTCAATCAATAGGAAGCTAATGTAAATAATCTGCTCACTAACTCATCGTTGGCACCTATTGGAGAAAACTTACTGTTTACACCACAGGAAGTCAACCGAAAATCTCATTTTAGATTTCAATTTTCCAATTCTTCAATTTACTTCCAAACAAGCAATTCATTTAGTTTAAATGAGCAGGATTTTGGATTATAATGTTCATAAATATATAAAATCTAATAAAAATATTAATTAAATGTAATAATTATATTAAAACACATTATAAATATTCAGCACACAGTACACTCTATGCACAATGGATAAAATCAGTACAATATGTACAGTATTATTTTCACATATTCATTCATTCATTTTCCTTCAGCTTAGTTCCTTTATTACTCAGGGGGTCGCCACAGCTGAATGAACTACCAACTTATAGAGCATATGTTTTTTACGCAGCAGATGCCTTTCCATGCTGAAACCCAGTACTGGAAACATACACACTCATTCACACACATACTCTACGATCAATTTAGTTTATTCTTTTATATATATATATATATATATATATATATATATATATATATATATATTCATACATATATATACAAATGTAGCATATAGCATGTCTTTGAACTGGGGTGGAAACCAGAACCCGGAGGAAACCCATGCGAACACGGTGAGAACATGCAAACTATGCACAGAAATGCCAAGTGGCCCAGCCAGGGCTCGAACCAGCGACCTCCCTGCTGTGAGGCGATCGTTCTACCCACTATAACACAGTGTCACCCTTCATATTATTTTAATAGTTTTTAATTATCTGTTTACTGTTAGTTGTTCTAGTATATCAAGTTTGAGCTAAATGAAATATTCCAGTAGCACTCTACAGTAATGTTTCATTTATTAGCATTATTTAACTAAATAAGTTAACAAACTAATGATGAAAAATATTGTGAAAACGTTTGTTAATCTTATTTATTAATCTTAGTAAATGTGCATTCAAACATTTATGATTGATTTGAAGTACTGGGATGAGCCTGTGTTATTAGTTTCTGAGGTTGTTATGTAGGAATAACATACTTTTGAATGAAACCACTGAACAAAGAGAATCAAGTATTCCCCTCCAGACAGCTGAGTAATAAGATTGTATAAAAAAATGGCCCAACATTCATTCATTCGTTTTTTTTTCGGCTAGTCTCTTATTTATCGGCTTAGTCTCTCTCATTTATCTGGAGTCGCCACATTAGAATGAACCTCCAACTATTTCGGCATATGTTTTACACAGCGGATGCCCTTCCAGCACTGGGAAACACCCATACACTCTCGCATTCACACACACAGTCATTCACTATGGCCAATTTAGTTAATCCAGTTCACATGCAATTCATATTCGTTTTTGGATTGTGGGGGCAGCCAGAGCACCAGGAGGAAACCCACGCCAACATGTAAACTCCACACAGAAATGCCAACTGCTGTGAGGTGACAGTGCTAACCACAGAGCCACTGTGCCGCCCCATGGCCCAACATTCTACCCTAATGAAGCTTTAGATGTACTATTAACAAACTTATTGCTCATTGCTTACTAAAATTATTTAATGCATTAAACAACATTAACTAATGAAATCTTTTTGCAAAGTGGTTTCATATTTTCTTGGCAACTTTTTATTTGATTGTTGTTTTTTTTACATGTTTTATTTTATTTCGGTAACAAACTTTTTCTTTAATTGTCACCGATACCTTTATTCCGACTCTCCAGAATTGTGATCTCTGTGATCTTTGCCGCAATTTTTTTTGTGTAGGAATTGCCTCAGATTTCCTGCACATTTTGGGCGGACAGGACACTGTTTAAATTCTTGCCACACAACAGAGCACCCTCTGCTTAGTTTTACATTCAAAAACATTATAGGATTCATGAATTGAATGTGCTCGTCTGGTATATATACAAAGCCTTGAGTTGTCAATATACATACACGCTTTTTATCTGGTGTGCGATCTGCATCATGTGACAGTATCGCTACCACACTACAGCTAGACCTTCTATATACAGTAGGGCTGCACAATATATCGTTTTAGCATCGATATCACAATGTGCGCATCCACAATAGTCACATCGCAAAGATATGCAATGTTGAGTTTTAATTATAGTTGACCAGGAGGTACAGAATTGTGTTTAATCACTGTATTTATATGGAATTTATTTGATTTATGCAAAAAAAAAACATTTTAGAATTACTAAATTGATATTAGAATTTAGTCTTGTTTCTAGTTCAGATGTCTACATTACAAAAACAAGATTATTTCACTTACCCCAATAGCAGATAGTCTAGCTTGTTTTAAGGAAAAGCTCTTAATTTTTACTCATTTCCTCTGACGTTGAAAACAAAACAATATGTTTACTTGCTCTAAGATTTTTTTATTGTTTGGACTAGAAGTTAGACAATGCAAAGTAAGAAAAGCTAATTTTTGCATTGCTGTAGTTCAATTTCTGTACCTAAATACTGACTCCCCAGAAAGACATCATTTTATATCGCAATATTTATCGCAGAAAAATAAAATATCACAGTATCAGATTTTTCCAATATCATGCAGCCCTAATATACAGGTTTGTAAATATTTATCAGTTGTTATCCGCCCCTCTCTCTTACATTGATGTCCAAATAGCAGTTAAACAAAATGGACGACTTAGTCGGACGACAATTGATTTCATTTTTAAATATTTTACAGCAGGTTTTAGGGGTAAACTCTGTTTTCTCTCTGTTTCTCTTAGTATTTCCTTTATATAAATTACAGAGATCAATAATTCATTATATATATATATTATATATATATATATATATATATATATATATTATATATTGATTATTGGACAATCACAGGTCATTAGTTCTCTATGCGCCTCCTCCTAGTGTTCAGGTATGTGAGTGTAGTTGTGGGGCATCTACTGCCGCAGCTCTTTTCTCTGGCATCTTTCCTGCACTACGGGTTAAGGTTGTCCTGGAAACTACAGCTTTATCCTTACCCAGAGAGCTTGGTGAGTCACCTGCAGGTTTACATGTAGACGCAGTGAGCCGTGTTTGCCTGTAGGCCAGTGATTCACACCTGATGCAGTCACTGTTTATCTCCAAGACCGCTCTATTAACAGAGCAGCGCAGTCACTTCATTTGAGTGCGTGTTTCACTGAAAATATTTCACGTGATACTGTACTTTAACGCTGTGTTTGAGCGCGTGCTTGCTTGAATGTGGATTTTGAGCTCTATTTTTGGCCCTTCGGCATCTCCACAAGCATGAAATCGCAGCTTACAGGAGTCTATTCTCTGCCTGATTATAGTCAACACTGCAGTTTTGTGCCGCAGGAAAGCACACGACCAATCAAAACACTCACACCGGTACATCCCAAAATAAATAGAGATGCTTGCACATCACCGTGAGGATGAGTTCATTACTGAATAGAGAGGCTGAATGTGATTTAAGTAGTCATCAAATAGGCATGGCCCGCTGTAAGATTCTGACAGTATGATAACCTTGGAGAAAAATATCACAGTTTCACCATATTGTGATTACTGCTCTAAAATATGTTCTATTTTTAAATATCTGGGTAAAATACAACAACCTTTTTCTCCATTGAACACAATATTTTTTATTTTAATAAACATTTAATATACTTTGAAACTATTAAACTAAATCATTGACTTCTGCTGTCTTCATTAGTTTCAAAACACAGATTTCTTTACATCTTTAGAGATCCTACTTTTCTTTGGATATAAAGTAAAGCTACCGCACTGTTCAGCTCTATAGCATGCTGGATGATGGTTTATAAGCGATTTGTTTATTCAGATTTTTGCTGAATCGTGGCCTGACCAATAGCTTTTAATGTGAGGAAACTGTTGCCCTAAAATAATCACACAACACTCAAAAAAACACACAAAAACTTAAATATACCGTAAGAACGGTACAACAGAAAGTTTCTCTACTTGATTAAGGCTCAAATTCACAACTTATTTAACATTCCGTTACAGCATGTTCAGTATATTCAGTGCAAAAAAGTAATTTTGTGTTTTTAAAGCTCTTATGTGTTCTTTCATTTATTGTTTTAGGTTAAATCTAAGCAAAAAGAAACATGTATTTGTAAGTCCCCTATCCTACAGTATGTCCAACACATTTTTTGCTACGATATCATTTTACTTTAAACATTTCTTCAATTAGCTTTTATTTTAGATATTATTAAATCAGCAGAAAACACTAGCACTAGTTTAAATAGCATTAAGATATTATTACATCTGCAATAAACACTAACACTTTTAATATTCCCTTCTATTATTGGAGATACACTTTTCTATGACATTTGCAGTGCAACATTTTTTTTGAATGCGTTTTATCTATTTGCCCACATTGTTCTGATCTGTGTTCTATAGCTTTGTGGTTGCCATGTGTTCACTGCAAATAAATGACATTTTATGGATAATCATTTTTATAATTTAAAGTTTTGTTTAAATATTAGAAGATATTTTGTGTATATTTCTTGATATTTAATGTGTTAATATATTTATAATAATTATGCTGCTGCTGCAGTAATATAAGAGAAACTTACTAAAAGATTGGAGACTATCTATAATAGATCTCTCTTGTGTATATCCGGTACTGTATGTTAACCATGACTTGTAAATAGTGACTTGCAACCAACAGAAGAGTTGTGAAATGTTAATAACAAGCCGAAGAATAGCAATGTGCAATGTGGTTTTAAAATGAAAACTCTAATTTTATGACTCTTGACAAATTATTGAATCCAGTATGTTGCTAATTAGTCCTTTAAGAGTAATCTTGATAACCTTTTCCAGTCAGTACGTGTTTGCAGTAATATTGTGTTGTGTTTCCCGGTCAGACAGAGGGGATTTGCTGCGGATTTATTAAGTGACAGCTTGTCAAAAACAGGATTTAGGGTGAAAGAGTGGAGCCCACAGCTCAGCATAAGTCCTGTTGCAGCTGCTTTGGTGTGTCTTTTCCTGTTTATTTCAAAATCTTCTGACTGTCCTCCCCCATTTTTTTCCTCCATTCTTTTTAACTTAAGTGAGTTAGTCATGTTCAATTATGGTCACATGTGATGAGCTAAATGTAAAACTGCTGTGTTTTCTCCTTGTGGCCTCAAATTAGTACAGCTGTGTCCAGTTCGCTCTACTCCACCATTTCTATACTTTAGCAGATCATATCTTTTTAGCATTTGTTGAAAAATCTTGGCAGTTACTGGTCTGTATGGTGGTATGCAGAAAGACAAAGAGCATAAATGCAATATAAATAATAATAAAATCCGATTATTATTTATTATCTGTTTATTTTATCAAATTTTAATGCTTTGCTGCGCTTTATAGATGAAAATGAGCATAAACAAGCATAAATGTAGTTTATATATTGTGCTTTATTCATTATTTTATTTTATTATATTTTATTAATCTATGTTTATATTATTATAGCGGGGTAACTGAAGACAAATACAGTATTCAACAGATATAAATATATATTTGTATTATAAAAATAGTCTACATAATTGTCAAAATGTATTTCTTTTATTGTTATGATATTTTATTTTGCTTTATTATATGTTTTTCTTATTTATGTTTTTTATTTATTAGATTTATTTAATGCATTTATTTTGTTCTATGTGAATACAAGATTGAATGAATCTTTATTATATTATATCTCTATTTTATTTTATTGCATTCATTAATGTACTAAAAATAGAGTAAATATATTTCTCATTATTACAAAATTATTATTTATTTACTTTTTCCCTCATAAATGCATTAGTTTTTAACCATTGTGGTGGGTAAATTAGGAACATATATACGTATTTTCATTCATTCAAATCACCAATCAAGTTTCTCCACCTAAAACCTCATAAACTGTAATAATATCTGCATCTCCATATTAGTGTGCAGTTGGAGTAATGACCTGCTAATCTTTCAGCATCTGTGACTGAAGACTCTCAATGTTCCCAGAGCTGCTGCATGCCTCATTTCTCCTGCAGTACCACAGCTCAAGAGAGGTTAATGGCTAATGGCTGAAAGAGTAAAACACAAGTCGAGTTCATCCCCGCTTTCCTGCCCATTACCAACAGGGTCAAGCCCCAGTGAGCTTCCTACCGCAGTCACAGAGCCGCCCGCTGTTATCGCAAAAACAGCTGCGAGCGCTTTCGACAGAGTCACACTCTTCCCTACCAGCTCTGTGAGAAGCTCTGTTTCTCATATGATCTTGCACGAGTGTTTTTGATCCATCCCAGAACATTGTTTTAAAGAACTGCAAGAGAATAAGGTCAAAAACTTGTTTTTACCATATTTCCAAAGTTTGATTGATTGCATTAAGAATTGCAAACTTTTTTGTATTAGTGTAGCCTGGTAGATCACACTCTCCATGCCAGTTAATTAGATCTAGCCCCGAATGCCAGATCCTGTCAGAAAAAGTCTGTTTCTTTGGGTATCCAGACAACAAGCCAGCAGAGCCGCTTAATACCCAAACATGTTAACCTGTATTTAACTAAATTAACAATCTCCTATCAATAACAGTTTGTTAAGTGTGATGTCATGCGAAGCGGCTTCCGAGTCCAATTGCTCTATCAAACTGTATGGGGAGATTCAACAAATAGTAATAATAAACTTTTGCAAAGCGATTTAATACTTTTGATAATCACGATCGATATATATATATATATATATTTAAATACATACCTAATATGCGATGGTCAGAAAGTGATTTATCTTTTATAAAATGTTAAAATATTGTTGATGCAATAAGTCCAGAGACTGTTGTGTACACTATGATTTTGCATAAAATTCACTTCAATGTGTGATTTGACTAAAAAGTGGTCTTAAATAAATATTTTCTCAATTCAAATGAGTAACGGTTTGGACCCAGAAACAATATTCCATACTGTATGTCACCACTTAACAAGTGAATAGGAGTTGACTGGGAAAGCCAGAGAAGATCAGAAGCAGGAGGCGAACTAATGATGATAAAGAAAGAGCAGAGTTTAGTGAATAATCTTAGTTGCCTAAGATTGACCTTGAATTGGAGATATTCTCTTATTCTTGAAATAAAGTGTTGCTTGAATCCACATCGTCATAAGATTATAACAATATGGAAAAAAGGAAATAATAATAAAGAAATAATTATTGGAAAATAGTAGTAATAAAGTCAAATGACAAATAATAAACTATTTATTAACTAATAATCAATCATATGATATATTGATAATTATATAAATGACTAATGATCATGTAATTGAATAAAATAATTAATTGAATAGTAAATGAATATAAACAAATGAAAATAAATCACAACACAAATGAATAGCTGCTTTCTTGAAGCAACACACACATAAGTTTGCCACAAGGATTCTCAGATCCTTAGTTAGATTCTTCAAGCCTAAAATGTAGTTTAAGTATGCAAAGTAGGCATTATTTAGTAAAATATGCACTTATTTGCATATTTTTAGCAAAAATATTAACACTGCACGAACCCTAGTTTAAATTTCTATTCTAATAATTAATTAATTAATTTATTTATTAAAGTAAAGTTTATAAATAGGTGGTTTTGGAATCTTTTTTTATCACTCCAAAAGTCAGTTACATTTTTGAAACTTTTGTAGAATAAAATGTGTATATTATTAAGCAAAATATTAATTATTTGCATAGATTTCTAGCACAAAAATTTTAACATTGAATGAAGCCTAGCTCAAATGTATTTATTTATATATTTGACATAATATAATCTCTTTTTATCCCTCCATTATTCAGAAACCACTTTGAAAACCCAGTAATACTTTTTTGCCACTTTTGTAAAATACAATTTTCCATATCATCTGCCATATTATATACAATATCAACATACAGTTGCAGTCAGAATTATTAAACCACCTTTGATTTTTTTCTTTTTTAATTATTTCTTTACTTTACTTTTTATAAGGTCAAAATTATTAGCCCCTTTCAGCTATATATTTTTTCGATAGTCTACAGAACAAACCATCGTTATACAATGACTTGCCTAATTACCCTAACCTGCCTAGTTAACCTAATTAACCTAGTTAAGCCTTTACATGTCACTTTAAGCTGTATAGAAATGTCTTGAAAAATATCTAGTCAAATATTATTTACTGTCATCATGGCAAAGATAAAATAAATCAGTTATTAAAGATGAGTTATTAAAACTATTGTGTTTAGAAATATGTTGAAAAAAATCTCCTCTTTGTTAAACAAAATTGGGGGAAAAATTAACAGGTAGGGTAATAATTTAGGGGGGCTAATAATTCCAATTGTAACTGTATCCCTTAATAAAAGCCTTCAGAACACAGGTATGAATAAAAACAAAGTTGGAAAGTGCTGCTGAAATGGAGATTTAAAGAGAAAAAAAATGTAAAAACAGCCTTTACAAATATGCATCGCACTTAAAATCTAGAGACATTAATTTATAATGCATTAAAAGAAACAGTTAAAAGTGTTTATTTTGATTTTTTCTTTACATTAGACAAAAACATGCAAGGAAAAGCCCCCCAAACAAAAAAATCTCAAAATTTTCAAAGAGGATTTTCTTGTTGCGATGAAGGGGTTTGCGAACAGGGCCAAATTCTAACGCAGATTTATTAAAGAATGGTCATCGAAACACAGGTCGAAATTCAGCAAAAACAGCATCAGAGACAATCCAAAAGCGTAACCCATAAAACAGGCAAAAATTCTACTCAACACCTGTAGTATCAAGCATCAACAAAGAAACTACAAATATAACACATGTAAGCGCAATCCAGTCTGCCATTTTGTTTCAATTATTAGCTCTCCTCAGTTTAGCAGTTCATGAATATTCCACCGTCATTTGCATAGCAGAGGAACGGAGCTCGTCAGTATTCATGACACAGATCAGTGTGAGGGAGAAATGAGCCGCGTATAGAAGTGTATGCCCGTGTGGACCCAACCGACTGATTGGTATTTCTGTAATTCATTAGTTGGCTGAGTGTTCGCTGTGAATACAGAATATCATTTTATTATGTAATTATATACTGCTAATGTCAAGAGTATAAGCCTGACATATGCTTGCTAGTGTATTTTTATATCAGTAAGGTAAGGTCTGTTATATTTAGCGAAGAAAGTGTCTTATCATTAAGCTTCAGGTATTTATTTATTTTTTGTGAAACATGCTTTTATTTCAGATCAAGCTTGGTCTGTGATTATAGAAGGTTTGTTTAAATGACTTTAACGACATTAGGCAGACAGTTTAACTACACTTTAACTTTAAAAATGAATTCATTGTCCTTAGCTAGCTAACACTCTGTCATTCAGATGCTATACAACACATTCTAAAACAAATATTCACCATGTTACTCAGAGTGTTTGTCCTGCTTCGGTTGTGATACATGAACAACACAGGATTATGTTTTAGTAATTGTTTATATTTGTCTGATGTTGTGCTGGAACACTATGGGGAACTCAGTATTACATTTAGTTTGACTAAATTTAGTTAGTATTAGTTAGTATCTTTTTGTGTTTTAATCTCCCAAATATCTATAAATAAAGTCAGAATTGTGAGATAAAAACTCATATTATCAATAAATAATTGATAGTTTTTTGTTAATTGCCTAAAAATTTTTTAAATCTAATTTAGTACTTTTCTGCACAGGGTGAAGCTGATGATTTTAGTATTTATTTTATTTTATTTTATTTTATTTTATTTTATTTTATTTTATTTTATTTTATTTTATTTTATTTTATTTTATTTTTTGTTTTATTTTATTTTATTTTATTTTATTTTATTTTATTTTATTTTATTTTATTTTATTTTATTTTATTTTATTTTATTTTATTTTATTTTATTTTATTTTATTTTGAAATGTGGTTGTTCTTTCACCAATGCAGCTAGGTGCATTAAGAAAAATCCAATCTCGTGACAACAATGCCAGTGACTTGCGACCCCCAAAATTCTTTGAGGTGGTTATAAATATACAAATCTTGCATGCAACAGAGCACACACACCAATTTTAAATTTTCCTGGATCTGTGCACGCAACAATTGGGCGGGTCTTAAGTTCCGAATCGACATTATGCCGGCATGGCTAAAGAGTCGTTCCCACAGCAATTTAGTTGAACCACTATGAGTCGACTCTTTTATAGATGAATCAATAGTTTTAAACACGGTGGACTTTCAGATTTAAGCCTTAGCTGAATATTTGACTTCACTTAGAGCTGTGTTACACACTGCAGGAAGGTCATTTTCAAAAAAACCCTAATAGGGGCTCTTTAATAAAATGAATTTGATTTTCCCTCATTGTCCTGTGACCCCCACTTTGGGAACCACTGCCTTAAAGTGATGATTTATCTCACATTTTTTTACTATTTCATCCCTGCTGTGTAACTGTGTAAACATATCCACATGCTGCTTGGATTTGATTAGTTGTATTACCCAATTACCTGCTTGTTTACCTGCACCAATGGCACACATGCTATAAATGATGCTTCTCGCTTTAAGTCTCCAGTGTTTTGACTATGGCGAATCTTGTTACTCATCTCCTGCCTTTTTGTTGGCAGTCAACAGATCTGCAAAACAGGAGGAAAGGAGGGTGTTGAAGAAATGTATGCAGCTTGGCTTCATCTCTGAATTTGTCAGGACGGATGCTGTAGGGCTTATTGACTCACTTGGTAGTCACTCATTTAGATCTAACATAATCATCCCATACTGTTTTCCGCATTTCTTGATGCAGATCCAGAGAAACAGAGAATGCACCTAAAGGGATGGAGTTACCGTTTCTGAACAGCAGTGTGATTGATGGAAAGGGTTTCTCTCAGTAATTTGGCGGAGGAGTCAGATGTAACCCACCCTTCACCTCGTTCTGCTCCCTTTCTTACTCTTTTCCTCTGTTTCATCCCTCATTCACAGAAAGGAATCTCACTCTGGGGAAATCTGCTCAGATGAGAATGCCATCCCACTCCTACACTGCAGTGTGTCAATGTATATACTGTACATGTGCTATTTTTGGATTATGTGACTTGAAACCGAAAGACACAGTGTTGTATTGATATCCGATGGATGAGACCTTGTTACTAATATTAATAATAATAATTGATTTTTTTTTATGGATCTCTGATAGATACCATGCCAGTGTTGGGCAGTAATGCTACTTTCTATATCAAATAGCTTTTCAGTAGCAAAGCTATTATTTTAAGCAAGTAGCACAGTAGCATCCACACAAGCTACATTTACCTATGGATCATTAAGTGACACCACCGCTATTCACAGAGCTGTAAAGCCAGTGTCTGGCTGATGAAAGCAAATCCATATGATAGCAAGAATGGCGAATTCTCCTTCTTTGTGTTTTATGGTGGTTGAAAACAAACTTTTTGGCGAGTTGACCAATCAATCATTGGGCTGAAATGAGAAACTTGCTTGATTGAAAGATGATGAAATTCTGACGCTGTGCTCTTGTTAGAGTTGAATTGGTTTCAAATTCATTCACTGTTTGTTCTGCAAATGTGCCCTAGTGCTTTTACTTGAAAAAAAAATAGTATTTTAATATAAATACAGCATTTAAAATATTATAGGGAAGTTATTGAATTAATTTGTTGTGGTACTTTTATAGTTGCAGTACAACAACTATTGTTTGTAGTAATAATACTTAATACTCAAACTTAAACTTAATTTTTAAGGTAGCTTTTATTTGATTTTTATCTGATTTGTGGATCTATTATTATTATTATTATTATTATTATTATTATTATTATTATTATTATTATTATTATTATTTTGTGTTTTAATTTTTTTAGTATAACTTTTTTTGCATTCATCCCTGTATCTTTTACTACTGCACATTTTATGTCTGTAAAGTGCCTTGAGATGCTGCTTTTAAAGCCGCTATATAAAAATAAAGTGTATTATTATTATTATTATTATTATTATTATTATTATTATTATTATTATTATTATTATTTTATATTTCCGTTTACTATAAATTACTATAGTGTTTTAAATGTGTAACAGAGGATTTCTTCAATTGTTTGTTCTTGCTGTCTAGTAAAATTTGTTTCTGTTTGGAATTAAATGCAGTAAATAACTGAATTTAACAATTATGCTATGTTTCATTGGCAGTTTTATTGATCACTAAGACAGACCTGACTTGAATTGAAGTTGCTTCGATTTAAAAATGAAAAGAAAAAAAAAACTAAAGCTTTTAGTGTAGTTAGGGTACATTTAAGGCAGAGTAACTAATAGCGTAGCTCACTACATTTTACAAGTAGCTTTCCCAACACTTTACCATGCTTTAGAATAATAATCATACTCACACACCCTTGTATTTTTTTTGTATTCCAAAAACTACCATGGTACATCTCCAAACAATGTCAACCAAAAGTCTTCAGTGTCTCGATATCATTTGAATATGCTAATTTGGAACATTTTGTTTTTTTGTTATTAGCAATGTTGAAAGCATTCTTAATATTTGTTGTGGCTTTTTTTGAGTGATTGAGCAATTATAACAACATTTATTAGTCAAAACCTCATTTAACATTGCAGATATCGTTTTTAGTCATTTTTGGTTAAGTAATTAAATTGAATAAACATGTCAAAGAACTTGTCACAGTCTCTGTAAAGAACTATGGTTGAGAATAAAGGATACTACATGGGGAGTCATATGATCTAGTGACACACACCCACGTCTGATCAATCTGTGGTGGGCCTGTCTTGGTAAAAATCCATCGAAGTCTAGGTATACAACTGGAAATGTATCCACATAGAAGGAAACATCACTAAATGGTCATTAACAACCCGCCACCCCCCCCCCCCCCCCTACAGCCCCCTTTCCACCAAGACTGAAGACAAGTTTCAGTCTGAATCATTTAAAATGTCAACAACCCAGTCTTATTATATAAAATGTCTCTTAAAATAATAGTAATAAATAAATAAATCATGCTAACTCCAATCTTATAAATTTCAGCAAATGACTTTTATTTTAAATCATATATGCATAATATGTGTAAGACAATTTTAGATAGCATTATATATAAAATATGGTCAGGATCTTTGATTAACACAAGACTAGAAGACTCTGTGACAGCCACCAATCATGCACAGCTTAATTCATTAACTGCTTTGTTAATCCTTTTTCTGCACTATACATAGCTCCCAAGCAGCTTCCATTTGGGTCCTAGTGCCTACCCAAAGAAATTTTATTAATTCAGGCTGGCACGGGGTTACACTTATAAAAATGCAAATAAAACTGTTTATGAAATCAACAGAACAGTTCAATAAGAATAAAAATCACAAGCCTAACACCTAAATCCACACACACACATACAGTACAAAGATGATGTGATCTGCATCAGACATTGGCCAATGCATCATTAACATGGTGCGAAGGATGTAAATTACAAGCTTAATGTTCAACCATTTCACTGCTGTTGCAGACACAGGGTCCGTTTCTGGTTATTGCTGAATGTGCATTCAATATATTTCTGCATGGTTTAACTTATTTCCCTTTCATTTCTCAGCTGCACCAGACATAAGTAGCACTTTAGTCTGATGACTTTCAAATGATCCTTTTCATTTCAATCTACATTCATTGCACCGATTCCATCCTAGAAGTCACCTCAAGCTCATTGTATTCGATGTTCTGAATCCAGCGGCTTTAATTTCAGCCCATTCCTTTGTGTTTTGTCTCTCTGAAGGCCACTTCTCACATGTGTCGGTCAGCGATGCAGAGCGAGGTAACCATGGAGACGACTCTACAGGCCTGACTCCTGACTGCTCGCCTCCTTCACCTGATACAGCCCTCAGGAACATCGAAAGAGTCATTCGCCCGCAGGTACACACACACACACACATTCACGTACAATCTTATTATGTGCTTCTGCACTCAAGGTTAATGGTGCTCTGTTAGATAAAACATAGTCTGGCTGTAACTATTGCAGCATCTGTGTGTGGGAGTCCTATACACACACACATGCATACACACACTGAGCAGCTCTGTCTTACATCTACGCTGAGATACTGAGCATCCTTCATCTTAATTATACGGCTATTATAAATATGCACATGCCCCACGGGCGGATTTTCTTCATGCTTTGATATGCAATTGTCCCAAGCCACCCTCATTTTCACTCCTTCTTCAAACTTGAGGGTTTTTTGTTTGATTATCATCAGTTACAGTATAGTAATATCAAGCGCTAGTGTTCCCAAAAAGAGTCTGAAGAATAAAGGCAGGCTTTTAAAGTGGATGAGAGTAATTGCGTTCGATGCTGGATCAAACTTAGTGGGATTTATTATAGAGTCATAATATAGGAAGCACACTAATCCAAAGATGGTAACACTTTACAATAAGGTTGTATTAGTTAATGTAAGTTAATGCAATTACTAACGTGAATAAACAATGAACAATACATTTTTAGAGTATCATCTTTGTTAATGTTAGTTAATAGAGATTAAGTTGTTCATTGTTAGTTTATGTTAAATCAAAGTGCATTAACCAGTGTTAACAAACATTCATTTAGATTTTAATAATCAGTGTTTCCTCTAGGATTTTTTCCAGCTGTGGTGGCAGGCCTTTTACACAGATCTACCAACTACCTATGGCGTTATTTCAATGACAAATGTCGTGAGAGCAGTATTACAGGTCGAGATCACGTTTATGTAATGCAAGCATGCGAATCTCTTTGCTTGCTTGCAGATTTTCTCTGTTCGTGCACAAAACTTCTTGCAAGCCTATAAATATACGCTGCTTAAGGGCTGGTTTTCTTGTGCACTCTCATATAAACACTACTGAAGTGTGATTTAGTGTGTTTATGTAACAAGTTTGTCTCTAACATTTATTAGATTTGCTTGGAATATTTCTGAATGTCTCCAATAGACCTACAGAACAGCATTGATGCTTCCTAAAGTAATGTGAAACGGCCATATTCTCCAGCAAGATAATGTCATTGTATGCAGAGCCATAGACCTTAATCTATAAAGTATAATTATGGAAACTGTGTTCATCTTGACTGAAAGCTACGTCATGTTTGCTGGACTCAGTCAGTCAGTCAGCATGTCACCTTAAAGGGTTTAACAAATAACGCACAGCACTACTACGGTTACAGAAAAGTTTGTTCTGTTATAATTCATTTACCTTTTAATACGTTTTGGTGCGATTATAACCCGCTATTAAAAAAACCACGACTGTTTTGAATGAGAAGCTGTAATATAGCCATGGTGGGATGAATTATGGAGAATTAATGTAACGGAAACCATGATAATGCGTTAGTGAATGTTAAACAATGATTAATAAATTCTCTGTAAGTATTGTTTATTATTACATGTTAGAATGTGAAATTTTTGCCATGTAACTATGCACGCACAGGCTGATAGGTCACCTAATTCATTAACCACATGGCGCAGGAGATTGCTGCCGTCTTGGCAGCCAATGAGCTTGCTCCTCTTCAATTTAAAAGCACTGCGTCATTCTACGCTGTTTAAGCTGTGTTGCATTTTCAAAGACTACCTATGTTTAGATGCAATGGGGGTTACATGTATATTATGTCTTCATCAATGTGTTATATTCTCAGACGGCATGTTTGTGTATACACTGGCAGTAGCAGGTCTTATTACTTGCTCAACAGCAGCAGCGTAGCAGATCTATACCGCCACGATCAAATACAGCATTGCCATATACATATTCATTACCATGCTAAATCCTGAGAGTGTTCATGACAGAAATACATTAACTACTGAATCATATGATGATATGATATTTCATATGATGTTCATAATTAATTGTTCTAATTTGACTTTTTAATTGAATTAGGGTTTTATATTAGTGAATCAATAGATTCATTTTTATTAATCATAATTAATCATACACTTTTAATGAAATTAGGCATCACTATTTATCTTGTTTAACACGTTCATTTTGAAGTTGTTTGCTGTATCCAGCAAAGTAAGCCATCAAATCAAAGGGTAATTCTCACAAAACATTGTAAGATTTGATTCTTTCATTGTATATTTATGATTAAAAATAATTAAATGAGTTTGTTATGTAACTATAACACTTGCAATTAATTATGACACATTTTGAAAATTTCATAGTACATTTACAAATTATGCAAATCTCTAAACAACATTAATATTAATATTCATGTTCTGCAGTGCAGTTGTCTGTCTTGCAATTCTGAATGTGTTAGAAAGATTTGGAAGATACAGCGAGCTATCACTATCTGACTATCTTTAACAGCAGACTTTTTGAGATTATATTTGCTTGATTTATAATGTTCTTCACTTATTCTTCAACCTCCATTGCTATAAAACCATATTTTAAACTACTGTTTTATTTTTCTCCTGCTTTCCATGTGTTAAATTGCCCCAGGAAAATAGTGCTGACCTTCACAAATTAGACTCACTCCAGTACTATTTCAGCGCAGATAGGGCCTGATTAAACTGGATTGCAAGTGGTTATTGAATAAGTAATGCCAACTGGGACCAGAAAATGAGTTAAGTGAGTTCTGGAAAAAAAAAAAGATCAAGCATTATTTATTTCCAGATGCTGTTTGCAGAAATATCTAAAGCTTGGGAAATGCATACAGTATGTTTGTAATAAGGATGTGCATGTCAGAATTGAGGCCAATGCAATTATACATTAAAGATACATATGAAGCACCTACTGCAGCTGCTATATGTTTTGATTCAATTCACCCCATCATGATGCAGTAAAATTTAATTTCGAGTTGATTGGATTCAACCCAATGCGAATAGATGCAATAAGTTGTGATGTGAAAAAATATAGATGCTATCAGGCTAAGCTCAGTTACTCTTAACATAATCTGTTCACAATCCATTAAGAAAACAGAGCGAAAAACTGCAATGGAAACACATTTATCGAATATATTTGAGCATGCTAATCAATAAAGTCATGTAATTTTGTCTTAATTGATCATGTGATAACAAAAAGACATAATGGTTTTAATGGATAAACCAGTGGACTGACCACATTGTAAACTATCTGAAATGTTGTCTGTATTATTAGCTCCCAGAACTGTCAAGCGTCTGTGCTCCCAAAGAGCGATCCAGGGCTCGACAATAAGGACTGCCCGATGGCTTGGGGCCAGCGTGCGAGACGCTCTTGACAGACAGGAACGTTACTGGCCCGATGGGGCCTGTGCTGCCTTGTCACTAAAGTTTCATTTAGCTGTGACTGTTTGTCAATTGCATGCAGATACACGGTTTTTCACACCAAGACATTTGTTTCTGAACCTGTTTTTTTTTTGCCCAGTTAGCGCAGTTCGTTTGGCATATGTGAATCTCGCAATCTCGCTCGGATCTGCGCCAAATCAAATGGAGTGGATCGATTGTAGTAAGAAATCCAACATACTAGGCTCTATCACAGTATATTATGGTTGTGTAATAGCCATATATGCGGCTATATGTCATTCCTACCAGCAAATGTGCATTTCATGACGAATACGAAGGTAAAAGCATGCTGAACTATTACCGAGTGCTGTTTATTCTTTAGGAAAATTGACAGAAATAACCATCTTATCATTTTCCCATATTTTAATCTTTAGTATTTTGCATTAGACGTATTGTTTTGTTCATTTATGCACTGACACCTTGAAAGATCAACATTGATCTGCTTCAGGATCTGACTGCAGTCTCGCTTCATCTGTTATTTCTCTCTATAATTTAAGCCTATAATGCATAATTCTGTAGGCAACGTTTTTTAATAGATTAATTGATTTAATAGATAGATTTTTACAAAACTTGACAACTGAAATGAGGCTATGTATGAGAAAGGCTTACCTCTCTGATTTATATTTGGTGACTATGTTTGTGGGTGTCAATATTAAAGTGCACTTTTTCGCTTATAAAAAATTAAATATATATATATATATATATATATATATATATATATATATATTATAGAGTTACAACAGTATACATAGTTACATCACAACTGTAATTTTTTATCATTTCAGTTGTATTTAAAAAAAAGGTTATGCTAAATAAAAAGTGTATGTATACAGTTATGTTTGGCTTTTGACACATTATTTTAAATACATGGCTAAGAAATAGCTATTAACTTAGAAAAAGTCCTTAGCATTGAACCCTGCGATCTTACGCTTTCAAAAGCCACCGCGCGTTCATTGCATTTGACTTCTGAGGCACAATTTATTATTAAAAGAAAAGACCTCAGGCTTCTCCTATCACAGCCAATTGCGTTTTTTCTTTTAGATATTTGTCGGTAATTTATCAGAAAGTGACGATTTTGTTCTCTTTGACTTATTAGGTGACAAATGTTTTATGAGACATTCCAGTTTTATGCATGTCTATTTCGCATCTGTGGATGGAAACATAACTGCACTCTAGTGTTAGTTATTTGTTTGTTAATATCGTTAATTGTGACCTAAACTAAAATGTTACCAAATAAAGAAATACAGAAAAGAAAGATAGAATTTACAACATTTACTATAAGAAACAGTGACTCATTTGACCTTAGGACTGTACTATATTATTGATCAAGATTCATTGACATTTAGAACTTTAATTCCTGCTTTTCCTCAGGTCTTCATCGTATGCAGCAGTGGTGATGACAGAATGTGCTTAAGAAACTGTTCAGACTAGAGAAATTAATCTACATCTGAAATGCTGGTCACTTCTGAATCGCATGAATAATTTTTTTACTGATGCAAATAAGTTACAGGTAATGCATCATGATTTAAATGTTGACTTGTATGCGATGTGCACTTTTTAAAATGTCTTTTTTTAATGGAACCTTCCCATCCCTAGAACCATGGCATCCCTGGCTATGAAGTATGTTTTTCTCCTGATAAGTCTTTTTTTCTCTCAGTTGATTTCCTGCTCTCTCTGTTTGTGACTTATTCACTTAGTAGAGTGTGAATGGGCCCTTTTTTGTCCCTGCCAGAGTTCTCAGTGCATCCTATCAGAGTCATGTTTGTCCTCTTTTCAGTCGACCACAATCCCTCATTTATCTGCGCTGGCCGTGCTGCTTGCGTGCTGAGCGCCTGCAGGAATAAAAAGAGACACAACTGTGCATGTTCTCCCCCACTGACTCCTACAGCAAACTCCACAATGTCCCAGTCAGACACATGACGCTTTCCTAAAGATTCATTTCACTTTTTGCCCTACTTCACACTGTGCTTTAGTGCTGTTAAGTGCAGTGCATCCTTTAGCGGTGGTGAACCGGTCACATGACTCGCGCTTTTTAAATCGACTCTCTCTACAAACGAAATAATAAACAAATAAAAATGGGATAATTTACAACTATCCAGTCAAAAAACGTTGTGCATCCCTATGAACATTTATTTTATTTAATAATTGACTGTGTTAATGCAAAAACATACATTTTTGGTAATTCATTATTTATTTTATTGTTCTTTTTTGTTTCAAATGTCTCAACTGAAAGCTATAAAACATTTCAGTGCCATTTAAGCATAAAGTCAGACAATCTTGTGGCCTGTGGAGAAAATAATAATGTCCTTCGTTTTCCGCTTTTGAGCACTGCAGGCTAAATAAATTAAAATTATGCAACTATTTCTATTTTTTGGAGATTGAACGTCCAAGATTGTTTTGTATGTATATAATAAGAAGGTTTTATGCTTTTGAGGTTTTTTTTACTACACAAGAAATAATACTACATTTAAATTATTGTTGTTTCTGATCATGTAAACGATTGTAATCATATACCATATACTGTAATTTATTATAATATATGGTAAAATAAAAAATATCTGTCATTATGTATACAATCTGTAATTTAAAAGACATGCTGTAGAAAAAAAAAAGAAAAATGAATGCTTTTATATGCTGACATAAAATGACAGACATTTTTATCCTTTTTTGGACCTGTGTAACTATTTTAATGGATGCACAAGGATTAATTAAAAGAAGCTGTGTAGCAAAAGACATCATATTTTCCACTAAAAAGCCTGTTGCATGACCTGGTGAGATTTAGTGCATCAAACTGTTGCGTGCATGAGACAGCAGTCTGTTTTAGCAGTGTCTGTAAATCATCACACAGCACTCATGATCAGTGAAGTGGACTGCCATCAGAGGCGCACACTGATGGGCCGATCCAGCTCCTCATTTGCTTGATGCACAAGTGCAAAAGAGTCTAGTCACGTCTGGTAATCATAAGCTCTACAGCCCATCCAGGTGCATCTCTATTTCCCTCAGGAAAAGACTGATGAGGGAGCATTTGCTTCTAGCTGCATTTAAATCTCAGCATAAGGTACCACTGATGAAGTGGGCATTCATAAGAAGGCATAACCTAGTGGTTAATGACGTGGGCTGTAAATGTAAGGTTGTAGGTTCAAACTCTGCTAGAACTGGTGTTTGAGCTGTCATCATTCAGCAAGACACTTAACCTCGGGTCACTCCAGTGAGACCTTCTCTTTCATTTAAAATGACACTGCTTCTGTCGTGACTTTGCATACTGCAAACTGCTTCAGTCAGCTCCATGTGCTAATGTGGAAAATGTTGTCTATTCTATTCCGTTCTATTCTATTCAAGACAGCTTTTTTGTCACATCATGTCATAATGAAAGTATTCTGTTCTATTCTTTTCTATTCTAGGATCTGTTTCAAGAAAGATTTTTACGCCATGTTGTCATACATAATGTTTCTATTCTATTCTATTCTATTCTATTCTATTCTATTCTATTCTATTCTATTCTAAGATCTGTTCCAAAAACAGCTTTTTTCTGCCATGCTGTCATAATATCTATTCTATTTTATTCTATTCTAAGATCTGTTCCAAAACAGCTTTTTTGTGCTATGCCATCATAATATCGATTCTATTCTATTCTATTCTATTCTATTCTATTCTATTCTATTCTATTCTATTCTATTCTATTCTATTCTAAGATCTGCTCCAAAAACAGCTTTTTTTGTGCCATTCATATATTCATAAATATGCCATTCATCATATCCTATTTTAAGATCTGTTCCAAGACAGCTTATTGTGGCATGCTGTCATGATATCTATTCTATTCTATTCTATTCTATTCTATTCTATTCTATTCTATTCTATTCTATTCTATTCTATTTTAAGATCTGTTCCAAGACAGCTTATTGTGGCATGCTGTCATTCTATCTGTTTTGTTCTATTCTATCCTATCTTATCCTATTTTAGGATCTATTCTATTCTATTCTATTCTATTCTAAAATCGGTTCCAAAAACAGCTTAGTGTGGCATACTTTCATAATAGCTGTTCTATTCTATTCTGTTCTTAAATCTGTTCCAAAACATCTTTTATTGCCATGCTGTCATAATATCTTTTCTATTCTAATTTGTTCTGTTCTGTTTTGTTCTGCTCTGTCTATTCTATTCTATTCTGTTCTATTTTAAGATCTGTTCCAAGACAGCTTACTGTGGCATGCTGTCATGATATCTATTCTATTCTATTCTATTCTATTCTATTCTATTCTATTCTATTCTATTCTATTCTATTCTATTCTAAAATCAGTTCCAAAAACAGCTTAGTGTGGCATACTGTCATAATACTGTAGCTGTTCTATTCTATTCTGTTCCTAAATCTGTTCCAAAACATATTTTATTGCCATGCTGTCAGAATATGCATTCTATTCTATTCTATTCTATTCTATTCTATTCTATTCTATTCTATTCTATTCTATTCTATTCTATTCTATCAGATATATACATTACCTCTGTTCAAGAACCTAATAGGTTTAAGCAGACAGTGAAAATACATCTTTTTCTTTCTTTTCTTTTCTTAATACCTAACATTCTTTCCTAAGCAAGACAACATAACGTTGCTATGCTTTGAAACTCTCTCATATTAAGCATTAAAATTCACATAATTTTGAATTCTGATCACTTCCTGTTTTTATGTGTTAAAGAGTAGCTGTGTATGTAAGCAGTATTATTGAGAGCTTGCTACTGTAGATCTTGGAACAGAGCTGTGGAGCATTCTTATAAAATGACAGCATTGGATTTTGGACAGTGCAACAATTGTTTAACTTGATTTAATCTCAGTTTAACAAGGCTTTCCAGTAAAGAATACATTCTTGATCTGCATCGGCCCGGCAGAGCACAATGCGTAATTAAATTTGTAAAAAAATGTAATTAACCTTTGCAGAAAAGCAGGATGACACAATGAAATGTGCTCCTTTGTGTGTGAATGTGGACAGTAGGGTCTCTTGAGCTGTAGTGGGCACAGAAAATCCTCTTGATGCTTTATCATCTATATTCAGACACTCACACACACACACACACACACACACACATGAACACAACCACTGTAATACTGCTGAGCTAAAGACTAAATGACCTTAGTATGAAGTATGTGCTTTTTTACTTTGGATGTTTTGAAAAGCATATCAAAATACAAACTTGTCATGGCTGCTTTGAAAAACGGTGAATATTTGTGATATTCAGATCAGCCCGACAGAAGGCTAACCTGTTGAGTGTTTCCCTAATCGGATTTGAGTGTAAATGACCACAGGAGGCCCCTTTTTTCTTTATCTTCAACATCTGTTTTAACAGGTCCACAGGCACAGATGTCTAGATGCTTTCGTGTGTGCGTGTGTGCGTGTGTGCGTGTGTGTGTGTGTGTGTGTGTGTGTGCGTGTGTGCGTGTGTGTGTGCGTGTGTGTGTGTGTGTTTGTGGCTCTGTGCTGAAGCCCAGCTGTAATTAATTTAGCTGTAAATTGTTCTGATAATCTCACTGGCCTTTCTGAGAGTGCAACGTCCTGGAGAATGCTTGATAGCGGGATCTGTGTTCAACTTGTTTGATGGAGGAGATAAGAATAAAATATAGAGCACCAGTTAGTTTAACATGTTTCTACTCTAAAAAGCATTTGGTATAAGAATAGATGTTTATTTGTATTTGCAAAATGTAAGGGTTTATTTAAAAAAAAAAAAAGGTGACATAATTGGTAATGATTATTTGCTTTTGATTATTGCAATTTATTTAACCAAATATACTACAAAATGATGGTAAATAATGTTATCTAATAGATTCTAGTATAGTTACTAAATGATAATTATTCATTCATTCATTTTTCTTCAGCTTAATGTTTCAAAGGTCACCACAAAGGAATGAACCACCAACTGTTCTGGCATATGTTTTACGCAGCCTGGAAATAAACATTTATATAATCTAGTTTCAAATGAACAATAATCTATATATAACTGAAAATGTATATTCTTTATTTTTTAATTAGCTCATTTAATTAAAAACTCTGGGAGACGCAGTGGGTAGCGCTGTCGCCTCACAGCAAGAAGGTCGCTGGTTCGAGCCTCGGCTGGGTCAGTTGGCGTTTTCGTGTGGAGTTTGCATGTTCTCCCTTTGTTTGCGTGAGTTTCCTCCGGGAGCTCCGGTTTCCCCCGCACGTCCAAAGACATGTGGTATAGGTGAATTGGGTATGCTAAAATTGTCCATAGTGTATGTGTGTGAATGAGTGTGTATAGTTGTTTCCCAGTGATGGGTTGCAGCTGAAAGAGCATCCGCTGCGTAAAACATATGCTGGATAAGTTGGCGGTTCATTCTGCTGTGGCAACCCTTGATTAATAAAGGAACTAAGCCGAAAAGAAAATGAATGAAGGAATTCAAAACTCTAGCTAGGGTGTGAGAAACATTAAAAACCTCTAGCTTCCTGAGCACTGGCCAGGGCAGGTGAAACCTCAGGATCTATTCAAGGCCCTAAAACAAGATCTTCAACTAAAACTAATCATGTCTGTTTTCTATGTCTCCACCCACAAACACTGCCCCCTCCTAAAACACATAATAAACAGGATGACTCCGTCTCAAATTAGACTCATCACAGACTTGTGATAAAACTTGCAGACTTGTAAGAAACTCCGGTAGGCTTTCACATGTGTTTCTCCCCTTTATGTAATCAGTTCTAATAATATCCCTTGTGTTTAAGTCCTTGTGTTCAGTTAGTTGGTCATCCGGTATTCTACGTTATGCATTGTCTACACCCCATGTCGTTCCTGAGTCTCCTGTGTTTTCTATGTCTTCCAAGTGAGGGTTTGATAACTCCTGCGATCCTTTGCCTTTTTGAGAGAGACCAGGCGAGACCCCTGGACTGGATTTTCTCACATTCCTTTATATTTTTTCAACAGCAGTAGATGTCTTTCCAGCCACATCCCAATACTGGGAAACATCCATACACACACACACACACACACACACACACACACACACACACACACACACACACACACACACACACACACACTCACACACACACGTTTGTTTTTGTGAAAAGTGGGTACATTACATAGGTTTCCATTCATTTTATACTGTCCAAACCGTATATTGTAATGACCTCACCCCACCCTACCCCTAAACCTAACCATCACAGGAGACTATGTGCAGCTTTACTCTCTGATTAAACTCATCCTGTGGGATTTTTAAGCATGTCTTTGGACTGTGGGGGAAACCAAAGCACTCGGAGGAAACCAACGTGAACACGGATAGAACATGCAAACTCTACACAGAAATGACAACTGGTCCAGCCAGGACTCGAACCAGCGACCTTCTTGCTGTAAGGTGACAGTAATAAAATTGCAATTATTTTATGCTTATGCCTCAGTAAATTTGATAGCAAAAGTAACTTAAAATTGTACTATTTAAAAGTGTAACATATTGAATATATAATAATATTGTCAATTGTTTCTACAGTAGATGTTTTGTTATACAGAGAAGTGGTGCACTTATGCAAGTCTTTGAGCTGGGAGAAGTTCTTGCACTGTTTGAAATATGATTTTCAAAGGCTTACGACTGACAGTGTTCATGTTCTGGCTAAGCGTCTGCATCGCTTTTGTCTATTTTAATGACAGACATTACTGAAAAAAAAAAACAAATGTGGTAGGAAGACATCAGTCTTTTAGTAGAAAACAGAACATCATGCTCTGATGAGACAGAGAGAGAGATACTCAAAGCTGTCAAAAAGCCTGTTGATGTGAAGTGCAGCCATTGGGCTGAATTTGCACACACTTACATGCCTACACACCTACGGTTGAGATATTTTCTAAATGTAGATAAAAGCTATTGTGAAATGACAGCTTTTCCCATCAACCCAAGTATTATTTTTGTAAAACTGTTCCTCTCTCGAGAAGCCTATGGCTGTGTCCAAAATCACAGACTACTTAAGTACGTACTACAGTACATCTCAATTGAACTTTTAGATAAGTATGTATATATAGTATGAATATGAGTACATGAACAAATTTTGTACATCTGTTGTTTATCATTATCACATGACCTACCTGCGTCAGTTGTGTCGATTTTCTCCCATTCATAACTTTCTCCTCTGGCCTTATGTGATAGTAAAGTATCCATTGTATACTCACATCAGAATCTCACCAGGAGTAGTAAGTCATTCTGGCACTTCTTCTCGTCTACTGTTTTTCGAGTGCTATTAATTCTGAGGTATTAGTTCTCAGTTCACATGCTGTTTTTCACATACAATATAGCAGGTAAGCATGTGATTTCAGACACATGAGTTTTAAGTTAACAAATCTATAGGCTGATGATATTTTTGCTAAAGAAAATGATTAAAGGTGATCTGGCAAACACAGTCCCACCCCTGCTGTTCAAAGCCACGCCTTCTGATAACATGAACACGCACCTTAAAGATGACAGTAGACAACCCACTAGTTCATGTCTTTCGCCAGTTAAAAACAATTCCGAATGAAAAGCTGTTTTATATCTAGCTCGCTTTCAGTTGTGCAGCAAGCAAAACTTAATGTGCAATATTTCATACATGCAAGGATGGATCACTCTATCACGCGCTTTGTCCTAAAGCTACTACTGCATACACTTATTACACTTAATACACTTATTACTAAGACTTTCATGCTATTTCAGATCGAATATTCAAAGTAGCATGGTAAACATTATTGGGTGCTCGCCACAGGTTGTCATTGTTCAAAAATGAACCAATGTGAATATAAAACCAACTTCAGCTCAGTAAAGCAGGCTAGGGGGAATAGCACTATTTACAGTACATATGTTTTGTTATTAAACTAGATAAAAATCTTACATTATTGAATCTGTAAAAGTTCCCTTATGAAATTAAAAATTGTTTTCAGTGGCTGAACAACACTTCTGTACATATAACCCACTCATAAAAGCAACAAAATCTATAAGCTTTGTGTGACTTAAGAGTTTTAAAGCAGAACATTACCCGTCCAAAGAAATACTTCAGCCATGGTGTGAACCTTCATCCCGCATGCAAAAGGAACTCCAATATTGATTCAGAATTTTAAAGTTTTAATTCAGCATTTGTTTTTACCGGTCGCTCTCTCTTGTGTGCACATGAACGCAAACATTTTTGTCACTTTTAATATGAAATCTAAGATTATCAACAACAGTATAGATTCACCTCTCAAGCTGATGGGTTTATGAATGAGCACAGCAGTGCAGAGCAGGTCATGTTTAGCGGCTGTTGAACACTTTTTCCCCCATGTGCGTTCGGACTATTAGAGAAAATACTTGTGAAGAACGCATTTTATATTCTGGTGTAATCAGGGCAATGTCAATGATCACCTCAGATACTGATTATGTGCTTTATTCAGTGTTAAATGTTACCAGTGTGAGTTTAAGGGTGCACTCACACTATAGGCTATCCGAACCATGCCCTAACACGTTTCCCAGTTTATTTGACAAGTGTGAGTGCTCCGAATCAGGCCCATGCGGAGTTCAGTTGGCCGGCCCTGGCCCAGTTGGTAGAGTTGTGCCAGAGCGCAGTTCACTTGGGCTTTGGCGCGGTAAGCTTGTAGTGTGAATGCAAAGTGCGCCTGAGCCCGAAACTGAAGACGCAATGCCACTGTTAAGGAACTGTTTCATATGGGTTTATTAATCATTTACTGCTCAATGAACGCAAACTGTCGTAGTTTATCAAAGATGCAAACCCCTTGCTGCACGACAGTTGCACCTTCAGCAAACCTCCTAATACCTACAGCACAAGGACTTTTTTGATTATTTATGAGCGTCAAAAGTGAGGGATCTGTTCAGCAAAAGATCTGACTGCGTGTCACTGCATCTCAAATGACTAAAATAATACAAAACGATATAACTAAAGCAATGTCCACTGTGCTGAGTGAGAGCGCTTCACTTCCTGTTAAATTGAACAGTCGCATCATCGATGACGTAAGCGTGCTCCGGCTCGGAAGGTAAATTGCAGTGTGAGTGCTGGTTGTTGGGGGAGAAGTGAGGGGGGACAAGCACGCTTGGCCACGGTTCAAAGCATCTGTGCCTAGTGTGAGTACACCCTAAAAAACAGGTTGTGGCATTTATTGACAACTGAAAACACAAGCAAATAGGTACGTACCCCAGATCTTGAAACAAAAAAGCAAAAATACAGTTTAATATAAACGATAGAACTGGGTCCCAGTGCAAACCAACAACATCAGTCACTTTGCATGTACTTTTATTAATTTTAATTACTTGTTAATGAGGTTTAACATTCATTAGTTAGATAAAAAACTGTCTATTTTGTTGGGAGTGCAGGGCATTAATCTGTACTTCTGAATGTCTGGTATTTAAATGTTTCTCTCCTGAAGCACTGTCACCACTGGCTTGCTTGGTTTGGGACTTGTGAAGCTGTGCATCGCATAGATTTGTTTGGACTTTTGAGCAGTAAAAATTAAACCAGACTGAACTGAACTTTAACTCTGAAAACTGGACTGACACAGTTTCATTTACTAGAACTTCAATGTTAAGCTGCTTTGACACAATCTACATTATAAAAGCGCTATAGAAATAAACATGAAGCTTCTGGTGTGGACAGACAAATTGCTTGTTACTGGAATCACAATGTTACAGCCACCGACATGCTAATTTTCCTTCACAACTATTGTGAAATGGGGAAAAAAATCGGAAATGAATTTTGATGCATTAGTGGAGCCATGAACATTACCTGCTTACAGTCACTGGAATGGTTGGTTGTAGAAAGTCAAGAATCCATCGTGTGTCCTTTTTATGTTGCTTTTTTAGCAACCTTTCAAGTGTGTGTGTGGGTGTATACAGTAGTTTAAATGAAGATGTGTTTAATTGGCAATGTGTTTGCACTGTGAGTGAACTGAAACCGAGTGTAGCCCCCTCACACACACACACACACACTCATCAGTGACCTTGTGCGATGCGTCTTGTGTTGAAATGTTCCCTTGGGCTCTTGAAGCCCGGTGGTTATAACATATTCTGCATATTTTCTTTAACAGCAGCACAGGAATAAAAGATAATTTCATGCGCTCAGCTGGATGTTGAGAATCCCTCTGGCGATTAAACTGTAGCACTGATGAAATGGTGACGAGCTTAAATGATGCAGATTACATATTTCATGCCCTCAGCACCGTGAGTTTTCAGTTTGTCATGCTAATGATGCTAATATCATGTAGTTCTTCATGCACGATACAAACAAACTCAGCATGAAGCACAAGTTTTGTTACCTTTTCTTCCTTGAATATTTACCCCTTATCTTTTCTCTTTTACTGGCTTTTTAAAAGCATAGTTTTGTTTGTTTACTTACTTTCTTCAGTGCAACATAAAAGATGTTTAGCAGAAAAGCAATGGAGCTCTTTTTAATACAATTAAAGTATATGCTGTTAAATATTGACTGAATATACTGCCTATTATGTCATACAGTTGTTTAAATGCCAAACATTCTTGTTAGAAGTGTTTAAACAAGAATAATTTGATGGCTGGTTAACATACTCTATTTAGGTGTCACTGTGCAGTAAAATACTTATTAATTATCATTGTAATTGTTTATCTTTGGCCACTGCTCTTCAAACAGTTTCACCCATTTGTCAGCTAGAAGTTTTTAATAGATTAAAGTACAGGTGCATCTCAATAAAGTAAAACGTCATCAAATAGTGGATTCATTTCAGTAATTCTATTAGAAAAGGGAAGCTCATATATTTTATAGATTTATTACTCACAGATTGATATATTTCAAGTGTTATTTCTTTTAATTTGGATGATTATGGCTTACAGCTAATGAGAACCTTAAAAGTCTGTATCTCAGCAAATTAGAATATTACTTATGGTCAATAGAAAAGCATTTTTAAGACAGTAATGTTGGACTAATTAAGAGTTTGAACACGTAAAACCCTTCTCTGGGTGTGATTTCTCCCATCTTCTTTACAATATCTTACAGATTCTCTGTGTGTTTTTGGTTGGTTGTGTTTGAGGGTGGCTCAATCGAGTACAGGGATACCATGGTCCTTAAACCAGGTATTAGTACTTTTTGGAGTATGGACAGAATCTGTGGGGTTTTATGGGGAAGACCTTTTTCTGAGCAACCTGGGCTTCATCACACCTCAGCAGTGCCACAGACTGATCACCGCATGCCATGTCACATTGCTGAAGTTTGTTGAAGTTTGTGCAAAAGCATAGCCTAGACCAAGTATTGAGTGCTGTACATGTTCAGAAGTCCAACAATTCTGTGTTAAAAATCTTTTTTTTTTATTAGCCATCAAATATATTTACATTTTCTGAGATACTGAATCTTGGGGTTACATTAGCTGTAAGCCGTAATCATCAAAATGAAAAGAAATAAACACTTGAAATATATCAATCTGTATGTAATACAGTTATATATATATATATATATATATATATATATATATATATATATATATATATATATATATATATATATATATATATATAAATATATATATATATATATATATATATATATATATATATATATATATGTGTATATATATATATATATATATATAAATATATATATATATATATATATATATATATATATATATATATATATATATATATATATATATATATATGTGTGTGTATATATATATATATGTGTGTATATATATATATATATATATATATATATATGTATATATATATACACACACACACACACACACACACACACACCTAGTTGAAGTCAGAATTATTAGCCCCCATTAGATTTTTTTTTCTTTTTCTAAATATTCCCCAAATGATGTTTAACAGAGCAAGTCAATTTACACAGTGTGTCTGATAATATTTTTTTCTTCTGGTAAAAGTCATATTTGTTTTATTTTGGCTTGAATAAAATCAGTTTTTAATGTTTTAAAAACCATTTTAAGGTCAAAATTATTAGCCTTTTTAAGCTATATATTTTTTCGATAGTCTACAGAACAAACCATCATTATACAATAACTTGCCTAATTACCCTAACCTGCTTAGTTAACCTTATTAACCTAGTTAAGCCTTTAAATGTCACTTTAACCTCTATAGAAGTGTCTTGAAAAATATCTAGTCAAATATTATTTACTGTCATCATGGCAAAGATAAAATAAATCAGTTATTAGAAATTAGTTATTAAAACTATTATGTGCAGAAATGTGCTGAAAACACACACACACACACACACACACACACACACACACACACACACACACACACACACACACACACACACACACACACACATATATATATATATCAAACATTACTAGCCACTCAGCATTCTCACAATTTTGTAGTTGGGAAAATATATTTTATGTGCATAAATATGATGTTGACATTTTAAAATTAGTTAATTTAGATTTTGTGTTATGTCCACATGCCTCCTAATTTATTTCACTTTTTGTGTGTTGTGTATGAGCTTGCTTAATGAACATTAGTAAATTGGGCTGGGTCTCATCGTGTCATATTGCTATTAGTTTTTTTTTTCACATGACTTTTAGAGCTCAAAATTAAGGATTTACCAAATTTATCTCTGACCAAAAACTATTATTGTCATTTATCTAAAACTATGCACAGTAGTCTGTCCTGGCTAAAGGTCTCTCAAATCACCACTTAACTACACATAAATGCGAAGTTAATCTTCCATCAAAGCAATGGTACTGTAAAAAATGATAATTAACCATATTAACAAAATAACTGTAAGCAAAAGAAACCAGGTGAAAAACATCGGTTAACACGGTTAACATTAGGCTAATTAATAAAGAATGTTCAAAGAATGATTAAAGCAAAAGCAACCGGTGCTGCTTACAAAAAGACACATCTGGAGCTCTTGAAAGCAGCAAGTCTGTAGGTGCATTAGCATAACTTTTTGTCTAGTTTGTTTGAAAGAGAACCGGTCACATCAGGTGTGTTTCTAGGCAGGGTTGCTTCACGCAAGGAAACAGGAGCACGCAAGCGTTTTAAACAGTAGCGCGCATCACATCAGCTGTTAGTGCCAGTGATCATCCTCTCATTCAGTTTTCACCTGCTATCTTTTGCTTGAGCGAACACAATTATTTCCGTCAGTCATGCTGCTTCTTGATTCAAAGAGCGCATTTGCATGCACATTGGGCCATCCTTATTGTTGAACTCTGCTTTTAAGAAAACTACAATTTGAAAATTATTTTCAACCAGCCAAAGTGACTAGTGAGAGTGTTTGTCGAATCCGCCACAGCTGAAATCTACCTGCATTTGACGGGTTGGCGGATATTAATGTCAAGCCCTGTGTAAATATATATATATATATATATATATATATATATATATATATATATATTATATATATATATATATATATATATATATATATATATACTCTTTTGAATTCAGGAATACAGAAAATTAAAATTGCAAAATATTAAAGTCTCATTCTGCAGTGATTATATTAATAAATAATTTTATACATTATTATACTTTATTTGTTAATTGCTTCTTTGTTCTTAATGTACTAGCAAAGATGAAAAAAACAAATAACAATATTGTTAAATAATAAATGTATCATTCATTATAAAAGAAATGGAAGAAAAAAGACATTGTAGTGCATCAAGAATCATTTCATAATCAAATGATTATGCTTCAAATTTTTATTATGCACTCTTTTAATGTGCATTTGCAAAAGAGTTTCATAAACGTCCTTCCATTCTAGTACATTAAGTGAAGCAGAAATGTCATTTCGGTTGAACCTTTTCTTAATTCCACATGATTTCTTCTGGTGTTGCAGGTTTAAGGATCATTTAAGGATATAAGGTGTTGTAAATCCCTGCAGTGTGTGATTTCTGCTTTTGTAATGAAAGGCAGCTCGTCCCTCTTTGCTGAGCTTGTTCCTTTCTGCTTATTTTAGCAACAGGAAGTCTATATTTGGTAATGTTGTTGTTATTGCGGTGCTCCGTGTTCTTGCAGCTTTGCCTCTGTCGTCATGGTGATGGTGGTTGTATTGAAGTGAGTGAAAGTGTTTGTGTTTAGAGGGCGAGCGGGAGGAATGTTGATACAGCGTTACAGCAACTCAATCCGTATCTTTATCAGGATGAATAAACCGCTTATGGCACTATAGTCAGCCTTCAAAACAGGCCACATTCTCAAGTGAATCATTGGTACATTTTAAAATTCACATCCATAACCTGTGACCATCAGCTAGTGTGCAAAAAGAGAATTTTATAGTCAGAAAGCATTTAAATTCAGGATATTGTGATGTGTTAGACTTTGTGCGTTGTAACTTTGCAGATCTTTTTCATCCAAACAGAGAAAAGTTTCAGTGAGAAGTTTCTAAAAAGCATAATATTACCTCTTTTCAGCTTGCGGGTCCAAGAAAATTTTCAAAAGCTGACCAAAGGAATGATAAGTAGCAAAGTTTTGGTTCCTTGTCCACCCAATTGTCATGTCAGTTGCTGTATATTCCCACAATAGGAAAAGTTTACCATATCTTTCTGATACAGTATGTCGTAATCAGCGTTGTGGATAAAGCGTTATAAGTAACGCGAGTTAAAGTAATATATTACGTAACAAATTTTCCAAAGTAACGAGTAATATAACACATTACTTTTACAAATAAGTAATATTATTTGAGTTACTATTAAAACATGTAACGCGAGATGCTTTTACAAAACATTTTGCGGAATAAAAATTACCTTAGGTTGAATCACACACTCAATGAGAGAGAGTGCTGCGAGGGAACAGTCGGCTCGCACTTATCATCATCATCAGGTCTCTTTTTTCACAGCAGATGAGTCTGTGTATTGTTCTACTAACTGAATCTACTTACTGACTAACTGTGATGTGGGTTTATTTTGAGTCAGAGGGGGTATCTGGTATGTTAGTACTTACTGAAGACGCAAACTATTTCACGACAACTCCGTTCAATTTAATGAACTGGCTTGACCGGTTCACTTAGAAGATCTGGTTAAAACTACGATTCATTCACGAATCATCCGTCATCACTACAGACCAATACAGAAACAATGGCAGGCTGGAGACTTTCATTTTTGCCAATGGATTCTTGTTATTTTGAACTCATCGAAGAAAAGAAGTGGATTGTTGTTAAGTGTAGAAGTAAAACTCTTGACAACTGCAAGAAACACTTCATTGAAATAAAAAACAAACAAAACTAGATGTGAAGCGCTTCACCCTACAGCTATGATTGACATCAGTTCACGTTCTCGAGGTAAAACCAATTTCAAAAATCAAAATCAATTTGACTAAACTAAAAAAAAAAGGTTTTTGCTTTTATTGTTGAGGAGATGCAGCCACTGTCTAATGTTAGAAGCGACTACGTTTTGCAATATAGTAATTTTTTTTCTCTTTTGGGAACGATTCACACATTTTGTTAAGACCATGTGATGCAATTTATTCAATATTTAAAGCTCAAAGATTTATTTTGATTTGGGGATTTCTTTTTTATCATCTTACTGTTCATTTTGTTATTAAACATTTTAAAGGTTTAAACGTTTTTGCCAGTCAGTACTTTTAGTCAGTTTTTGCCTTAATAATTTATTTCATGTTAGTACTCCTAGGCTTATTGCAATCTTTATCTCAATGGACTGAGAATTTACTTAACCAATAACACAAAACATACAAAAGTAGCACACACGTTACTTTACATGCTTTCAATAATCTGTATATACAGCATGTATAGCTTTGGGCTAATTTTATCCTACATTTTGTAAAGAAAAATGAAGGTGTAGGTTATATAGGTGGTTCTCTATATAGGCAGAGCTTCTCTAAAAAAGGTGAAAAAATACCTGCAAGTTCTGAAAGAGATCAAACCGCAGCCGGTAAGGAAAAGTAAAGCAAAAGTAACTCAAAAGTAATATAGCGCATTACTTTCTATAAAAAGTAACAAGGTAACGCAATTAGTACTTTTCTGGGGGAGTAACTCAATATTGTAATGCACTACTTTCAAAAGTAACTTTCCCCAACACTGGTCATAATACACCACACTTGTAAATGTAGTTACATGTTAAGTACTGACTGACTTTGTGAATATGTGCAAGTCACTGACTGACTTTTTGAATATGTGCATGTCACATATTAAATGATCAGAACATCAGTTAAGCCTACATCTGAGAAAGGTACTTACTGTAGGAGTGTTGTTTGGTGTGTGTAAAGTCAGTCAGTACTACATTTACAAGTGTGTGTATTATGACCAGTGTTGGGGAAAGTTACTTTTCAAAGTACTTTTAACACTTGGATTGATACAATCTACATTGCAAAAACGCTATAAAAATAAAAGCGACTTTATTTATTTTTCATATGACACAAAATGCTATAAAAAACTTCAGAAAAGAGATCTTCAGAAAAGCTTACATTTGTACTGTAGGTCATTTCAGACTTAATGAGTTTGAAAATGTTTGATTGCAATAAAAAAATCTGTATTTATATAAACACTAAACACAATTTGCTTTCAGAACATATTTTCAATTTTATGTAAAGCTGTTTATACACAATCTACATAATTATAGTGCTATAGAAATAAGGATGACTTGTTTTTATGCTGCTAAATTTTTAAAAGGTTCAATAAATAAACTGTTCAGAAAAGCTTCAATTTGTGAAATATTTTAGGTTTTGAGAGTTTCCTTTTTTTTATAGTGACTGTAATAAAAAAATTCTATTATTACTAAAACACAATTTTTTACAACACATTTTTTCAATTACTGTTACATATACAGTATATTTGAACAATTTCTCCCACATTAGAAGAATGACTTTCTTTCTTCATTATCATAATGTGAATTTGACTTGAACACGTTCTTGACAAGTGCCATGAGAATCACCCGGAGATCCTGCAGATCAACACTCTGTGTCACTCAACGTGATTGTATTTCCCAAACCAGATGAGCATATACAATCAGTGCCGAATGATTCTTCTTAATTATAAATGCTCGCTCTGAGATTTGAGCTCAATGTGATCTGCATATGCATTGACAGTGCTGCGTTCCTGAAAGTGCTGAATGCCCCACCGGGAGGTGAAACAGTTGCGTTAGTGCCATTTATTGCCCCGCGCTCCCAGAGCCCACAGACTAATTATCATAATTACAATCCATAAATTAGCGTGCAATTTCTCACTCTGTACTCACCCACAGAATAATGGGCCAATGTAATGAAGGTAGTATTAGTGAGCTAATATGAATATTGCACATGTAAGCAAGTAAAGCAGGTGTGTGATCTTCACCTTGGGGAGAAATACGTGGTAAATCTGTGACTGAGCGCGCGTGTGTGTGTGACTGCTGTAGAACATTATTAGAGGAGACAGTGGGTGTGTTTGATGAACAGGCATGTTTTGTTTTTTAATTTAACTACAGTCAGCCATGACGGATTCATTAGGAGTTCATGGTGAGAGACAGCAAGTGTGTGTGCGAGTAACAGGTTCATTAGCAGCAGCAGTTCCTGACACAAGGTGTGTTTGACAACACAGTGAAAACCGCCGGCATTTGCAGATTTGAGGTAAACGGTGGCAGATGTGCGTAGTCAAATACACACATTAGCTCAGTTGTATCTTTCAGCTTTTCTGACAGATCATGGTAATTGTTGCAGATTTTTTGAGAAGTCATTTAAGTGATATTGAAAATGTTAATTGTCAACAGTGTTTCTAAACTGAATAAATAAATATTAGTAGTCACAAATATGTTATTTTATAATAATAACAATAATAATGATAAGAATAATTGATCAGTTTGTTTCAAATATGCAAATGCAGACAGGGATTATAAATAGAAGGAACAATACAAGTTAAAGAGATATAAAAATAGTTACACAAGTAAGAAGAAAAAGTCAAAGCAAAAGACTGAAATGCAAAGCAAAATTGCAGAAACAAACTAAAACATTGGAAAAAAAAATATGAATGTAAATAACAACAACAAAAAATGTTATGTTCAGTGGTCTCTCATAATTGACCACAGTCAATAGGCGAAATCCGCCAAGCAGTCCGCTTTTTTTTTTTTTTTTTACAATTATTATAGATGTTTAAAACCCCTCACTGACATTCTCACACTTTTCTCTGTTGTTTAAACACTCTCAAAAAAAAGTCATTGAAAAATAAGTCCAGTATTATAGAATCAACCAAAGATCTAAATCTGTCAGGTGCAAACATTCATCGCTGTCAGCAAAAAGTTCATAAAGCTTTTTAGCCTTTGTGCCGATAATGTTGGCATCCAGCATAATGTTCTTTTTCCTGCAGTCACTGATCCAAAAAGCTAAAGCAGACTCTATCCTTAATGGTGCATGCAAGTTTTCGACTCTTCTAAAGCATAAAAATACCATAATATGTTTGCAGATATTTAAGAAACATGCTGAACATTCTGAACTAAGTGAACATTCTTTTTTATCTGAAAAACAATGCTGAAGTCAGATATTCTGCTTTAAAAATGTGCTTTCCGTGCAGGAACGCTGTTTTTGTTTTGGTTCTTTTAAGTATGTTTGGCTCTCAAAGTATTTGTCCGTGACCGAAATGTGACCTCCGTTGGACAGTAGCAGACTCCCAAATGTGACGCAGATTCAGAGTTCCACATTAGGATATTAATTAGCAAATTATATAAATATTATAAATGTAAACATTAGGTGAGCAGGCTACATTGTAGCCCTGTGCTCTAACAACACGCTAAATGACAATAATCAATTTGGCTGTTTGCACCAGACAAAACACGACAGAAATTAAAATGCGCAGCACATCTGGTGTGCGACCCCCTTTACGAAAGTTATAGTGAGGGACCACTCTATTATAATGTGTAAAGAAGGAGGAAGAGATTAAAGAGCCTCAATATTATGCTATATTTTTTAAATTATTAAGGACAATAAGTCAATCATAAAGCTTTCCATTTCTCCTCTCTGTTTTTTCTTCCAGCTCTGTTTTCAAGTGGAGCCAGGTTTCTGCCAATTGCGTGTGCGTTTGTATGGCTGCGTGTGAAATTAAGTCACTTAAATCAGAGACATTCTTCTCATGCAAATTAATTAATTTGGCAGTTTGGACACCTGCGATGCAACAGGAAGTGAAGATGATGCTTATGTAAGGCTTCCTGTGGTTATACAACTGCTTGACTCTGCACATACTCGTCTCTTTTTGTTGTTTTCTCTGCGTGTCTCGCTCCGTCTCGCTCTCCCTCTCACTGAGCAATATGTATCGCACATCTATCCCACCTCCTACTGACAGGCTTTTTCAAAACTTCTCTCCTGTAGACAAACTCTGTTGCGTAGGGCATTTGATTTTCCCTGGGATGTCCTCAGAATATCCTATAAACTGGGGGTGGGATTTGCTCATTTGGGTTTTAACCATCTGCTGTACGCAAAAACGTTGAGTAAAACATGTAAATATTGTGACTGTTTCTTGTAAAAGCAACTTCATTATTATATTTTTTAATTTAAGATATAATGTATGTAATGAAATGGACCCTTTTCACATTTTTTGGTTCCTCAGCAGCGGAAGTCATCAGTTGGGTAAACTTGAAGTCCATAATAAGAGAGAACCACAAATACAGTTGAAGTCAGAATTATTAGCCCCCCTGTTTATTTTTTTTCCCATTTTCTGTTTAACAGAGAGAAGATTTTTTTCAACACATTTCTAAACATAACAGTTTTAATAATTCTAATAACTTTAATAGATTAATTAGGTTAACTAGGCAGGTTAGGGTAATTAGGCAAATTATTGTATATGGATGGTTTGTTCTGTAGATTATCTTAAAAAAAATTGCTTAAAGGAGCTAATAATTTTGACCCTAAAATTATTTATCAAAAATTAAAAGATGCTTTTATTCTAGCCAAAATAAAACAAATAAGACTTTCTCCAGAAGAAAGCATATTATTAGACATACTGTTAAAATTTCCTTGCTCTGTTAAACATAATTTTGGGAAATATATATAAAAAAATAATCTATTTGAATTTAAATAACAAAAGATAAGTGATAGTGTTATCACAACTTTCAGAAAAAGGAAAATAAATGTGTTAGACTGATAATGGCAGCCAGAAGAGAGAACAATGTAAAATTTACTGGCCCGCTCAAATACGCTGCATTAGAAAGAAGTATACAAAAATGTACAAACGTTTAAAAAATCTAAATATTAACAACCTTTGAGGATTTAAAAGCTTATGACCATTAAACGTTTCATCATCTCTTGTGAAAATGATCCATGCTGATATAGCAACCCAAACCCAAAAGGTGTAGCTGCTCCCTACACTCTCAGAAAAAAAGGTACAAAATTTGTCACTGGGGTGGAACCTAAGGTACAATTTTTATATCATACTGGTGGACCTTAGTACCTTTAAGGTTTAATTTTGTACCTTTGAGTTACTGTGAGGTACACATTTGTATTTTTTTGGTATTAATATGTACCTTGCAGGGACCTGTTAGGAGCAAAAATGTACCTTTTGAAAAGGTACCACCCCAGTGACAGATTTTGCACTTTCATTTCTGAGAGTGTAGCAACAAAACTTGCTGGCACATTATGGCGTGATTGAAATGTTTTAGCAACCATGCAGAATACTCTAGAATCTCCATATAAACCACATAGTTCATCTTAGCACCTAAGCAACTGCTCAACAACCTTGCAACACCCTAGCAAAACCTCGGAACACTTTAGCACCTAACTATCAACCACAGGACTTCGATCTTGGAGAGCCACAATCCTGTTTTGCTTTCTTTCTAGTGACACACTTAAACAAGCCAATAAGGATCTGAGTGTTACTAGAAAAGCTAGGAGGCAGGTGAGTTTTATCAAAGCTAGATCAAAACTCTGCAGAAATGTGGCTCTCCATGGCCAAACTTGCTGAAACCTTTCCTAGCGAGACACAATCAACCACACACAAAACTCTAGCAAATCCTAGAAACCTCCTTGTTGTTACTCAGTACACCTTGGAAGCCATCTAATAACATCTAAGCAACACCTTAGCAACTGCATAGTAATAACCCAGAACACTTTTTTCAGATGCCTAGAAACAACACAACAAGCAACTGCCTAAAAAACAACCAGAACACCTAGCAGCCATCTTGCAACACCATAACAACCACCAAACAACCACTCAGAATACCCTAGCAACCAAATAGAAACCTCTTTGTACCTCTGCCTTACAAGCATTCAGAGCACCATAGCAACTGCCCAGTAACAACACTGTAGTAACCACAGAGAAATTTTTGGCAACCACCCAGAACACCCTAACAACCCCAAGCAAATACCCCAAGCAGAATACCGTAGCAACTGCCCACCATAGTAATACCCTAACAACCACCCAGAATATTTAAGCAACTGCAAAGCAACCCAGAACACCATATCAAATGTATAGGAACACTAACAACCAGCAAGTAACCACTTATATCACCCTATCAAATGCATAATAACCTCTTAGAACACTTTATCAACTGCCTAGTAACACCTTAACAACCACTTAGAACAGCCTAGCACCTTTAACTTTTTTGCTCAAATATAGGTTTAATAAAATTCTGGTGAATTGTTGAACATGAACATTTCTCAGTCAAACATGACCACACTCGATCTGCAGCACCTCATTATCTGTAGTTTAATTATGAACCTCACATTTATGGATTGTCGTTCATATTCATAGTCCAGAGATTTGATACCTCACTCTTCTAGATGACTCCAGCAGCCAGTAATTGGTTATATTGCACATCATCGCTTTCCGAGAGAGCTGCGGTGCCTCACAAAAGGCCTTCAGTACCTTCAATTTATTGAAGTGTGCATTCTACATTAAAATGTAGATAGAATTACTTAAGGGTCTATTGCATGAGACCGGATTATCTTGACTAATATAAAACAGGCTAATCACAGTGTCCTCTGTAAGTTATTAATGCTAACATTAAGCCCTTTTCTGTCATAGCCAAAGCAACGTACATCACTGTCCTCCTCCCAGGACGTCCAGAAGCCCCTGCAGAACCACAGCGGGGATCCCTCGGAGGTCAGCTCATCACTAGGATACGCCAGCTTCAGCACCAGCCCCCCTGCCAGCCCCCCAATCAGCCCTGCAAACTGCTCAACTGGGTCAGCTGAAGACTACGCCCTCACTGGTAAGACTCTGTCTTTTCTTTAAGGCTGTTACACACCAATGTGTTTATGGTTCGCAATTTTTAAATTAGTTTGTTATTTTTATACGATTTATTTAATTTGCCGGTAATTAATTTATTTCAGTTTAGTTTTAGTTCGTTTCATTTGTGGGTTTTGTTTGTTTCAGTTTAGTTTTTATATTTTTACTTTAGTAAATATAGTATAACAATCAACAGAACAGGTGTGAATAAAGCCCCGTTTACACTAATATGTTTTAGTTTTAAAACGCATAATTTTTGCTATGGTTACGCCTTCCGTTCACACTACCCCAAAGTTTTTGAAACACAAAAATGGAGCGATTCGAAATGCTGAAGGAGTCATTTTCGTTTTAAAATGCTTCTGCTGCGTGTCAGTGTGGATGGGGGAAAACGAAGACATCTGAAAATGGAGGTGTGGCTGCTGACATTCGCGCTACCTGATTGGGGCCTTTTCTCAATATCAAGTAGCCTACACAAAATTCAGACTTGGATCCTTTCCTTGTAAGTTCAGACTTTGCAAGTTAATAACGAATTCCCGAGGACATGTCGGGTAAATCTTCAAATGTAACAGCGTACTTTTATAACGTTATTCACACTGGCTATCTTAACAATACAATGAAAACATGACATAAAGCACTGTCTCTTTTCATTTTTATGTTAACAACTTAAACATAACAGACACCAAAAATGTTAAGGCATCATGTATATATTCATATGACCGCCATCTTCAGTGTATGCAAATTTATAACAAAACGGAACCTTATAACTGCCTGCCTTCATTTTCATTGCAAATTATGAAACATTAGGCTATATGCACACAATACAAATTATCAGAGGAAATGCACAGTGAATCAAAATATCTGTCTCCTTTTGCTGAATATAATAATCAGTAAGCTATAATTTTAATAATCCAAAAATAATCATAAAATTATAAAGTACAATAAGTTTGTAGAATATAGGAAATGCTTGCTTGAATACCAAACGTAATGCCGAACGTAAATTAATACGTTACCTGAGACTCGACTCATTAGGTATAGGTCTACAAAAGGTGAATTATACAGTAGATCATGTTTAACAACTACAGAGAGATGAGATCCAGCGGCAGATTCAGGATGAACTGGCCTGGACAGCTGGATAGGTGTGCTCAAAACTCCCGCTGACTGCCTGGAGCTCAGATGCAAGCAGCTGAAGCAGCTTTCAGTGCATGCCAGAGTGTGTGTATGGTCATGTGATGTGCATTAGTGTGGACGGAGAGCTTTTCAGAAATGCTAGATGAAATGCTAGAAATGCTAGAAACGGCAGGGTGGATGTAGATTGTTTTCATTTTAAAATGGCGTTTTAAAGCGAAAATGTATTAGCGTAAACGGGGCCTAAAGCAAAGTTTAGTGCACAGCTTATGTTAACTTTTGTGAAACCTCTTAGTGATAAAAATAAAATAATAACAGACACTAAACAAGGAAAAAATAAGACTAGCTTTTTTGGCAAGTGAAGGTATATATTTTTTCAATTGTCTTTAAAAATGCTATCTACAGTATGGACTTTCTTAAACACCCGCAGGTCAGATTTTCCACCACATCTATCCACATTTATCATTATTTTTGATAAATATAAATGTATTTAAATTAGTTTTTTAGTTGCTAGTTATAGCTAGTTTTAGTTTTTCTGTTATTGTAAATTTTCTTCTTTTATTTCAGTTAACAAAATTAGTTTTTGACCAATAATTTTAGTCTTAGTTTAGTTTAAATATCTGCTGCACACCAAAACCAGGCTTATTGGAAAAACATGGCTCTAAAATGTTGCACCTATACATGCAGTTTGCTACAGTATTCAGTTAAATGAAATCTAGAGGCAGTAAAGCATTGAGTTTTATTCCCTTTTATGCATTATTTCATATGAAGGTTACACTTTATTTAAAGACATGGTTCTTTCATGCATCATCAAAGCATCTTTACCATAGTGAATTGTTGGTAAACGTATACATTTTATGTTGCTGTGGCTTATAGTCAGTCTTTTGTGTATGTCTGATGGTGTTCATAAGTTGAGAACTTCCACTATCACACAAAACCATCAAATGAAGATCTGCTGCTAGGAGACACATTTCTGAGACCTCCACTGAACTGTAGTGGCCAACATAACATTATGATTATGAATGAACATTCTGTCCTGTTTATAGCCACATCTTGTGACATTGAGTGCGTTTACATGGACACCAATAATCCTATTTTAATACAATTAAGACAATACTCTGATTAGGTGTCTACCATGTAAACAGCGATTTTTGATTAATTTAATCCGATTAAAGTCATAATCGAATTAAACAGATCGAATTAAGACATGTGGAGTATGCCAATTATAGTGCTAGTATTGATGTGTGGTACAGACAAGTAAACACCTTAATCAAACTCACCATCGTGTAGATTTTCACTACATTTTGCAACAGGGAAGTCTGTATGGCTGTTTGACACTATTCTCTGCACCTTCTGAGTCAGTGAAGGACCACAGGCACCTCCATCGTGAAATGCAAAGGTTTTTTCCCCATACGGTGTGCGGTATCAAACTCCATTAAAACAACCCTCATTCAGTAGTTCATACTCGCATCCAATATCTCGTTTGTCACGGAATGCAGGAATGCTCCTGAATGAAAGTGAAAGTACTAAACTGTGGTTAAAGTCGACAAATTAAAAATGAAACACCTGAAATTACATGAAACTAAAGGAAATGTAAATAGTGTGGAGACGCAATGACATTAATCGAATTATGTGCTATAACATGTAAGACAGGATCATGAAAGGAACATTCAAAAAGCAACTCATGTAAACACCTTAATTATATTGTTATCTTATTCAGATTAAGGCAAATAATGTGATTACTGATGTCCATGTAAACGTAGTCATTGTGTCCTGTTTTTGGTTTGTCTGTGTTATCATATTTCAGCCGAACTGGGTCCCAAATGTTTAAAGAGATAGTTCCCCCAAAAATGACATTTCTGTCATCATTCACTCACTCTTTACATGTTTCGAACCTTTATGAGTTTCTTTCTTCGCTTTAGCAAGATATTTGGTTGAAGCTGAAAACCTGTAACCATTGACCTCCATAGTATTTGTTTTTCTTAGTGTGGAAATCAAAGGTTTTCAGCTTTCTTCAAAATAGCCCTTTTGTGAACGGCAGAATCTCTTAAATGTTTTGAACCACTTGAGTGTGAGTAAATTTTCATTTTTAGCTGAGCTATACCTTTAAATTAAGAAACACTAGGTTTTGCAGACAAATTCTTCACTTTAAATCCTTTAAAAAAAGACATGATCTGTGAAAATTGCTGACATGCAGTAAAACTATAGCCGTAAAATTGTGTCTAGTGTCCGAGTGAGCAACTAATGGTTGCTTTGGGATACATTTGCTTTCTCTTTAAAGGGAATGGATGTCTTTAGGCTTTTCTCAGCCAATGATATCAGCATTTAGATCACCCACCCCTTCACGTCTCCAGTACAGACATGTTAATTCAGCAGGAGGCCTCTCTTTTGATTGGCTCACAGTGTTTGTGCCAACTGCAGAGTGAATCCCGCTGCTGTGAGAAGCACTACTGTAAAAGTGTGACTAAATTACTCATCAAACCACCTTTTAACAGCGTTTTAAAGTGCCGCTCAGCCACTCAGCATGCCATTAAACCAGCAGTGTGTGAGAATGTCCTCGATGCCTGAATTGCTGGTAAATTAAAAAAAAAAACACAGCATTCAGAGGTTCTACACAAGGCCCACTGCAAATGCACCATCTCAGCAGACGTCAGTGTTTTGGCACGGGCAGCTTTGTGCCAAGGCTGCCACTTCCTGCCTGTCATTTCCTCAGCATCCTCCTACGGCACTGCTGGCCGAGTGGGCAGTTGATGCTGTTTCCATGGCAGTGTTATTGCTGGTGCTGAGGTGGGGTAGTCATGGTGATGCCAGTGTACTTTGCGATTTGTTGGTATCCAGTAATGCTGTGCACTAGCTTGTCTGGCACAATGATCCCCTGATGCATGTGTGCAGGAAGAATGGGAAAAGTAGAGAGGAGGGAGACAGAGAGGATCTAATTATAAGGGTTACTGCTTACTCATTTTTGCCTACTGTGCTGTTTTTAGTTTAGATACAGTCACTATTGGTGGGGGATGTTGCAATATCTACCTTTGCAAAGAGTGTTTTTCCAGTTTTTGCTTTCCTCTCGCAGCCAGGCAGCATCTAAAATTAACAACTACTTGTTAGTAGTAGTTTTGTGTGTGTTTTCTAGAAACATACCTACTGCCACGGGAGTAGGGATACACAATATATCGTTTCAGCATCGGTATTGCAATGTGATCATGGCAGGATCTGCTATGTTGAGTTTGGTTTATTCATCCCTCAGGAAATGAAATTTGAGTGGATTTATCATTATGAGAGTTAACCATAATAGATTGAAAGGTTGCTTGTTTGCTTTGTTTTCAAAGCCTGCAAAATGCAAGTGCATTTAAATTATTTGTGCATACTAATAAAGTGTATACAATGGAGACTATGCAGTGTTATTTGTTTACCTTTGATTATTTAACTTATACTCGAATACAAAAATATAAATCAAGCGCTGTTTCATTTATGAGATTAACTGTCCTATGAAATCATCCCAATCAATATAAAATTATATGTTATTTCCTAATTGAGCTGTTCAAGTCTGCTGAAATAATTATAATCATATTGCAATAAATATCGCAGAAAAAACAAAACATGGCAAGGTCAGTTTTTTCCAAAATCGTGCAGCCCTAGTCAGTAGTTTATTGATGCTGACATAATTATAATACTTGTACATTTTATTTCATGTGTGAAATAAGACTCATAATCAGATTATTGTGAGAAACAAGTTGATGTTTTTTTTTGTTTGGTTTAGTGAAAGGTGTAGTTTCACAAAAAGATTGAGACAGACTTATCCTGTGTAGATAACTCCTCTATCTTGTGTTATCTTGCGCAGGACTTGACATAAATGGAATTTATTAAATACAATTCATGTATTTCAAGTAAATAATCTATGGTTTATTTATTTATTTATTTATTTATTTATTTATTTATTTATTATTTATTTATGTTTGTTTTTTTCTAATACAGTATATATGTATTATAAAATAATTCATCAAAAATCATCCAGAACACTTCTGGTGTAATGCGAGGTAATACTGTCATGGATTTATTTTATTTTATTTTATTTTATTTTATTTTATTTTATTTTATTTTATTTTATTTTATTTTATTTTATTTTATTTTATTTTATTTTATTTTATTTTATTTTATTTTATTTTAATAAAAAAAAAATGTTATTTTATTTTATTATTTCAAGAATTAGGGCTAAATTCTTTTTAACATATTTCACAACTTTTGAGGGAGCATTTTTATAAAATTTCTTTCTACCAAATTATATACCCTTATTTAACCAAGGCTTATATTAGCACTGTTTATGACATCGGGCTATTATTATCAGGCCATTATATATTATATTATATTATATTATATTATATTATATTATATTATATTATATTATATTATATTATATTATATTATATTATATTATATTATATTATGTTATGCTATGTTATGTTATGTTATATTTTATTATGTTATGTTATGTTATATTATATTATATTGTATTATTTTATATTATTTTATATTACATTGTTATATTGTATTATATTATATTAAAAACAATCTAAGCCAAAACTATCATTATAGTTGGTAAGAAAAAATATATAAAGCTGGCAAATTCACTCCCCATTGACAGCTAAGTCAGAGTTATAAATTTTGCTGTCAGGTTAAGCTGTCAAACATTTCTACCATTTATTACACTCAGTCACTTGTATAGATCCCAGCGGGTGTCATTACTTTCATCTGTGTCACTTTTGAAATCCTCCCCACCTGTGGATGTGTAGCAGGAGGACCTGGCAACCCTTCAACTAAAGCCTTATTTGACCTGTGAGCTACACGACTCTCTCTAGCCACATTACACTGCACATTCCCTCGGTGCAAGACAAACCATCTCTTAAAGAAAGCAACTGCTGATAGATAGAGAAGGTAATATCGCTCTAGCATACAAAAGCCTTTCTCTGCTACTGGGGAGTCGATATCTCAGTTTGCCAGGTCTCCACTGTGAAAAAGGCCTTTTCATCTCAGTCACTCTCCAGTCTAACAGGGGGCTTTTTCAAATGGAGGGGTCCACATCTTTGCTCTTTGATGGAGGCTCCCTGACGCTCTGTCCTATTACACGTCTTCACAGGACTTTGTATGGTGGCATTTCATCTAGTTTGCATTAAACAGAAGGGTTATTGGGTGTAAAATTTGAATGAAAATATTATATATATATTATAGGTGGGCTTATATTATTTTTTTTAATCTAGATTAATCTTGGAATTAGTCTAGATTAAAATGGCTCATTTGAATTCTGCCGAAGGCATTCAGAATATGTGTGTTACCCAAATAATAAGTCTTTGAGAATGGGTTTCTCAAGCCAGGTGGCGCATTAGACCAGGGGCTCATCTCCTTTTTCCAAAATTCATCACAAACTTCTTGAGAAACTGTTCTACTATGATAATTGGTGATGAAAATAAATTATGTTCAAGAAGATGTACTTGTGTTCACTAACTGTTTATTCAGCTAAACTTGAATTTTGAACTGTAGGCCTACATAATCTCGAAACAGTGATATTGATTACTTTAATCCTACTAAAGTCATAACTGAACTAAACAGAAATGGAATTAAGACGTGGAGTGTGCATATAATAGTGGCATTATTGAAGTAAACACCGCAATCAAACTATTACCGTCATGTAGGACTTTTCGCCATATTTTCCGACAAGATCCACACACGTGGCTGACAGTAGAGGACCGCACACATAACACACACATCACAAAATGCGGAAGTTTTTTTACTTTCCATTTGACGTGCGTTATTAAATTCCTTAACACTCTCACCAGTCCTTACTCCTTATTTGCGTCTAATACCAGACGGCTCACCGTCTAAAATATCAAGGTGAAAGTCATCATAGCTTGCATAGAATGGACCCAGCTCCTAACCCAACTTTGAGAATAGATTAACGGCAAAAAATTTTTATCATGCGATAAGAGTCTCGCATTAACACAGCACGTTAATGCTGATAAAGGCCCATCACTAATACTGTATATATATATATCTGATTGACTGATAACCATGTGAAATTCTGCCCACAGAATGACAGCAAATCAATAGACTCACTACAGTTTGACAAATATTGCAGCTGTTGGACAACATAATATACTTTTTAGGCAAGAATGTAGTTGTTTAGATTGCAGCTACGCAGTTTATTTGTAAGGATAGTGCCTATTTTAAATATTTATCATTTGTGAGATGAGCATCCATCAGCCTGTCATACTGAGCAGAGCAAAGACCGTTGCGCCACAAGATGGCGACAGAGACCGCATAATAAGTCCTTAAAGGTATAAAACACTTTTCTTTTCATATTTCAAACTACAGCTGATCAAATCATTACAGAACAGGTAAGTGACACTCTAAGTTGATCTCTCTCTTTTGCATGTTGTAGTGCTGTATTTATACCATAGTGATCTTCTTGTGTTTGCTTTGCTTTGGCTTTTTCAGGTTTAATTATTATGACATCCAGAATGCAACATAAATACTTAGAAATCTCTGTAGGCTGATGGAATTTCATGCCGTTCAGCAAAATCACCTGTTTTGTCATCACTTCTGAAATTACGCTAGAGAGTCATTCTAAAGTGATGTTGGTGAATTAGCAACGGTTTCTGCTGTCCGTCAGCTGTAGAGATATGAATGAATGGCGGAAGAAAGTAGTTCCTCATACAAAAGGTTTTGAGACTCCGTGTTTGATTTTCTTTTTTATATACACAATTATGCCGTCGAACTGTTGTATAAATGCAGTATCACACTCATAGCACTCACACTCGATATTGCTGTATATTGTGTTGAAGACTGGGCAATATAAAGCTAGATTATTATGAACCAAACAATTAATCGTTTATTAAATTACTTTAAAATATGTTGATTTAGCAGCACAGACAATGTATATTTACTTATATTCTGTACCCAGAAGTTGTTTGAAATATGGTATAGTCAGTGTAATTTAAGAAAAATGCATATGTTTGAAGAAAAGAGCAAAAACTAATACAAAAAACAAACAAACTGGAAAACAGTACATCCATCTAAGAGAGAAACTAATAATTGTGAAACTGACTTTACAAATATAATAAAATATACAAAAACACATTACTTTTGATTAAATACACTCAAAACATGGTGTTTGCTGTTTGTTTAAACTACTTATTTAAAATGAGCTGAATAAAATGTATGAATACATTTTGCTCTGTAAAAAATGGTATGACAAAAAATCACGACAACAAATGTTTTTGTTACCTTAATATATTTTAAGTTAATCATGTTTCAACTATTTTATTTTACTAAGTCATACAACGTTTTACTTAATATATGGCTATGTTCACACTGCCAGGCTTAGTGCTCAAATCAGATTTTTTCTCAGATCATATTTTTTGCATGGCTGTTCTCACTGCTCTTATAAATGTGGCCAATATCAGATTTGCAGTGTGAACAGATCATGGTCCTAAACTGACCTGCATGCGTAAAAGTACAGATACGGACAGCACAAAATGTCTAATTATGCACACGTGATACTGTATGAAGTAAGCACGTTGTCAGATCATGCTTATATGATTTTTGCCCTTTTCAAAGACAACCAGGGTGTATTTTATTTTGCACTGTCAGCTGATATTTTTTTTATATTTTATTTAAAGTTTTTCACATTTTAAAGAACAAGCCCCAAATCCCTCCCATGCCAGCAAATAATAAAAATAAACATATGTGAAATGTGAATACATATGCACATGCACATCCACAACTGTACAGATACTTAATCATATTCCTCCATGAGTAATCTATACCTGCACATATCCACAAGTCCCGTCAAATATCTGCATATGTACATTACATATAGAGCATATATACATATGTGCATATATAGATCTTTAATACAAATGACAAGAGAAGAAGAAAACAAAAAAAAAACAAAAAGGAAAAGAGAACCGTGGTGTATTTCATGAACTGTAAATGATTGTTCTGCTACTACTAATGTGTATTTCGGCATTTGAAATCTAAAATTAGCCACTTGTGATGGAAAACACTGATCATTTGTGATTTATGACAACCACGGTGTGTGGCGCTCTGACCACCGGTGTATCGAACTCATCAAGGGTTAATGAGCAGCTGCAGACTGAACTGTGAAGGCGGAGTTGTTTAGCTCCGAGTTATTTCATTTTATTTCACTATAAACAGCAGACACAGAAGGAGGGGTTTGGGTGCTCGAGCACCTGCCCTTTTTTCTCTCGGAGAGAAAGTTCTCCCTCCTTTGCACACGGATCCCCTATCAGCAACACGCACGACGCTCTTCACCTTCGCTATCAACCCGTGCCTCAATCGTTAACCAGCACCAATTTTGCCTCCGAAATCTTTTTTAAAATGAACAACCAACTTTCTGTGGTCAAGTAATCACCATGTGTGCCATTCTACTATGCTGCTGTGGAGTAGAGGATGTTTGCAGCACAGAATGATGACGCATGTCACTCAAAGATTATGTAAAAGTCACATGAAATCCGACATAACTGTTCACACTGCGGTCGCATTGCAACACATCAGATCTGTGTCTGATTTGAGACTACATATGAAAGTGGCACATATCTGACCTGAATAGATCAGATTCCATGCGGTTTGGGCTGTTCACACTATCATTACCTGAGTCACATGTGGCCAAAAAATCAGATTCAGGCCACGTTTGGCTGCAATGTGAACATAGCCTATGTCAGTGTTTCCCAACCCTGTTCCTGAAGGCACACCAACAGTACACATTTTCAACCTCTCCCTAATCAAACACACCTGAATCAACTTATCATAACATCAGAAGAGACTCCAACACCTGAAGTTAATGGGTCAGAAAAGGGAGACATCCAAAATATGTACTGTTGGTGTGCCTCCAGGGACAGGGTTGGGAAACACTGGCCTATGTAGCCAGTTTGACCAAAAAAATTTTTTTTACAGCATTTATGTAATATTCTATTTTTGAAGTAATATAATTGCTGAAATGTTTGCAGTATATATATATATATATATATATATATATATATATATATATATATATATATATATATATATATATATATAGGGGATTTTGCATACAATTACTTTTTCCAACCTTGTAAAAAAAGTGACGTTAAGAAGGGTAGGCATTATAGGAAAAGACATCAACCTACACCTTTTTAAGTAATTATTTTTACTTGTATTTTTGTAAAAATTTGTTTTAGGACTGAAATAAATGTTTTCTTTTAGACATTGAAGCTGTTTTTTGGCTTATCAGCATAAGATCTGGCAGTTCTTTCTGTTATATTGATGCTATGTTTATTTAATTCAGCCAGCATGCAGTGTAAAATAAAAGCAGGATCACTGAAATCACATGTTAGCGTCTCCTCTGAGAGGCCAAGACATGAAATTCAAGCGCTTTAATGATTGAAGTCGCGGATCAGAGCCCAAATCACAGTAAAGGCATTGAAGTCCTCGCTCTGCAGCTCCAGGAATAGATCTCACAATTTTTTATGCTTTCGTCTCCTTTTTTTGTCATCCTCTTCCTCCTCCTCCTCTTCCTCCTCCTCACTATTTATTAGCTTTATAAGGTCTATTGTATTGTTGCTGTGGAAACTAGCGTTGAGTGAGGAGCGCATTGTAGTTTCTTTGATGCCGTGCCTTCATAGGTGATGAAATAAAGTTGTGCTGTTTTCCCTACAGTAGATGCGAGGTAGATGGAGAGATAGACAGAGGCATGATGAGAGTGTGGAGAAGACAAGTTCTCAGCGTTTTGGGTTACCAAAGGTGGTGTATTTTTATCCAGCTTGTGCTCGGTGCAAACGGTATTGATGTGGTGTTTTGTGAGCGTGGAGAGAGATGAGTGAGATTTGAGCGCTGCTATGTATCCAGGTCTTTCAGCTGCCAGATGCAGTCAAGTTGTTCCTCTTTTGGTGCCAAACATGATGACTAGCATCCTTCATTGAAACCTAGTTGGAAAGATTAGCAGTGATTTTACTGGTGATGTTAGAATTTAAGGGGATATTTCAAAGACTACAGAATACAAGGGACTTTGGCTATACCAATTTAACTTTTTTGTTGTTGCCAATGTTTAAAGCCTAATAAAATTAAACCAACTTTCTTGGTTGTCTGTGGAAGCTGTTAGATTGATTTTTTTGAGAAGAATTTAAGATGTAACACTCCAGAGAGCGTATTTTCTTTTGGTTAGCTAAAAGGGCGAAGCCAAATGAAAGTATTATCGTCCTCAATTCCATTAGTTCTCAAAATAGATCACACTCCTTTAAATTACTAATTTTATTTATTATATTTATTATATAGGTGGTTCATTTCATTCATGACCCCTGATAAATATATTTATATATTCAGTTGAAGTCAGAATTATTAGCCCCCCTGAGTTATTAGCCCTGCTGTTTTTTTTTCCCAATTTCTGTTTAACAGAGAGAAGATTTTTTTCAACACATTTCTGCACATAATAGTTTTAATAACTCATTTCTAATAACTGGTTTATTTTATCTTCACCATGATGACAGTAAATAATATTTGACTAGATATTTTTCAAGACACTTCTATACAGCTTAAAGTGACTTTTAAAGGCTTAACTAGGTTAATTAGGTTAACTAGGCAGGTTAGGGTAATTAGGCAAGTTATTGTATAATGATGGTTTGTTCTGTAGACTACCAAAAAAAATTTGCTTAAAGGGGCTAATAATTTTAATCTTAAAATTGTTATTAAAAAAATTAAAAACTGCTTTTATTCTAGCTGAAATTAAACAAATGAGACTTTCTCCAGAAGAAAAAATATTATCAGACATACTGTGAAAATTTCCTTGCTCTGTTAAGCGTCATTTAGGAAAAATTGAAAAAAGAAAAAAAAAATGCACATATATATATATATATATATATATATATATATATATATATATATATATATATATATATATATATATATATATATATATATATATATATATATATATATATACTGTAGATAAAATTATATTATATTTCATTTTAATCATTAATTAAAGTCTGTATATGTGACCCTGGACCTAAAAATACAGTGTGTCTCAAAATGATCTCCTTTTTTGTATGGCAATACTTTTTTTTTTACATAATTTTTTAGGATTTTAAGTAGTTTGTTTGTGTTCCATTAAGATATATTTTTTAAGTTTCTCACTGTAAATACATCAAATTTTATATACATTTTTTTTTTTCATGAGAAATGTGTATTATTAATTGCTTAATTTAATAGATAATCTCAGTATCCCTCAGATTCCAGAATTCCAAATAGTTATCTCAAATATTATCAGTGTTGGGGTTACTTTTGAAAGTAATGCATAACAATATTAAGTTACTCCCTAAAAGCGTATGGTAAGTAATGGGTTACGTTACTTTTGAGTTGCTTTTGCGTTACTTTTTCTGACCTGGATGAGGCTTGATCTCTTTCAGAAGTTGTTTTTTTTCCTTTCTTTCTTTTTTAATGGAGGAGCTCTGCAGTTAACAGCGCACTGTATAACCTACACCCACATTTACCTTATAAAAAACACATCAAAAATTATATTTTAGGATAATGTTATCTGTGAACTTCCTGACCCCAGAGCTCTACATGCTGTACTGTATATTCAGATTATTGAAAGTTTAAAGCAATTCATTTGCTGCTTTTGTACTATTTGTCTTAAGTAAAATCACTGTTCATTGAGACAATCCCTATTTTCTTTTCTTCGATGCATTTAAAATAATGAGCACATTCTCTCATTGACTGTGTGATTCATTGTAACTACTTTAATTTCAATTCATCTATTTATTTTTTAAAAGCTAATTAATTAAACTCAATAGGAACTCATGTTACATTTTCAATAAGCTACTCTAATATTATTATTATTATTATTATTTTAAGTAATGCGTTACTTTACTTGTTAATTAGAAAAGTAATATTATTATGTAACTCGCATTACTTGTAATGCGTTACTACCTTAACAAAGTATATTTTATAATATATAAATCTCAATTTAAAAAAAAGAAAAAGACTCATGACGTCATGGGTCACACACACACACACACACACACACACAAATACACATATTATTTCATTATATTGTTATACAGCATCACAAGTTATTTTTTTAAGTTAAATTTTATCTCCGTTATTAAAAATATGAGAATAAAAGACTTACATTTTTTATTTTACAGTAGCATTCAAGTCACAGAAAATGAATAAAGTTATCAAATATAAAAATGGATTATTATTGAAGTTACCAAAGTGATTTAGGAAAGAGCTGTGGATGAGTTTCTCAATAATCTTGTATAATACAAAGTGTAGCTCTAGGCTGCTGTCAGGATTGAAACAATTTGTTGCAGTATGTGTATTTGAGTGTTCAAACACAATATGGTGCTCCAGAGAGATACATTGGTGATTGGATTCTTTTTTAAAGACATTTGCTGTTCGCATGCTTCAGGTGTGTGTCAGTCAAGGCTGTCACACTTAATGAATCATTTCAATATCATGTACATCCTGTGCTTTATTTTCTCATTCATGCATGTTCCTTCATCTGCCTCTGTAACGTGTCAGTGTCAGTCCTGCACTGCACCAATGTGCGCATCTGCTGTCAATGCAAAAAAGAAAATACTGCTTTTAATTTACGTTACAGGTGCTAGTGGATTTTGCAGTACTTTTCTAGTGCTGCTACTGTATATCATGTAACACTACTGCGAACTTTTTATATACTATTAAAAGAACACAATAATTATTTGAAGTGAAAAGATAGGTGGTATCCAAATGTGTACAATGTACTAAACTAATCTTGTTACTGCTTATGATACGTTAACAATTATTGTCGCTTCCATGATGATTCTTTAAATGACTGCCTTAACTGTGAACTCAAAGAAAATAGCAGGTTTCCCACTAGCAATTACAACATTGTGGTGGCGTTCGTGTGCATTCAGCCACAAAACACGACCATTCTGACATCACTTAATGGCAGCATCAGTCCAGTTTTGGAAACGCGCTTTGGCAGCTATAAGAATTCACTTTTTATAGCTACTAGAATGGAGGAACAATGAAATGATACTGTAAACCGTTTGTTAAATTTACCAAGAATAAAAACAAGTTTATGAATTTATTATCCTAGAAATCATGATGGAGTCCATTTCATTTACTGAAAATTTAATTACACACACTGTCAAAGTGAAATTGTTTTTACATTTTTTTTGTTTTGGCTAAATGAATACTTTTGCAGTAAAGTGACAGGGAATATTTTGCATTATTCAAAGATTTCTGTTTAAAATAAATTAGATTCAAACAGGGTTTTCAAATATTATTCAGCATAACTGTTAACATTGATGATAATTATGTGTTTCATCAAATCACCATATTCTAATGTTTTTTGAAAGATGATGATGACACTGAAGACTAGATTAATGCCTGCTGAAAATTCAGCTTCACAATCACAGGAATTAATTACAGTACCGTCTAAAATAACGGTGCTAATATTTTTATACTGTAATTTAATCCTGTGGTGGCAGTTGAAATTTAGATTATAATAATTTCTTGATTCCATAAATACAGACGAACCGTATAAGGGTTCCTTAAAACATTGAAAAATCTTACTGAACAAGAAAATCTTACTGAACTGTGGTGTGCATTTGATTGCTGGCTCAGTCATAATTGTAAATAATTATTTTTCAGTGTTTATTTTATTTTATTTTTAGGCCTAATCCCAATTCTATTTCTTTACCCCTACCCCTTCTCATTGGCCCTTGAAACAGTGTGAAGGAAATTGGGACAGCACTACAACACTTGCACACATCATCATATGTAATCGCGATCTCTTGCTTCTTATGAGATCAACGATGGCGACTGCTGCAGTTATTCCAGTTGCGTTATTTTTTGGTATTTATTTTTAGGAAATCACTGAAGGTAACAATTTCATTTTATCATAACAATATAACGTGGCAATAAGATCGTAGCTGTACTGTGCATTTAAACCAGGGCCAAATTCATCCAAACACACAAAAACAACATTAATGTTATAGCAGACACTGTAAAAAGGTCATTCCCAGCCACTACACTTTTCTGACAGGGGATTCGAGGGACATTGAGTGACAGATGTTAAAGTATGTTGTGGGACTACTATACAGGAGTTATTATTATGCATTATAGCGAAATTTAGTGGGGGTTTTTAATCTTTTTTTTTAAAGCATGACAATAAAACACGAAAACCGTTATGAATGTATTAAAACATATGCTTGTTTGTTGTAAAAATGTGTAATAATGACAGAAAATACTCATTTGTGTATCTCCTTACTTCTGTGTGCAGCCATGCTTTTGTTGTAGATGGTGTATTATGGGTAATTTTGTAACCCTTAGATTTGAGTTTGGTCCTGGGAAATCTCAGATTCAAGGCCTATCTAGCCCTTTCCCTTAGCCCTACGCCTTCAAGCTAAAGAGAATTGGGACACCCCTACCCTTTCACGTTAAGGGTAAGGGTAAGAGGTAGGATTGGGCCTTATTTGATTACTTTTTTATTTTAGTCTTAAAAATCCTAAAATATTGAACTTTCTGGAAAAAACAGATTTCAATGTGGTTTAAGATTGTTAGACTTTTTAAATAATTTAAATAAAAGATGTTACGTGTTTATATAAAGAATGCTTAGTCTAGCAAACTAGAATAACAATAATGGTATTAAGATGTGCTTTTGTCAGTTGTAAATGGAGCATTCTGTAACATTATAAACATTCGAACCAACAAAACTCGCACCAAATAAATTCTTAAACATTACGGGACATGTTGTTCACTAGCCAGACAGATATTCAAATTTGCCATCTAGATTTATAAGAGGATAGGCAAAAAGAATTGTGAATATCAGAGCAGAAACAAAAGCTATTTCTCTCCATATAATTTTCCATTGTCTCCATTTAAGTTCCTATGTAGATTGTGATATTATTTTACAATATTAGCTGGAAAGATCAGAAAAAAATGCATACTGTACAAACACTTTTCAAAGCTGGGGTGCGTTTCCCAAACTACGACATAGCTGAACTATCATAGTACAATGCATCGTTTGGGAAAAGAATGATGTAGTGACAAGTGTTTCCCAATACAGTAGTTTCTCTTTTGCAGATTTGAACTGTGTTAGTTATAATGTAAAATGTCCATAATGACGCTCTAAACGGGGCAGAGTAACAACTTCTTTAGAGAAAAAAACCCATAATTTTTTGTGCTAATAATATTGTTTTACATGCACACACATAAAAAAAATCCAATATTATTTTTGGTTAAAACATACACTCGTTTTCCATACTAATTGAAATATATGTAAACGATACAAATACGGCCTATGAAAGTGGGCAAAAGTACAGATTAAAACATTGCAGTGTGTCTCCCTCATCTTCTTGTGATCCAGTCTTCAGTCTTTTGCTTTGTCTTTGCCCTTGAAATGTCCTTTCCAGCAGCTTCCATCTTTATTTCTCCAATTCACCAGTTCTCTAAATGTCCAAGAGCTATAAACTGACCTGATGACCACTCCACCATATTAATAGAGTATTTTGGTGTGTGCCCATGCACTTATTGCGCACCCTACTCATCTTTATGACTCAGTGTGCTAACGAGGCTCCATGGCGTAATTAAACACCATCCCTCCATTAAAGAGAGTTTGATTAGAGGATCTGCATGTGTGTGTGTGTGTGTGTTTCCTACAGCGCAGTCTCCCACTGGGATTCAGAGATCAGAGTCCTGTTCCTTGAGTGGTTTGATAAAAATTAATGCTTTTATCGTCCACCCATAAACACACACTCCTCATGCATCATCTGAACAGTTCTGCTTTCTATTGTAGCACAAATCTAACATCGTTTTTTTCTGACACCACGCAGACCCCACAGAACTTGTCGATGCTGGTTGCCTTGGAGATGTGCGGTTAGAGACAAATGCGAATTCAATATTTCATAACTGTTTATGATTCCTTCGGGCACACAAAGAGATATATATATGGCAATTTTGCACAAGAAAGGGTTTATTGTGCCCGTGGCGCCCATGAGAACTGAGACTGACAGACTGACACAGGACTGATTTGAATCCATGTTCTTGTGAGCGTCAGACGGTCGGCCCTTTAAGATATTCTTGATTGACAGGTCTGATATTGTTCTGTGGCTTTTAATATCTGAGAGTGAGTCAAAGACGAGCAGCACAGAAAATGAAACAAGATTGTACCAGACATTGTTTTGAACCCTTCCCTGCAAACATAACCTAACTCACCCCTCCTGATGTTGTGGTTAGAGGAAACACTTTCACGCTCACTCACCTCCTGCTTTATGGCTTTGACTATGCTATATAATTCAGTCCTTCCAGGATTTTGTTGGGGGGGGGGTCCAAGTTTCTGCAAAATGTGACACACATAAATAATTTATATATATTAAGAAAGCACTGAGAAAAGCAAAGCAAAATTTGATTTTAATCCCAAAGCCTGCTGTATCATATTTTAAAAGGAAACCAATTCTTTTAAATGAATTGGCAAGTCGTTGGGGTTGTTTGATGGCTGTTTTTGACAGGTTGATGAAAAGATGCAGAGCATGACGAGCACATTCTATTGCAAATACTGTTATGTTTTTGAATGTAAAATTATGTCGATGGCACTCGGTGGAGCGGCAGAAACTCGAACAGGGTCCTGATTGCCCAAAATATGCCCAAAATCTACGGCAATTTTAAAGCTACAGCAATTTTGACAAGCTCTACAAAATTTTCCATTAAATTCAGCTCTTGTGGAATTACGAAATCCTGGATGGTCTGATAAGTTATTATATTTGTGCTAGTTTCTAGTAATATCACTATATTATATCACTATACTTTTATTTTTGAGGAAGGATTCGATAATGGCAGGTTCAAACTTATCAGGATTCTAAGACGCATGCACGCACACACGCACGCACGTAAGCATGCACGCGTCAAACTAATAAACAGAAAGACCTTAGAATTATTGACTATATTAAAAAAACATTAGAATAAAAATATATAAATGAAACACACTGCGCTTTAAACATATAGTCATCATTGTAAGAATTGAACTTAATATGCAAGTCCTTCATTCAAAAGCAGTGAGTGATTTTGTCCTTGTCTTTTGTCGGATGATTGATAGTGATGAACACAGTCAGGAGCAGAATTATAGCACACTGTCACTTTAAGAGCCAGATGTTTCTGATTTACTGTTCTCATACATTTTCATAACAAATAAGGGTTTTATTAAGTGCATAATAAGTGCATAGTTAAATTGCACAGTGAATTACTAAGTTGTTGTATGCAAGAAGGTTGCTGGTTTGACCCGGCATTCTTGTGTATTCATGTTCTCCCCGTGTCTGCATGGGTTTCCTCCAGGTGCTCCGCTTTCCCTCACATTACAAAGACATGCGCTATAGGTAAATTAGATAGACTAAATTTGCCCTACTGTGTGAATGTGAGTGTGTGGGTATTTCCCAGCACTGAGGGTTGTAAAAGTAAAGACACACTGATCACCAGTACTCTCTATGTTGGGCTGCGACAGGAAGGGCATCCACTGTGTAAAACATTACCCAGCGTAATTGGTGATTCATTCCACTGTGGCAACCCCTGACAAAGCAGGGACTAAGCTGAAGGAAAGTGAGTGTGTGTGATGTTGTTGTATATCCAGGCCAAGTATGAGCAATAGTAATGTTGATTTTTGCCTCAGCGAATACTACATAAGTAGATTTTTCTGTGTACTATTAAAATATTACACACATTTATTTGTATAATATTATTAAAAACACAGGCACACGTGCATTTCGCCTTCTCTCGCTCTCTCTCTGCAAGCTTCTGTAGGTCTGGCAGGATCTCTGGCCCTATTTTTGGCAGGAAATGGGTGCAGTTCAATACGGCGCAGTAAACATTTGTTAACAAGCAATTAAACATGTGGCCTTTAATCCACTGGAAAAGACAGCCATCAGCTCAGAATGTGTGTGCGCGTTTGTGTGAGCGGCTCGGCCCATTCGGCTCTTTTTCTACTGTTCTCCATCATTACTTCCTCCTGCATCTACAACTCCACCCCGATTCGGAGTTTTAGACTAATCTAAATAGATAACCATTTTCAACACAAATACATGCGTGCAGAATGCTTATCCTTCAGTTTCCCTCTAAAGCTGTGACATGACAAGACATGACAGTGCCGTGTGTGTGTGAGATAGAGTGTGTGCACAGATGAGCGTGTGCACAGAAACATCACTGGAATGCTGTGTGGTGCAACAGTGGCCCTATCAGATCTTTGAGAGCGTAGAAATGGATGTAAACCAATGTGTGTGAGTGTGACCTCAAAGGTGGGACTCATTCCTCTTAAGATCAGTCTTCTGGAAAGTCCTACTGGCTGTTTTGCTTCTTCATACCTGTCCTGATATTGCACGAATGAGCACTATTAAGAATAAGGTAAGCAGTGTTAATGCAGCATGTGATATTTCTTAAAAAATGCCCCTAATTAGGCTTTATTTATGTAGGATATTACATGTTTATAGCTATTTGTGAGTATAAAAGATCACATTTTTAAAGATCAAAGTGCACAAGAAATGGAGTTGTCTTCTATAGAAAGAACGGATTTTGAACTGAGATTGTCAATAATTGCAGTCTACGGTCTTTATTTGCTGTCTGAGAACAATGTGTGCTTTGAACATCAAATTGCTGTAGTTATGGTCTGGCTGAGTTTTGTTTGTGTTGTTGATAATATGCTGTTTGTGCACTGCTAAAGCCCTGACTCATTCTTCCAAAGAACTGGGATGTGGGTTTGAATTGTTTATGGTAAAACTGAACTGCATTTACAAGTTTTGGGGAAACCTGTGGAGCTGACGTTCAGATTCGGTAATGGATGATTTGTTTGCGTCAAAGCACTGTAATCTGTAGACCAATCAAAAGAAGATTTGGCAAATCTGACCAATCAGAGCACAGTAGGCTTTCGGAAAGGTCTTGTCTAGAGAGGGCGCATCCTTAAATAATTCATGGTATTTATTTATTCATTTATTAATGCTTTTGACTTGCATTATGGGACTTTTATCTTTCCCCAATAGCTTTTGATGTTCAAAAGTTTTGAAAAGTGGCTTTTATTGACATTTTAACATTTCAAAGTGATATATTGCCTTTGATGGTAATAAACAGCCAGTGACTTCTGTAATTTTAGGGACTGAATTTTCCCTCTGCATTTTTTTTGTTTCAAACTACTAAAATGTCAATAAAAGTCACATTGTTAAACTGCATAGTTGAATTTGCAAATCTAAAGAGCAGAGATAAATGTCCAATTATTCATTTTATAAGTGTAAATAAACAGAAAACACTTATGAATCATAAAAAACAGAATCTGTTTAGTAAAATATTTTTTTTGCATTGTATTTTGTTAGAAAACGAAGGTGTTTCTTTTTCATGGTTGCATCTAAACCTGTAGTAGGTTGCCTCCAAAACAAAGCTGGGAACTTTTAAAATAGTAGACGCTTCTCTGTGGAAATGTTTAATGGAGGAAGGGGTTATTCACAACTTTTTAAGAACATCTTCTCCTTTTAATTTAACCCCTGTCGGGCTTTGGATTCCAGCTGAGATTGTCTCTTCGCCGCCGGCCCAGCATGCACTGCAGTTCTTGTTCTATCACTCACTCTGGCTGATGTTCTCCTCCCCGCTGTTTCTGCGTGTTCTGGAGGGGCTCTTCGTGCTAGTGAGTCAGAAATACAGCAGCGTAAGCCCATCATCAGGATAAGACCCCTGTAAGCTGCTCTTACACCCCAGCAGCATGAAGCTCAGTCCTCATTTATTGTTGTTAAGTCACTTAATTTGTGTATATTAACTATGGATTGTCATCTTTATTATTTACTATCATTATTTATTGTTTTATTTTGCCATGTGACATTAGGGCTGTCCCTTTAAATCATAAACATATTAAATAAAATGTCTTATTTCTATTTAATATATTTGATGTTTGTTGAACCTTATGGGAAAATCTGTAAAAAAACGTTTAGTCCAAAACATTCAGTGCAGTAAAATACAGTTGTGAAAGTTACTGTTGAAAGTAATGCATTACAGTATTCAGTTACTCCCAAAAAAGTAAGTAGTTACTTTTTATGTAAAGTAATGCGATACATTACTTTTGAGTTACTTTTTCATACCTGCCTGAGGCTTGATCTCTTTCAAAACTTTCAGGGTATTTTTCTTTTTTTTAAATAGAGAAGCTCTGCATTTAACGACACACGGTATAACCTACACCTTCATTAACCATTAGTATAATGTTACCTTCTGAGAACTTCCTGATGCTATACATGCCATATATACAGATTAATGAAAGTTTAAAGCAATGTGTTTGCAACTTTTGTGTTTTTGTCTTATGAATTCAGTAAAATTAGTGTCCATTGAGACTGTAATCCCCTTTACTTCAATGTGTTCAAAATAAGGAGAATAAAATCCTGTTCCTGGATTTTCTCATTGAGGGTTTACTTCAGCTAATTGTTTTTAAAAGCGAATTACTTAATCTAAACAGTATTGTAACTCAAGTTACAAAAAAGTAACTCAAATATTGTTACTTAATTTTTTTAAGTAATGCGTTACTTATAATTCGTTACCCCCAACACTGGTGATGACAGGGATAAACATTCCCCAAAAGCCTGAGATATCATCGACGTTAATACGCTTTAACAGGATTTCTCAAAAATGTAATATTTATAATCAGCTAAACTTAATTCAATACATGAGCCATTAAGTATTATGAATAAACTCAAATTATAGCGTTACAATATATAATAAAAGGAAACTGCAGTAAGAAGAATCAGTGGAAATATATTTATTAATATTGATATATATTAAGAAAATGTATTTAATTCTTGAAAGTCATAAATTATATTTTGCAAGTATATCTTTCAATTTATTTAATTAAATTTTTTAATTTAATTTAATTTTATTAATTTAATTAAATTCAATTATTATTATTTTTTTTTTTATTCACATGAACTAGAACCTGAGTGTGGACATTTTTAGAAACATATTTTGTGTACATCATTCATTCATTCATTTTCTTTTCGGCTTATTCCCTTTATTAATCCGGGGTCGCCACAGCGGAATGAACCGCCAACTTATCCAGCACATGTTTTACACTGCAATCCATCTCTGGGAAACATCCATACACACTCATACACTACAGACAATTTAGCTTACCCAATTCACCTGTACTGCATGTCTTTGGACTGTGGGGGAAACCGGAGCACCCGGTGAAAACCCACACGAACACAGGGAGAACATGCAAACTCCACAAAGAAACGCCAACTGACCCAGTCGAGGCTCGAACCAGCGACCTACTTGCTGTGAGGCTACAGCACTACCTACTGCACCACTGCGTCACCCATTGTGTACATCAGTTTTTTATTAACAAGTTTTGACCTTGTTCATAATTTAGAGACAAGTTGCATCAGTTGCAAGTAGGTTTAATAGGATTAAGATGTACAACAAAAGGCAAAACCTCAGTCACTTTATCACACAATCCTCAAAAAAAAAGGTATAGTGAGACATGTACTATAGTGAGTGTCATATGAACCCCTTTTATGATAATTCGTTGTTTGTAATGGATAATTTATAACATTATTTGAACTTGTGTGGTGCAAACTTTCAATTTAAACCTGAGAATTAAGCAACACCTCCGAGAAGAATTTTTTTTATCTGGGAGATGATCTCTAACCTCACCATTTTCGCCTCAGAGCCTGAATTCCCCATAAATGTGTCTTTCTAAATTACGACAAGTAACCCAAGCGATCAAATTACGTAGGAAGACTAGAGACGCTGTGCTGTGGGATAGATTTCTTCCTGCTGACCCGGATCAGTCTTTTTGTACCCAGCGTGAGCTTTGATGCACTGTCTGCTGCGCTCAGATAAGACTGGAGCACTTCTGCTGAGGCTTCTCTGATTCTTTGCCCTGTGGGTCAGTTCAGACGGCGCCACAGTCAATCTACAGACCATCACTTTCTTTCTGTCTTTCACTCTTCTGCTTTTCTCTGTATTGAAGACCAGCAGCTTCCAGCCCATGATTTTAGGAAGCCACTGTGCTGTTTCCATGACAACCGGATGTCACCTGTTGCGGCTGCAGCTGTAGATCTGATCCGAGAGGAATATGGAAAAAAGGGACAGATATTAGAAATTAAAGAGGAGTGGGACTCGCTGCGAAACAGATGGAAACTAGTCCAGTATCTAGTTCAGTAATTGGGTTATTTAATTCTGGAATCTGGCAAAATTCTGTCGGTTCATTTCATTTGTATAATTGGTTCAAGTTTGTGTAATCATTGATGTGTTGTGGAAGTTATTGGAAGATGTAATCATTTTAGGGGGTTTTAAATGTCACATTTAATGATACGTTAATTAAAGGTAATCTTTATGTATTTGTTTATGTAGTGTACAAAGATGGACATGGCTTTTCAAACACTAAAACAGTTTAGTTTGATACATTAATTATGTATTTTTAATATGTATTATATTATATGTATACATTTTATGTATGTATTATTATGTATTTTTCATACATCAGAATTGGTCCTGTTTAATTTAAAAACATTCATTCATTCATGCATTCATTTATTTTGAGCAAAAAAGAGACAATTATCTTTGTGATAACCCTACATTCTTGTGACAGACCCTGATTTATGGAAGACACCCACTAAAATGTCATTGAGCTTAGTTATAGTTTATCTTGTCGGGCATATTTGCAAGAATCACTTAATCACATATTAAAAGACTTAAGGATCACAGTTCAGCCCCAAAATATTAATTAACTGACATTTGAAATCTTCACGCTTTGCTACTATCCTTCAAACCACTAGGTTTTAACCATTTGTCAGCACAACATTTTCATTCATTCATTTTCTATTCGGCTTAGTGCCTTTAATAATCTGGGGTCGCCACAGCAGATTGAATATGCATATGTTTTACGCAGCGGATGCCCTTCCAACACCCCATACACTTCCATTCACACACATACACTACGGACAATTTTAGCTTACTCAATTCACCTATAGTGCATGTCTTTGGACTGTGGGGGAAACCGGAGCACCCGGAGGAAACCCACACGGATACGGGGAGAACATGCTAACTCCACACAGGAATACCAACTGACCCAGCCGAGGCTTAAACCAGAGACTTTCATGCTGTGAGGCGACATCGCTACCAACTGCGCCACCATGATGCCCCCACAACATTTTTGATAATCTTAATTATAATGCAATTTTGTATAATAACTTACACTGAGTGATGGGATATTATTTTGAGATTTTGCTCAAAAAAGGATTTGACACATTATATCCGTTTACTCTAATATCACTTTGTATATTTCCGTTGATGCAGATTGCAAAAGTGACCCATTTACAATTTGCTTTACAAAATGTTTTTGTTTGTACTGTGTGTGCATGTGGACTGTATATATAAATTAAAGTATACTGCTTTAAAAGAATACCACTTTAAAGTATACCACCATGTCCAAAGACTTGTGGTAAAGGTGAATTGGATTAACTAAATTGGCCACAGTGTATGATTGTGTGTATGAATGTGAAGTGTGTGAGTGTTTCCCAGTACTGGGTTGCAGCTGGAAAACCATCTGCTGCATAAAACATATGCTGGAATAGAATACATCAGGTACTAAGCAAAATGAAAATGAATGAATGAATATTAATGTCCCACTCTGTGAAAACCAAGCTAAAACCATTCTACACATTGTAAACACTATTCTGTGAAAATATAACCTTGAGATTGTTTATATTGATTGCGTTCGGCCATGTCAAAGACATTAAGGTTATATTAACGTCACAGTCTGAAAATCATCTTTTTAAGGAATTCCAATGTAAAGAAAAGCCTTCATCTAAAATGCAACATTCCCCTCACGTTCCCCTCACTTTTAGAGACAGACCATTTTGAACAGGTGATTAATAATTATATGAATGTATGATCTCATACAGCTGTCCCCCCCCACACTTTTAAAATGTCAGCTACACCCCTGGGTACAGCAGCTTTATTTGTAAAACCATATTTATAATATGTATTATATATAATATGTAGAACATGTTAATACATTTATAAATATATTGTCATATAAATGTATTATTTATAAAAAATAAATTATAAGTCTAACGTATAAATTAGTAGACTCAAGAGACAAACTTCCTATCTATTTCAATATAATAGATAGGATCTATATCCTTCCTATTCCTATCTAGCTTAATCCAGGAATGAGTCTTGCTCGTCATCCTCCAAAATAATAATTCACTCTAGAATGTAATGTCATAATTCGTGGCCATTCCACTGAGAATTATATCACATTAGCTGTTAAAAAAAGTCCATTATCTGATCCTTGCACTTCATAACTGCTGACCTGTCCAACAGAGAATTCATCAATGCATAGCATCAGTATCTCTAACTGATTTTTTATTTTTTTTTGCAGTGTATCAGCTATAAAATGAACTTAAAATAAATGGGTTACCTTGACACATGTTGAGCTTTAAAACAAAATCTACCATTCTTGACATTTCTTCAATAAAGCTGAAAAATCTCCACAGAGTGATACCTGGCTAAAATTGCAGCTCTCCTGTGATTCCAGGCACTGACTTGACTTTTGCGCATGTGAAGAGATATTAAAGAGAATAATAAGTCTGTCTTAATAAAGAAAGACATTTATTAACAGAATGATATTTGAATCAGGTGTCATTTCTAGACTGAAAGTAAACCCACAGACGATTGAAATCAGTGTTTAGGTAGCAAACCTCCGATATCTTCATTGCTCAGATTAATAAAACATAGTGATGATTAAATGAGTAATGTCAGTATTTTTCAAGTTGTTTTTAAATATTGTATATTTTATGCCAAATAACTTTGATGCTCTTTTTCTCTAGAAAAAGATTATGCAACTTTAGCCAGGGTTTCACAGAGTGGGTCATACACCCACACACATACAGTATATATATTTCTTCAATGATGTATTTTAATGAGAATTTCATGTCAAAGCTACTTCAGACATTCTTCCAAACCAAACATTCCTGTGCAGATACCAATTCTCAGAAAACATTAAGACCCACACAGACAAAAGCAATCTCTTTCCCTTTCTGGCTCTTGTAGTTTGGTGACACATCTCGATCAGATTTTCACAGCATTCTTGCCTTTTATATACCCATAAATTGTGCATTTTATTTCATCTGTTTCCCAGAAACTGAAGTGAACTTTCCATTATGAATGTGTAGGTGTGCTGAGTGGTTTCTATACTGTAGATGCTTATCCACTTCTGCCTTACTGTGTGAGCCTGGTGAACACACGCATTTTCATGCACCTTTACTACATGATTTTACTTAGTTTGATGTTAGATTCATTTGTATTAATAATTAATCAAGTATTTAAATCATTTTAGCATCATATTATTCTGAATATAGAGGATAGAGGGAAAAAGCGGATTTTTGTAAACTCAAAGTAGATTATCCATTGAATTCTTTAGATAGAGTCAGCCTAACTTGTTTTCTTTGATCCTTTTCAGTGTGAGTTTTTCCTGCAGCGTGTTGATATTTGGCTTCTCGCTGTTGCCGGTCAAGGCCTCTCTGTGTTTTGTATGCCGACCGCTGTTTTGTCTGAGATGGCAGTGACCTTTACGACTGTTGTGATATCTCATGCTGTTTCTATCTGTCTCTCAATGGATAAACTCATCATGGCGGTTAACATGTGATCCTTTTCACTCTAGATGATCAAACCTGACACGGGCCTTTGTACAACATTATCCTCTCAAAACTTAAGTCAAAAACAAGTCTGGAGGCTTATATTGTCATTTTTTAATCAGTATTCAACTTATTCTTAAGTCACTCCAAGCCCTTTAAAGAAACACTCTACTTCTTTTTGGAAATATGTTCATTTTACAACTCCCCTAGAGTTAAATTGTTGTGTTTTATCATTTCTGAATTCATTCAGCCAAACTCCAGGTCTGGTGAAAGCATAGATCATTGATTTAGATTAGACCATTATATTATATTAGTTATATTAGTTTAGTTGAGTTCGGTGTGGTTTAAATTTCACTGCTGAAAGTCCAAACAGTTAAGAGTAAATCCATCGATGTGCAGCTCCACAAGTCCCAAAAGCAAGCCAGTGGCGACAGTAGTGAGAAACAAAACTTCCAAATGATGAAAGTAAAGGAAAAAACCCAGAGAAAAACCAGACTCAGTTGGGCACAACCATTTCTCCTCTGGCCAAACTTCCTGTGCAGAGCTGCAGTCTAGGTGGCGGAAGCTGAAGAACACTGGACGTCTATCGTGGAGAAGCTGCAGGTGTGAGTAGGTCACTGTTCAGGCTGGCCCACGGATCAATGCGCAGACTCGTGTGTCACTGTGGTCTTTCAGGAATAATTCTCATGCACTCTGCTCCTCCATGACCACCACTGCATCTGCTCTGGATACGGACTGGTCCAGGATTATGAATACCTTGGCATCATTTCTTCACAGGTCCTGCATCGCATTAATGGTTCTGCATAATCTCTAGAGGCCTCAGGATGAGTATCCCCAGGTGGAAATAGAGAATAAGGAAAACAATTAGCGTAGCTGCTGTTCATAGTTTATTTAAACACGAGATGCAAAAATGAAGTGCCATAAATGAAAATAGTAGTTATATAAACAAACTCAGAAATAAACATGTAAAGCATATGAGGATTTCTAACAAAATATCTGGTGCGTTAAGACAGGAAGAGTGTGTCCTACAGATGGTTTGTCAAGCCCACTCACCTGCGTGGAGCACACTCATGTATCATACTGTTTTGTGATGCATTGTGTGTATGCTTTACCAAAAAGATAGGTCTTTAATCCAGTTTTGAACTGAGAGAGTGTGTCTGAGCCTCGGACATTATCAGGAAGGCTATTCCAGAGTTTAGGAGCCACAATTAAGAAGGCTCGACCTCCTTTAGTAGACTTTTCTATTTTGGGTACCACCAGAAACCCTGAGTTTTTACAGCTTAAGGAGCGGGTTGTATTTTAGTGAGATAGAAGGTTGGTTATATAAACAGGAGCTAGATTATTAAAAGCTTTATAGGTAAGAAGCAATATTTTATAATCATTATGAAACTTAACAGGCAGCCAGTGTAAGGAGGATAAATTGGGGTGATATGGTCATATTTTCTAAACCTGGTAAGAACTCTGGCATTGTCTTTTCTTTTTCAGCAAAGTGGAGTTTTCTTTTATTTATTGCATAAAATGAATCAAATACAATTTGAATAATGCAATGCAGTATTTGCATACTACACTGTAAAAAGTAAAGTGTAGTAAACCTGTTTGCTTAAAGGCCTTGTTACCTGGAACTGTTAAGTGACTGACTTAATTTTAATAATTATGCACATAGTTAATTTACTTAATAATGTTAAGGATTGGGTCAGTCGGCATTTCTGTGTGGAGTTTGCATGTTGCAGCTGGAAGGGCATCCGCTGTGTTAAACAAATGCTGGATAATTTGGCTGTTCATTTCACTGTGGCGAATAAAAAGGAAAATTAATGAATGAATGTTAAGGAAACAGGTTTACTTAATTTTGTATCTTAAAGCCAACTATTGCTTTTTACACTGAATTATGGTACCTTATGGTAAAGTAATTTTTAATAATTATAAGTAATTATTAATTATAATATAGTCATTAATTGAAACAAATTCTTGTTTTTTGTTCAACTGTCTCTTTAAACTGATGTTGTTTGTGTGTGAGATTTACTGAATCTCTGGTTGTCTCCACCTGTTTAGCTCTCCCTCAGCCTGCAGGAGTGTAATTTGATCGTTATCAGTTGAAAATGCTGTTTACACGAGCTGAAACACGGCACCAGTGTCGGGAAAGGACGGTGTAGGGCTTGTATGTCTCCCTTGGATTGTTATAAAGTCTGATATACTGTTTAGCGTCATGTCTTTTTGCATTCAGTAAATGTGACTGCTGGACTCCAATCCAGCATACACATCAGAAACCTTTTAAGTGGTGTGCCTTCCGCCATCCACACCCGTATTTATCACACAGGATCCTGCTTTTCACTTGATATAAAAGATATGAGATCCAGCATTGCAGTACAGGCGAATGAAGTGCTGTGATTTATATTACATGCCAAGACTGGGTTGCTTTACAGGCCCATGTTTTAATTAAATTTAAAAGACACTTTCAGGGGTTGGTTGAGGTGGTGAGATTTGATAAAACGAGACCAGAAGGGTTTTTGAGAGGCGTTTTTAGTTATTCATCAAAGCTGAATTTTTGTTTGGTCTTGTTTATTTGCACTGAGATCTTTATGCAAGATAGACATTTTTTTGATGCAAATAAAAATAGCAGCTTTCTCTGTGTTTCTTTCTGATTCCTCTATTCTGGTGGTTATTTTGGCCTGTAGCAGAGTGTTCTGTTCAGTTGATTATTCTGCATTATGTGCGCAGAGATAAAAGCAACTCATATGACTGTCTGGGCAGGATCAAAGCCGATTGTGCTGAATATGTCTGTGTGCATGCAGTGCATTGGTTAAAGATACTAAATGTTTAGTTGACTACATTTTACTGTATGAATAATGCAGTCTTTTTGGAAATAAGTCAGACAGCTACTAAATAAACAATGTTCCATTTAGAAATAATTAGATTTACAATACCACAATAAGCAATGTGTTTAGAATTATACAAATTTAGGTTACCTATAGTTAGTTGTCCGAATAAGCAGCATGACCTATTACTACTGTTCATATGTAAAGGTTAGAGATTATATGTGTTGAATTTAGTTACATTACCCATATCGCACATTTTAATGCTAGCTCAATCACGATATGTGACTTATTAGGAGGAGATGTTCTTTGACATTTATAAGATTAAAAAGTTCAAGAGACAAAATTCCATGAACTTATTTTGGAGAAACCATATTTTCTTTAAAAAGGTGTATTTTTGTGTATATTAGAAAACACAAATAAATTTTCAACTCTTTCTTCTTCAAGTGTGTACCTTTAACTGGGCATTATAAAATGGTATAAAGTCCATATTTCTAATAAGGCTTGCCACAGCTGATGGCTGTTCTGTTGATGTGTGGAAATATGAAATTCTATCTAGAGACAGTAATTTATTATGACTCAACTAAAGAACTACAGGTTCTATAGCCATTAAATATTGCCTAGTCACATGTTATAACTACAGATGCCTAAACTTGTATTTAATAGTTCACCCTAAAGGACCAGGGGGGCAGGCCAAGTCGGAGCACCTCACTCTGGTCCCCCGGGCTCTGCGCTGGTTGGGGAAATTCCAAATTAAACCAAGATAAACCATTACAATTGGCTTAAGATTGGCAAGCAAAAAGAAAAAAGAAAGAAAGAAAAAAGTTAAACAAACATAAATATATACATTGAGTCTGTGTAATAAAGTATCGTTCAATTAAATTATTCTCCATAGCCTTGTCAAACACTCCAAAATAACAGTATGTTTAGTTCTCAAACTGATCAATATTTCCAACCAGTTCTTTTTATCAAAACTGGACTATCCAGTTCACCATATGGACTGAACCATCCAGAACTTTTTGCAGGTTCATCAATATCAGCTTAGATCAAGCAACTAAGACAGTAAAATGAGCCAATATTTTGTTGAATACTGTATGATCATATGATATAATTTTTTGTCCTTCAGCTATGCATTTACTCTATAAGTAAATTGGGGAAACTACAGATCAGCTGGTGATACTGGAAGTGCAAACTGTATGTGAACTGAGAACATTATTATGAAGTAACAAAAATTTCAATAAAATTTAAGGTAATAATGATTAAAATAATGTTCAATTTCTTTCACAAATTGATTCTTAATTTGATCTCAGCCATTAGTTTTATTTAGTTTTGACTCAAAAGGAAGGTTTAGCATCGTCACCAAGAAGCACAGTTTCAGCTAAAAGTCTTGTTTAATGTTCTACTGAAGAAAAAGTCACCCACATATTGGATGGCCTGAGGGTGATTAAATGAAAAGCAAATTTTCATTTTGCGGTGAACTTTCCCTTCAAACATAAGAGCCTAAGAACAAATACATGCATGGCTTATATTTATTAAGACTTCAATAAACCCGATGACCTCTTTGAACTGAGATATGTCCTCAGTTACATTAAAGATTAGTCTCCGCCTGAGGACAGATGCTTTTAAGAGCTCTTTAGTGAAGGGGTCCTGGGCTTCTTTACATGGGGCAGTGCAGGAGACAGTGCTCTGTGGGCCGTAGGGGTCTAGCGGAGGACAAGAAGCGGACCTCTCTCACCTCACTGAACGGATTTGTTTGCCCCCAGCCTAAGGCACTCATTTTAAGCTTGTCTCAACACAGCTAGTCGACCGTATGACATACTGTATATCTACACGCACACTAGCTCATGTGCTCTGTCTGAATGCATATTCTTCACAGCGTGGACACATTTGTATTTATTTGTAAAGCCACTCAGGTGCTTGTGTCTGTGTGTTTTGTGTAAAGGAAAGAAAGAATGAAGCCTTGGAAATCTGATTTGAATTATTCCTTCTCTTTTACCCCCCTTACAGATGAAGCAACGTACCAGAAGGAGTGCATAGAGCGAGACGACCGGAGAAACAGCCACGTTCCTGAGCAGTTCGCTGGCCTTCTTCATGGTTCATCTCCTGCCTGTGAATCCCCTGACAACCCTTACCAACTGTACGGAAAAGTGCGAAAGTTCAGCGTTCCTGAGCCTCCGCTCAGGCACGGGAATTTCCTTCGAGCACCAGAGTACTCTCCTCCCTTCCCTCGCACTGGCAGCGAGGCGTCTGCCCTTAAAACCCAGAGAGAAGTCAAACCGCAGGTAGTCTACAGGACAATTTTTCACACCAGGGTCAACCAGGGTCCTGTAACGTTTGGCGAACAGGGGGACAAGACCACAGTGGTGCATGCAAGGAACGGGGAGGCCCGGAGCAACTGCACAGGTGGCTCTAACCCAGCAAACAGCAATACAGGCTACGAAGAAAGAGCCTGCACTCTTGGGAGGATGAGGTCTATGCCAAAAAACGTTTTGGACCTTCAACTGTCCCGAAACTTCTCTAAATCAGACTCTAACCTGGTGGCCGTGTCTCCCATCGAAGAGGAGCAGTGGGGTTCCAGAGGGCAGAGCAGCCCTGGTAAAAGCAGCCCCAGCAGACTAGAGCGAACCCCCTCCTTTACCGCAGAGTGGGAAGAGGTAATAACGTTTTAATTACCAGCTAATTGTGGAATCATTTCCACTTAATTAATTCACTTAGCTTGAAGTAACCAAGCTGACTGGCTTGAAAGGTTTTCTTTGGATGCTCGGCGTATGGTTTTGATGTGTGATGCAAAACCGTGCCCTTTCGCTGGAATTTATTCAACAGGGTTGTCATGACAGCAAAATGATTTTTAATGCGTTTCTTTAATATAGTGAATGTGCATAATGATAGGCCCGGGACATGGTTTGTGTGTCTGTTTTGCACTGACGGTGATCTGTTTTCCACAAGGGCAGCTTTTATCCAGGGTAATGTAGCACATAAAAAAAGTTAAGCAATCAGTCAATTAAAAGAGGAAGTGCCTTTGAGAAATGACATCCTAATTATACTGAGTGAACTGATAAATCAAAACAGAAACAACAACAAAAAATGTAGGGTGTAATTAGAATGATAAATAAGCTGGTATTGTTTGCATTGAGAAAATAAAGTCTATTAATTATTGTCATGACAGCACATTTACCTCATAGTTTCTCATTGTCATAATGTGTCTGAGCTTACTTTTTGATTGCCATTTGCTCAACTTTTTTTGCAGTCAGGGATTTAGAGGAAAGTTTGCTTAATTGTTATAACAAAAATGACAGAAACATGACCCAAACATCTCTGACAAACATCTTGAGAGATTTTCCCTGTAGCAGGGGTGTTAAACTCATTTTCACTCAGGGCTGCCCTCAAAGGGCTCCGGTTATAACTGTAAGACTGTATAATTGTTACTATTTCATTCTTCTTCAACATTCTTAACTATTTTCTAAAAATTGTCTTTTTATTTAATTATAACATATTAAAGCTACAAATAAATATAGTATAGATATTACATCTCTGGGATATTTATTCAGAGGAATCTTTTTTACCAGGTTAGGAAACCCAGATTGCTCAAAAGCCATTATTCACATCAAAGTGAATAACAAGGACACATATAAACAATCACAAGTCATTAACTTTCTCCATACCATTGTTATATTTAATGTCTCATTCACACTAGCAGTGACTTTGCAGCTGCCTGTCGCTCTGGGTGGCGACCTGCTGCAAACTCAGGTCTGTTTAGGTCTACAGCACAGAGAAAACAACCAGGATCATGTGATCTCTACTTGTGCTCCTATTGGCTGTCACACAAAAAAGTCCCTCTTCATTTGCATAAGGTTGAAGGATTCTCAGCTTTGTTGCGTAGCTCGACACAGCCACCTGGTAGCCAATGGTTCGCTGTCGCTCGCCTACACGGAGTTTGCCAGAAGTTGCTCACTGTCTGTTAAAATTAATGGTCGCTTTGCCAGCGTGAGTCGCTCGTAGTGTGACTGAGGCTTAAGAGAAGCAGAACTATGGAACAACAACTGATTTTCTATTGAGGGCTGGTCGCAAAACAAACATACATTATGATAGATGTAGTTGATAGTCATTATGCAATATAAAGCAGCATTGACTTTTATTATAATGCTGGGTTCCCACCAAACATGTTGCGTATTCCGCGTCATTCGGGCCACCCAGTTTTCATTGACTTTGTATGTAGTTTACTCATATGAATAATTTAAAATGCATTTGGTGTAAATCATATGCTCTTATTTTTGGTAAATATGAACAAAACACACTGTATAATGGGGTTTATTGTTTGCCTTCAATTGACAGACTCAAATTTCTTGTATAGTCTTCTTTGTAGAGTCAATTCATTCCAGGTCGGTAATTCAGATTCGACGCAGGGGGCTTCCAGCTTAACATGACGATTAAAACTCTACACTCGATAAATTTAATGCGTCACAGCATTTTCTTCCCCTGCCTCAACCGGCTGTCAGGTCTTCAGAGGAGAACATATATTAGAAATAACTGATCAAAGGGGAGAGGGGAGAGTTTCCGTATCCGTTGATCGGGGCTTCCGAGCGGCTTTCTCTTTAGAGTATAAGCGTGGTCTGCTGGGAGACAGCGAGGACTGTTCTTTGAAGGCAGGTGTTCAGCTTTACGGATGTGAAGCGACACTTTCTTTCCTCCGAACATCACTGTCATTTTAATGAGGAGACATTCATCAAAAAAAATACGCTTCCTGTTCACTTAGAGCTGACATCTTCTCAAACGAAGCTGATTGTGATAAATTGCCTTTCCAAAATTCCCAGCTTTCAGCCAATAATTAAGTGGTTTTGGAGCACAATTACTGGCATTTAGGGAAAAAATTGAAAGTGGGCTTGTGGGAAAAGAGCAGCAAGGAGAAATCTGTAGGGAAATGCCATGGAATAAGGATATAAAAATAGGGACGAGAGCATTTTATTATGCAAACACACAATTTATCTCTCTCTCTCTCTCTCTCTCTCTCTCTTACTCTCCACAGATTGACAAGATTATGAGCTCCATAGGTGCTGGAATTGGCACAGAGTTGGAGGGGATTACAGAGGATCACCCAGGTTTGTGCGTATGTGTGTGTGTGTGTGATGTTGATGCAAAAAGCCAGTCCTCCCTCTACATTTAACGCGTATATCCATAACTATAGGAGGCTCGTGGCATTCATGATATGAATGTCAACTAACGGCTGTGAAGTGTGCAGCACTGTGAGACAGGAGGGTTTCCTTCAGTAGTGTCAAAGACCCGTTCATAGACAGGGAGCTTTTTGAGATGTAACCATGGTTACTGTGCTCTCTCTCTCCTCTCGTCACTGTGCTCTTCTTGTAGTCATAATGAGAGCAGGGGGACAGGAAGTGCATGGACAGTTTAGACCTCAAAGCACTGATTTTGGGGAGTTTTGTTACTCGCAGTGAGAGGGCATTGACTGCAGAATTCAGATCAGTGTCCTGTGATTCACACAAAGATGAAAATGAGAAAGCAAACAATGAGGAAATGTACTTTCTTCTCTATCTTCTTTCCTTTTCTTTGGACTTTTCTGTTTCTGGCTCTTCCGTTTTCTCTTATTCTCGCATTCTCTCAGTTTTTTTTTTGCCTCCTCAACTCTAGTCTCGCCAAATCTTTTTCTTCTCCTGTTTTCTCTCTCACTTCCTTTCCTTTATTCTCTCCTTTTGTCTTGTCTTCTATCCTGTTGTCTCCTCTCAGCGTTTGTGTTGCCTCTCCCTCACTTTTTTCTCTCCTCATTTCGTTCTCATTGTCTTTGACATCCTCTTATATCTACTACCTTTTCTTATCCCCTTTACTTTTTGCTCCTCATCTGTCATTCTTTCCTCTCCTATCATCTCTTTTCTTATTTACTCCTCTAACGCAAGCCTCCTTTTCACTTTCTGCTCTTGCTCCTCTATTTTCTCTCATCCAATTTTCTCCCCTCACCTTTTCTGCTATCACTCCTTACTATTAACCGTTGCCTTCACCTTCTGCCTTCTTTCCTCTCCTCCACTTCGTGGGGCAGTCATGGCCTAATGGTTAGTGAGTTGGAGTTGTGATGCAAAAATTGTAGGTTCAATTCCCGACTCCAGCAGAGATGTAGCAGGTAGGTGGGGGAGTGGATAACCAGCACTCTCTTCCACACTCCATATGGGGCTGAGGAGCTGAAGTGAGTGGTCAATCAATGGCTGCCCATTGCTCCATATATGTGTTCATGGTGGGTGTGCAGGGCTTGACATTAACTTTTTTGATCACCAGCCACTGTGGCTAGTAGTTTTCCAAAATTACTAGCCACTCGCCACTTTCACTAGACACAATTTTATTGTTGAGAAAATATATTTTATACACATAAATATGACTTTGACATGCTAAAATTACTTGATTTAGATTTTGCGTTATCTCCACATGCCTCCTCATTCATTTCACTTTTTGTGTATGAGCTTGCTCAATAATCATGACCAAATGGGTCATGGTTTCATAGGATTACAATTAGTTTTTATTTCACATAATTTCAGAGCTCAAAATGAAAAATTTACCAAATTTATCTCTGACCACACCAAACAAACATAAACAATGAATTACTTCTTAGCCACAAATTTTAAATGTGTCAAAACAAGCAAAATATAGCTGTACACTATACTTTTATTAAACAAATCATATGCACAGTAGTCTGTCCTGGCTAAAGGTCCCCAATCACCAGTTAACTACACATAAAGGGGGAGTTAATCTCCCATTAAAGCAATGTTATTGTAAAAAATGATAATTAAACCATATTAACACAAAAGAAAGCAGGTAAAAAACATACCGTGTGATAATGAAAGGATGATCACACACACAGTTAACGTTAGAACCAATAATAATCTGTTCAAAGAATGGATAAAGTGAAAGCAACGGGTGCTGCTTACAAAAAGACACATCTGGACCTCTTGAAAGCAGCAAGAATGTGAGTTCATGTTCATCACTTTTTGTCTAGTCTATTTGAAAGAGAACCGGTCACATCAGTTGTGTTTCTAGACACAATTCTAGAAATGGGTGTGCACATGCATTTTAAACAGCTGTTAGCGCGAGTGATTATCCTCTCATTCAGTATTCACCTGCTTTCTATTGCTCGCGCGAACGCAATTATTTTTGTCAGTTGTGTTGCTTCTCAATTCTAAGATCGTCTTTGCATGCATATTGGACCCTTCTTATTGTCGAACTCTGCTTTTAAGAATTATTATCCGGAAAAATTATTTTTAACCAGCCAAAGTGGCTAGCGGGAGTGTCTGTCTTACCCACCACCGCTGAAATCTACCCGCATTTTGCGGGTTGGCGGGTGTTAATGTCAAGCCCTGTGTGTGTGTGTGTGAACTGCTTCAAATAAAAGCATCTGCTAATAGCTAAAAAAGGTTATTGTCTCTTGCTGGAATTTTAAAAAATATCGTTTTGCCTTTGTTTCCGTTTTGCGCTGACCATGTGTCTCCTGTTGCTTTCTCTTAGGCTACGTTCACACTGCAAATGTGGCCCAGATCTGATTTTTTTTTGCCCACATGTGACTGCGTCATGACATTGTGAACAGCCCAAACCACATGGAATCTGATCTTTTCAATTCCGATTTGTGCCACTTTCATATGTGGTATTTAATCAGATATAGATAATGTTTTGCAATCCGACCGAGTCTGACCAGATATGTAGCAATTCATGTGACTTTTACATCATTTTTGATCGACACACGTCATCATTCTGTACTGGTTTGTGCTGCAAACATCCTCAACTGCTCAGTGGCGTAGCAGAAGAGCACACAGGATAAATAATTCACCCCAAAAATTAAAAGTTTTTTTATTTGGTCACACTTTATTTCGATGGTTCGTTTGTTGAATTTTAGTTATATTGCATTACATGTAATTCTCAATATATTATAAGTAGACTGTTAGATTCGGGTTAGGATTAGTGTAAATTGACAAGTACTTTCAAAGTTGCTTATAGTCAGTTAAATGTCTGTAGAAGCAGCAGTATCAACAGATATTAAGCAGACAGTCTGCTAATACTCAAATGGACTATCAAAATAAATTGTCACCATTTTGAATATTGTTTAAATGACAGGTGGCCCCCGTTAACCAAACATTAACCATTAGCCTGTAACCATCCCAAAAAAAAAAGATTGTTCAGTTAGATTTAAAGTAGAGTAAAATACGTAGGCCTACATGAAATACATGCTATATTTCACTTACTGTAAATAATTAATACATTAACAAAACCAAATATAAAGGATAAACTGCGTGGCAAGTCTTGCAACAGGTTACTTTTTTGTTAAAAACTTGTTTCATTGTTAAATTATCAATTGTTTTGGATCACAAAAAATTATTTTAGGTTTTAAACACATAAGAACCATCAGTTCATTTACAGTTCATAAACGGCAATAATCATATTAAACATAATCTGACAACGTGCGTTATTCACGTCATACAGTATACACATTTATGTATCTGTTCACACTGAAAATCTGATATTGACCACATTTTAACAACAGTATGAACAGCTATGCAAAAAAATCTGATATGGGAAAAAATCAGATTTGAGCATTAAGCCTTGCAGTCTGAAAGCCTTATTCTTTCCTCTTCTAGCCATCCTCTCACCTCCTGTTTACTCTTTTTTCCTCTTTTGACTCTCCTCTCATCGTCTTTCACCTGTACTGTCATCTTCTTTTGCTGTAACTTTCTTGACTTCTCGAGCTCTTCGTATTCTCTCCTCTCTGTTTTACCCCTTCAACGATCAATACCTTTTCCTTTTCTTTTGCCTCTTCTTCTTCCACCTTCTCTACTGTTCTGCTCCTGATCTCCTCTTAGTTGTTTTCTCGTCTAATTTTCACCTCCTCTTCTATTAGCTTCTCATCCCACCTCTTTTGCCTTTCCCCTTTTACCTCTTCTTTCTTTTTAATTTACCCTCTCCCAACATCTATCGTCACCTTTCGTCATGCATATTCTGATTATCTCTCTTTCTCCTTCAGTTCTTCCACCTCTTCTGTCTCCGCGTCTCCTGTTGTCTTGCTTCCACTCCTCACCTCTCCTATACTTAAACCTCACTTCTCCTCTCGTCTCTGCAGTAGTCCCTCATTTTTCTGTCCACAGAAAGCATATTTGTGTTGCCTTTCCACCCGTTCTCACAGACGCCCACAGTGTGTGTGCATGCGTGTGTGTGTGTGGGAGGGAGCAACAGCAGCTTCTGCACTCAGACAAAGAGACTGGGGTTGATCTGATGGCTATTATCGGCAATGTGAGGTACAGCTAGTGGAAAGAAGGGAGGGAGAAAGAGAGACCGAGAGGGAGGGAGAGAGAGAGAGGAGAGAGAGAGAGCGCACAGTGGCACAGGATGCAGAGGCATACAAATGAGTGTGGGAGTGCTGGAGAAACAGAAATCTACCAAGCAAGCTGCACGCCGTCATTCCTATCCTTTTCTATCTCTCACACACTCATTCTCACACACACACACACACGATCACTCCCGCACGTGCACACATACACACGCACATGCCTGCACTCTCCGCACATTGAGACACAGGTTGAGGATCACAGTGGCGATCACACATCTCTCCCGTCTCTCTTGTGGATGTAATTTGGAGCCTTCAGCATGTCTACCTCCACAGCCGGCGTACTTCTCCACCAGCACGGACCCTAACACTTACTCTTCAGAGAGGACCCTCTTTACTTTGCTCCCGCTTTATGTTTTTTTAAGCGCTAGTTTTGTCTTTTTAAAAAAGAACAACACTTTTGTACATCCCTTTTCTCGCTCTTTCTGTTTCTCCCGTTTCCACTGGCGCTCTCTGCCTCTTGTTGAGCATGGCGGGTTCGTTTGACAGTCACTTTGCAAGGAACATGATGTGGCAGTGCCAGCTCTCGCAGCCGGACTGTCGCTGCTACCGGGTGGATGGCTACTCACTTCTTAAACGCCTCCCTTTGCATCCCTTGATAGGCCCCCGTTGCCCCGTCCAGTCTGTGGGACAGTGGCTGGACAACATTGGGCTGGTGCAGTATGAAAACCACCTGCTGTCTAACGGCTTTGACAACGTTCAGTTTATGGTAAGTGTCTTTTCCTGCGGCTGGTTTTCAGAGTCTCTTGTTTTTTTTTTATTAGTCATCGGTTGCTTGTTGTGGGTGGTGTGGGTTTGTGTGGGTGCTTAAGTGTTTGTTGCTCTCAGGTGAGCTGCTTTGTGATTTGCATGATTCTCAGTGTTTTATTTTTTGGTCTGTTCAGCATTTAATTTGTAGACCTTAAATGTTATAAAGGCCATGATGTTTTCTTTGGCTATTGTGACATTCAGCAGGAAAATCTATTGCCTGACCTTTAGCATAGGTATCCTTATGCCATATGTATACGGTATCCTGTATCTTTCGTGCCATATTAGCAATTTGGGAACTTTGAATCAAAAAGATTTATCAAAAAACTCTAAAAGTTTCAGTAAGAGGTCAGTTAGAAAGCTATTTTTTAAATTATGTTCCATATTAATGTACTTTTTGTTGTCCTTATCATCTGTTGTTCATGCAATGCTGCATGGGTACTCATTGATACATTGCATTCCACCACGTGGTCAACGTCACTCCTCTGACAATGCAGAAAACATGTCTACCGTGGGTGTGTTCAGATGCATGAATGTGATTGCCTGACGTGTGTTTTGGGGAGAAGGTGTTCAGGCAATCCATCTTCACCAATCAAAACAATCACTGTTGTTTAGGAGCACCTGTAGAGATAATAGGGCATGTTGAAAGATGTTGCTTCCAGGAAGAGTCGATCAATGCTGCTTGCACATTTATGATTACCAGTAAATCCTTCTACAGAGAAGGAAACATGACTATTTTAAGCAAAATTTCGGCAAAATTCACACTAGGCATAAATGAATAGATTGGTTAATTGGCTAGTTAATTAGTGCTGATGGATCAGGAAAGTGTATTTAAAGGGATAGTTCATTCAAAACAACAACAAAAACATCAGTCTACTCACCCTCCACTTGTTCCAATTTCTTTCCTCTGAGGAACACACAAAAAAGTAATGTTTTGAAGAACTAATGTAAGCTATCTGTTCTATTATATAGAGAACAAAACTGATATTGGCCCCCATTCACATCCATAGTAATTTCCCTACAATAGAGGACCATTAACTTTTTGGTTACCAACATCCTTCAAAATATCTAATATCTTTTGTTTTCATTATAAATAAGACACTCATACAAGTTTAAAACAACCTGAGGGTGAGTAAACGGTGTGTATATTTTTGTTTTTTGGTGAACTACACTTTTATTTGCTTAAGCTGGTGATTAGGCACATTTTTATGCCTGTTTTTTTATATTAACCAAGCTGGTTAACAAAGGAAAACTTGCTAGTTGACCATAAATTCTGTGGAAAGCTGATACTATTTTTAAAAACAATTTTATAGCACTTAATTATGTTTTTTTTGTCCACATATAGTGGCTTGTGTAAAACAAAGAAAGAACTTTTAGTATGTGCTTAAAGCAAAAATGTACTGGAGCATCCGATCAAACACTATTTACAGTTTTAATACTTGATTTTAGATCATGTAAAAGTATATTTTCTTTATTTTAAGCATAACAATCTAACAATATATGAACAGTTGAGGTCACACTTATTAGCCTTCTTTTTTTATTTTCCAAACAGAGCAAGGAATCTTTCACAGTATTTCCTATAATATTTATTTTCTTTTGGAGAAACTCTTATTTGTTTTATTTCAGCTAGAATAAAAGAAAAAAGCATTTTAATGTCAATATTATTAGCCCCCCTAAGCAATTTTTTTAGACAGTCTACAGAGCAAACCATTATTATACAATAACTTGCCTAATTACTGTAACTTGTCTTATTAACCTAATTAACCTAGTTAAGCCTTTAAATGTCACTTTAAGCTGTATAGAAAAATATCTAGTAAAACATTATTTACTGTCATCATGTCAAAGATGTTATTATGAGTTATTAAAACTATTATGTTAAGAAATGTGTTGATAAAATCTTTTTTCCTTTAAACAGAAATTGGGGAAAATATACAAGAGGCTAATAATTCAGGAGGGCTAATAATTCCGACTTTAACTGTATATTAAAAAATATATATTTGCCAGAAGGGCAAGACAACTTAATTTTAGAGAATAAGACTAAGTGTAAGAATAAGTGAATGATTGTTGCAGTAAACAGAGGATCAGAACATAAGTGAACTTCATATTTTATATAGTTTTAAGATGACTCATATGGTTTTTCACGCTTCTAGAACAATGACTTTGAATAGATACAGTGAGTCACTGTAATCTGTTTTGTTTTATTGCGTTCTGTATAGCTCTACGCTTTTAGACTTTTAATTTGTTTGTTGCAGACTGTGGCTCTACCAATTAAAGAAAACAATTCAGCAGCTACTATTGCTTTGGTAAAATGATCTGTTGCTTTTCAGCAATGGTTCTGAATGACTGCCATAGTGCAGAAATCAGTGACATTCGGTTACTAAAAACAGTGGCGTTGACAGGTGAGCCACAGACTCGTGGGAAATATAGTCTACATACATACGTAACCTGCATTGACATGGTGGATAGAGGAGCTCAGTCCTATACATTGTGTGACCTAATGTTTTTGCGTAGATTTGTGTGTAATGAGTGGTTTTGCGAGTGTTTAGTTCCTCATGCTGATCACCCTCCCCCAGCTCTGACCTGCATCCATCCCTGCCGTTGCCCAGCAACAGTAGAACAGAAAGGAATAGACCACAGAGTATTTTAGCTATAGAAATGTTTAAAAATTGGCGTTTCCTTCCCAACTGTTGTCAAGGAAATGGATTACGCCGTTTCCCTGCGGAGCATTTTTTAATAGGGTGTTAAAAATCTCCCGAAGCCAGTGTTGATTTGTCAGCATGCGTCGTGTTGCTGGCTTTGACAACTTTACCTGCTAGCAATACAAAATACTGAATGTAACCTTATCTGAAAGAAAGAAAAACAAACAATTCAAGACTCCATTAATTCTCACAGTGGTTATCATTAATTTAAAATTGCTTACAAGCTGCAGTCACTGAAAAATGTTTTCAGGAAAAAGTTCTGTCAGTTTCACAACAGGTGCATTAGCATAAAGCTGTTTCAGTGGAATTCAGATGCATCCTAATTATTTTAAGGTAGAATAATAGCATAACTAGCATAACCACAGTTGCAAACTCAGTGAGAGAGAGAGAATATTTGACGCTTATTAATACCACATTCTGCAAATTAATATAGAATAAATATATTGGCCTTATGTTCTAAAACCTCCACATGTAAGGCTGCACAATACATCGTTTAAGCATCGATATCGCAATGTGTGTGTTCACAATAGTCACATCGCAAGATATGCAATGTTGAGTTGGGATTACACATGAGCAAGAACCACAGGTCAAAAGACATGAGATTTGTGGAGACTATGCAGAATTTAAGTACAATACAGTAAAAATGAATTATCTGCATGTGTTTTTAAGGCCTGTGACTATAGCACCTTTCACACAGTGATACCGGTAAATTTCTGGAACGACTTTAGCAGTAGATTAAAAAAAGCGCTGTTCACACAGGCAAGGACGTTCTGGAATTTTTCCGGAAAAGACCGCTCACACATCCATTCCAAAATACAGGTAAATTCTGACATCATTAACCAGAAATGACTTTTAAACGGCTGCCTTTGTATTTGTAAAAGTAGAAGTGGTCAGGCTTTTGTTGATGGTTTCACTTTTATTTAAAGCTTTAGCATTCATGCAGTTGCTTTTGCCCCAGAAGCATCCAAAAGCAGAAGCGCGAACCGTGGCTAAATGTTTACATATTTGACGACGTTACAAATTGTGTGGATGGATAACTATTGTGAACAACTTCAATGAAAACATGTGGAGGAACACTTTCGCATATCGAGATGTACATAATAAGTGAGTGTGCGCTCAAGGAAGCAATTCTTCATGTGCACACACGTCAAGCAACTGAGGCAGAGCTTGAAAGTAAACAAACAGCGGTTTATCATAAGCATTTTATTGATTAAGAAGGAACATAGAAATGTTGTCTGACTAACATCTAGCAGCTAAATGTGTCTGGAAAAACATTCAAAGGCTTTTATTTTCATAAACAGCGTGAATGTGAATGCATCTGAATGTTGTGATTGGCTGGAGTAGACGTCTCATTTTTTTTTTGCGTTCACACAGAGCAGCAGAGCAACTTCTCCATTTGGAAAATTGGTGGAATGAATTTACTGGTATTTTCGAAAAGGGCCTTTTCACACATGATCCCTTTCCGGAATATTGCCGGTAATTTTCCGGAAAGGTCTGTATGTGCGAAAGGGGCTTTATGTAAGCATTTTAAGAGAGGTCAAAGCATTTTAATAGAGCATAAAGAACTTTATTAAAGATAAATTTTATTGAACAATTTATATGATATAGACTATGCATAGTTAATTTACATTTGATTATTCAATTTCTGTAACCGAATACTGTTAGACTCTCCTCAGAAAACTATCAAGCACTGTTTATTACACTTTAATATTTGCTCCATTGTGTTTATGACTGTAGTTTATTATATGTATATAATAAATTACATTAAAACAATTTATTTCACTCTCCTATAAAATCATCCCAATCAATCTAAAATCTAAAAAGAGTTATTTAAGTCATCTGGTGAAATTAAATTGCAATACATTACATTTAGTTGTGTAACGGATCACAAATTTCATGGTTCAGATCACATAATGGTTTTTTAGTCATAGATTAGACCGTTTTTCAGATGTCATTTGCTTTCCATTTATTACAAAAACAGTACTGCAAGAAACTTTTGGTTTTAACAAACAGAACTTATAAGCTGTAATTTTATTTAAAATAAAATAAAGAAATAATCAGCTGAATAAAAAGTAAATTGTAAAATATGTATTACTGTGAAAAATTCACTGTTACTACTGCAGTTGCTGATAATACTAAATGTATAAACATTAAACTTTCTAAAACTCATTTATTTAGTTATTCACTGATAAAACTTCATGTTTTATTGCTAGAATTGTCATTTTTGAAGAATTATTCAGTGGCACAAGTTGATGGCTGGTTGTCACCACCTGTTGGTTAAATAATGTAATTTATGCCTACAACTTTTATTTTTGAGCATCGTTAAATGCATGTGACGATGATTTTAATCTTTACTATAAACATCAGTGGTTATATCTAAACTATAACCTGTTATCCTAGTACTTCTGTATTATTTGATTGTTTGTAAGTTAGTTATGAAGTTACAAACAGTCAAATAACACAAAGTACTGGGATAACAGTTTATAGTTTAGATATAACCACTGATGTTTATGGTAAAGATTAAAACACAGATTTGAATGCAGCGATTTGAAGGATTAATAAATATATGCAAATCACCATCATTTATAACTTGTGTGTTCCGTGTTGCGTGGGTGTTGACATCCCAAACTTTTAATGATTAATCGTGCAGCTTACACTGAATGCATTGATGCAGGGTAAACAAGTATAGTGACAGAAAACACCTTTAATGAAACCCACCACATCCAGAATTACCTACCACAACTTCTTCCTTCATTATAATATTTTACAGGGAAGCCTAAATGATTTCATATATGTGATTTGAATGATGCGAGAGGCGATCTCTCTGTGATCGTTGCAAATTTAGGATTAATCTACCAGTAAAAAAATTTATTAATCCGCAGGCCATGTGTGTTCCCTACAAATCACGGATCAACTGTGATCCGTTACACCCTGAATTACATTTTATATACTTCTGTTTAACGGAGAGATTTGTTTTCCACATATTTTTTAGTTTTCCACATATTTCTGTTTAACGGAGAGAAGATTTTTTCAACACATTTCTGAACAATAGTTTTATTTACTCATTTCTAATAATTAATTTATTTTATCTTTGCCATGATGACAGTAAATAATATTTTACTAGATATTTTTCAAGATACTAGTATTCAGCTTAGAGTGACATTTAAAGGCTTCACTAGGTTAATTAGGTTAACTAGGCAGGTTAGGGTAATTAGGCAAGTTATTGTATAAAGATGGTTTGTTCTGTAGACTATCGAAAAAATATAGCTTAAAGGCACTAATATTTTTTTACCTTAAAATGGTTATTAAAAAATAAAGAGACTGCTTTTATTCTAGCTGAAATAAAACAAATAAGACTTTCTCCAGAAGACTTTCCTTGCTCTGTCAAACATCATTTGGTGAATATTGAAAAAAGAGTGGGCTAGGGGTATATATATATATATATATATATATATATATATCACAGAGAAAAAAAAATCGCAATATCAAATTTTTTTAATATCATGCAGCCCTAACCACATGTGTATATTATACAGACATATCTTGGATTACTCTGTAAATTGCTGTAAAATTTTTGTAAAGTTCAACTTCTGAAAACAATATTAATTTGTAGAAATCACTAAATCAATAGATCGAAAGAAAGAAAGAAAGAAAGAAAGAAAGAAAGAAAGAAAGAAAGAAAGAAAGAAAGAAAGAAAGAAAGAAAGAAAGAAAGAAAATAAATAAAAATGGTCAGTGAGTAAAACAATCTTGTAAGGCATGATTAGAACAACAATCCTTTGACATACTGTATTAAAAATTATGCACCGACATATTAATTAATTAATTGTCATTTTAAATCTTCATAAGATACTTTAAAAAACTAATTTGTCAGCAAGATGTTTTAACCATTTACATAAAATAAAATTGAGCATGATCACTTATTCTGTTTTTTATTTTAATAAGTTTGTGATTTATTCTGAATAAGTATGTTATTCAGATTATGTAATGGTTTTTAAATAACTTTATCTGTTGTACTGAAAAATAATACATTATTTCACCATCATTTTTTTTCTCAAAGAAATGATTTTAAACAGTGTAGTAGACAACTCTTGTATTTAATATTCTTTCAGTTTTAAGCATGATGCAAATTTAAATTGATGCCAACGCTAAAAAGGCTTCTCTTCTTTGACCCACTTACTATATTATACATTCCCATTCAGTTTTAATGCTTTGAGACAGCGAGATTATTTTTAATACATTAACACTTTTATTCATATATTTATGATGACCCTTGTGATCAGCAAGATGCATTAAATTGATCAAAAGGCATTGTTTTTACATTGTTATATTTATTGTTTGTATTCCTGAAAAGAGATTTCGTAACAACTGATTTTTTAGAAACTGTTTGTATCACTTATAATAATATTATTTTAGTTTTAGATTCAAGTCACCACACTGTAAAACATGCTGGATTACATACAATCAATTTGAGTTTGGACAGCAAGAAGAAATTAAGCTAATTTATTAGTTTTCACATATTTAAGTTGATTGAACATAAAACTATTAAGTTGTCTAAAAAATTGTGTTGTTTAATAAATTGAACAAGCAGCAAACATATTTTTTTTTGAGTGCAAATCAGACTATAATTACAATATTTTCTGAATGATGCTTAAAATACAGCTCTTATCACATAAATAAATGTTTTCAAAATATAAGTTCAAGTTTAACAACTTTATTAATCCCACCAGGGGCAGTTAAATTAGGGCAGTAGCATTTACGATGCAACAAACACATAAAGAGACAAATCACTTACAAACAATACTAAAAAACACAATCCAGCATGCTTCATAATAACTTCATAAATAGTACAAAAACAACATAGGAAGCAACCATATATTAAAAATTTAGAACTTGCTAAAATGTAAGGATGTAAAGCTTTACAGCCTCAGGAACAAAGGTGAATTTATATCTATTAGAAAAGCATTTAAAGCTTCTAAACCTTCTTCCAGAGGGCAACAAAACAAAAAAAAGGCTTCAGAGGATGGGAATCATCTCACACTTTGAGTTTTCCTTCGTATTTGCTGGAAAACAGTTTTAATAACATATAATGGTATCACTTTATTTGAAGGTGTCCTTGTTACACATGTTCTATGTATTTACTGAAGTAATTACACTAATTATGCATAATTGCATGCAAATAAACCTGCTAAAATATGACTTTTTTACTGTATTTGTTTCATACTGATTAAATACAACCTGTAGTAATTAGGGGCTTTTAAAAAGCACATTTGAAACATTCGTTTGAACTTTCAGTGCAGGTTTATGTTGCACTGGCTGTATTTAGAAGTGAAATGTAATTCAGATCAAGCTCAGTTGAATCAGTAAAGGAGTTTGAAGGTTTTTTCTGAGTCATCATTCTGATAAAAACAACTTTTTTTAGTTTCTTGTAAACAATTCCATTAAAAGAAAAATCACACCAACCCACGTGATATCGTGGAAAGCATGTTAATGAATCCTCCCCAATTCGACTGTTGCAGACCAGTCAGCAGTTCATTACTACGTAATGTTATGCCTCCAGCAAAAAAGCATCTCCTCCGGATGAATGAGACATCTGGATGAAGCACAAAGCGCACGCTCCCTCTGCCTCTAGTCTCTGTTGGACGGAGCTTCAGAAAGGCCTTCAGATACGATTAATATTAGATGCAGGTCTGCCGCTTCCCTCTGATGTGTTTGTGGGTTTGTAAAGTTTCTTTACTCCAACGTAATTACTTTTCTTTTTCTTGGAGTAAAGCCGATATAAAAGACAGACTGCAGCGTGTAGTCGCCGTGCTCCCTCGGTATTAGCTTGAATAGAGTGCTGGCCTGAAAGATTTATTTAGAGCCAATGTGCCATTTTAAAAGTACAGAATTTAAACAGTGAGCTCGCTATGAAAGAGTGTTTTCTGAGAGAGAGTTAAGTGCTGGAGAGATCATAGCAGTGCTTTGCTTCAGGACTTCTGGGAGTTTTGAGACGAACAATTTAGCATCATTGTGCCGGTCATTTATCTTGCTTATCACTTGCTTTGACCGTTTGAATTGGTGTTTTTTTTTTTTTTTTCTTCATTCAGTGTTTAGCTGCCTGGTGATTTATATGTTTAAGTTGTCTTTTGAGTGTTATTAACATTTTGGTATTAAAATAACTTTTCCTGACCCCTACGGATGAACTTGTTTAGTTGTACTGTACATAACACTTTTGTCTGTACTTGGAGATGGTTTACAGCCAATTTGGCAGTTGTCGGTGTGGTTTTGTGCACTTAGAGTGATTGGTAGGATGCTTGGATCGAATCGGATGTGGTAGTTTATCACAAATAATTAAAAGTGCAGTAGGTGATCTGCCAAAAGGCTAACTGGTTAGCATAATATCTTTGAAACACAGTTCCTCCCCTGCTGTCCAAAGCCATACCTTCTAAATCCTGCAAACGCGCACATTAAAGATGACAGAGATCCACTAGATCATGTCATTCGCCAGTTAGAAAACTTTATAGTACTTAATAAGACACCTGAAACTTGTCTATAGCACTTGTTCACTGCTGCTCCTATAGATGTGTAAATTGCTTCCTTGTCCTCATTTGTAAGTCGCTTTGGATAAAAGCGCCTGCTAAATGACTAAATGTAAATGTAAATACTACAATTCTGAAGGAAAAACTGTATTATATCCAGCACGTTTGCAGTTATGTAGTTTGAAAGCAAAACATGTCTTAATGTGCAATATTTCATGCATGGAAGGATCTGTCCTAAAGCGACTAGTGTATGCTTAGTGGTTGGCTGGCGGCGGCAGGATTTACACTCATTACTTAACTGGTGCACAGTTGTACAAATCTACATTTGTTGACAGACAGTTTGGGCTACTTATTAGAATTATGGGAATTGTCGGCCTGACAAATTTTAATTGGATGAACATTTTTTGTGTTATGCCTTACCCAGAATATAAAAATACATATAAATAAATCATTACTATTGGAATGTGAAGAGACTTTCAACCAGCACAACAAAAATCGTTTCTGAAGACAATCACCTACTGCACCTTTAATTAAAATTCATCTGACAATAAGATGTCATTTTTACTGTACATTTTACCCTCGCAAAATCAATAGTTTGCTTTTTTTTCAAAAATTTTATTAGATTATTAGTAAAAAGAGTTCAAAACTATTTTTCTCTCAATGCTGAAGCTTTATGTTCAAAAGAGTTATGAAATTAATATTTGTTGAAATAAACCAGATTTGTCTGTCAATTTGTTATTCTGAACAGTTGAAAATGGTAGGGGATGTTGACCACTGTTGCAAATTTGTTCTTGTTTAATGTATAGATTCACTGCATTTCAGTTTTACAGACTTGTTTATTGCTTTTCAAATAAATAGAAAACTATTTTTAAATGTAAAAGTATTGTAGATCAGTACACAGTACACATTTTGTATTTTCAAACTTTGAATTGTTGCTAATTAATCTCATTATGTTAGCCCTATACACACGTAGTGGACATTTTAAAAGTGGGGGGACAGTTGAATGACATTCAATATTTTACATTCATATAATTACTCATCATCTGTTTCTAAATGGTCAGTCTAAAAAAGTGAGGGGGACGTATCCCCCTGTCCCCCCTGGTTGCTTCGCCCCCTGCTTACATTTATAGAATACTTTAACATTGTATTCCCTTAATTATTTATTACATTTTCTTTACAGTACATGGGTTTAAATTGTTCTGTGCAAATCTTAAATGTAACTTTGTAAAAGCTGCAGATGGTCAAATGAAGGTCAGTAAAAGATAACAGTATGTTTTTGGGTGAAATGTCTTTTAAATGATAATTGGTTTCTTTGTTGCTGTTTACTTGTTCTCTACTAAGGGCGCAAAGCTAATCTACATTCAGTACTCGTGAGGATGCAGATTATTCATACTTTTTTTGAGCCATCTGTTGATTAAAAAATGTATTGTGTTTTTATATAACCTGAATATTGTATTTGCTTTTTGTGTGTGTTTCTTATTACAGTGAAGTACATAAAAATGTAGTAATTTCAAAATAAATAATATAAACCATTTTTAAGGCAGCCCATTTTGTCAGGGGTTAAAACAATAAAGAAGGTACATTTTTACATAAAAGTAAAATTTGGCATCTTGCAGTTTTGACTGGTTTTCACAGTTGTGTTTCACAGAAATGTACTGTATAAGGATCTTTTGCACAAAAATGTCACAGTTCCTACAGAATTATTGAGCGCTAATGCTAAAACCAAAGCTATTTGTAATGTTCATACAGTACCAAAGCATTTGGTAATAATTTTAATTGCAGAACACCATTTGGAGGGAACTAAATTAGCTCCTACTGTACTAACACAGAACAATAATAAATATTGTGCATGCCATACAAAACACCATCATACCAAGACAAACACATACAGAAAGGTAATGTCAGCATTTACCTGTTGCCTTCGTCTGTAGCATTGTGTTATTTTTCACATCCTCTGTGATATGTAGCACTAAAGCTGATGTTGATTCAGGTTTTTTTATTTTGTTTTTTTAATTGCAAAACTTATACATACAGTATACATGGCTGCGTGCCATCTGCATGATCGCAAAACTCACAACACACAGTAAAACTAAAGCTTTAAACATATACTGTATCTCTTCAGAGCTCTCTTTAAATTGCCAGAGGGAGAAGTTTAGTTCACTCTGAACAAACCTGGTGACTAGTTTCTGTAACTCCAGTGCCTATACTGCAGCTCTGCACAAGACGTTTGGCCATAGGAGAAATGGTTGTGCCCAACTGAGCCTGATTTCTCTCAAGGTTTTTTTATTTCTTCACTTTCGACAATTGGTGAAGTTTTTTCCTCGCCGATGTCGCCACTGGCTTGCATGGTTCTGTAGATCTGGGATCTGTAGAGCTGCGCATCCAGTTTTGCTCTTCAGTGTTTGGATTCAGTAGTGCTTATTAAACCACACTAAACTGAACTGAACTTAAACACTAAAAACTGGACTGACACTGTTTCAATTTACTATGATCTTCTATGTGTAGCTGCTTTGACACAATCTACATTGTAAAAGCGCTATAGAAATAAAGGTGAATTGAATTGAACAGTGTGGTGATACTCAAAATTCCCCATATAAACTCAAAATTGTTTGATAAAAGCTCAGAAAAAATAAACTCACAATTATCAGAACTGGAAATAAGTCTCAGAAATAAGTTGTCTCTCTCAAAAGTATTTTTTTTTCTCTGAATTGTTTATTTCTAGCAGTTCTGAACTATATGATGTATGATATCATACTTTTGCCTTTAAATTAGTGAAATAATCCTCCACAACTATGGTAAATGCAGGAAATGTTGTCACTTCCCTTTACTAATATGATCCGACGCACTGAAAGTGCTGAGAAAGTAATTTGATCTTAATGTCCCCAGTTGTTTTGTAAAACGTCAAAATTGTTACTACATTATCAAATGGAGAACAGATTTTTTCTGTAACCACACAGTGGGTTGTTTAGATTGTGTTAATCATGATTTTATTACTATGTTCATGCCATCAAATTAAGTTTTTGACAAAAAAGTTTATTAATTCTGTTGCCATCAAATATGTATGTGAAATTTGGCAAACACTGAATGTAAAAAATACCAATATGCTTTCAACAAGATACTGTACTGTAAAGAATTTGTTATTGAACATTTTTTGAAAAGTACAATGTACTGTATATACTGAAGTATCCACTTTAATGAAAAAATCACTCATGTATGCCAAACATTACAGCTTACTACAGTATAGCTGCAGCTATGGGCTGGTATAATATTCTGACGGTATGATAACCTTGGATAAATATATCACGGTTTCACAGTGTTGTGATTACTGCTCTACAATATATTCTTTTTAAATGTCTGGGTAAAAAAACTAAAACTTTTTCCCAGCAGAACACATTATATTTTATTTTGAGAAACATTTTAAAATATTTTGGAACAGTAAACATGTCAGGCTAAATAGTTTAAATAAATCATTGACTGCTGCTGTCTTTATTAGTTTCTAAAACAGATATCTTTACAATTTAAAACAGCATCTTTGGGTATCCTTTCTGCTGGAGATACTGTTGTCCTAAAAAAACAAAGAAATAAACAAACATAAATGAAAATCTTACATATACCATAGCAATGGTATAGCAGAAAATTTGGGGGGCTTTAAATCCTTGACTTTTCTAAACCGCTGTATACCTTGAAAACGATTATGGTCCCATACCTAGCTGCAGCTTATAATGTAGATACTATATCCAAATAAATGATATTTTTGTTTGTATGTTTGCAAAACATTGCAAAACACACTGTATAAAATACTGTTTTCTCGAAATGCAATAGACACAAATAAAAAAATGAGCTGAAATTATCAAATGCACATTTTAAGCAGCCTTTTCTAGACCTGCCATTGGATCAGACAGCTATGAGTAAAGACATTTTACACAAGCTTGGATTAAATGTATTAATTTCCAAAATCATAACCTAATACCGCTTGCTTGCTGAATTAAACATGCAGTGTAATGTGACAACAATGAAGGATTATAGTCTTAAAAATATTTATCTTTGCCTCATACATATTAAAACACAGAGCCAGTGTGTACACAGTGTGCAGCAAGCATTGTGCATTCAGCAGGTCTGTGCTGTGAGTGATTAGTAATGTCTTGGGACACCTTTAATCAATCTTCCCCTCCTCTGCGCGCGGTTGCTCTGGTCTGGATTGTATTGCTGTGAATGGAGCAGATGGTGACACTCAGAGGTGGTTTGATCAGCTATACATTATACTTGAGTGGGATCAGCATTGTGGAGGTTATCCAGCATTGTGGAATGATACTGACACGTTGTAGACTGTGTTACAGTATCTGTGTACAAATCTACATTACCTCACATTTACATAGGATAACATGGGGGAAATTGAATACTAATAGTCCTATGAGAGAATGTGTGTGTGTGTTTTCAGAAGATCTCTGCCCTGTTGGATAGGAGGTTGATTGGTTTGATTAGAGTTAGTGAAAGGTCGTTAAAGGTGACGATCAGCATGAAACAGCAGTTGTTAATAGTGCTCTGAGTGTATCTGTGTGTGTGTGTGTGGCAGCATGTGTTTCCTGCACCTGTGCACATCAAGTTGTTAGTTGTTGATCTGATTATTGTTTGATGGGTTCATGGACCTCCTGATTGGGTTGTTTTAGGTGAACTGAGATTATTTTTTGTTATAGCAACACATTTTATGGCAAAACTTTTATGGCAACAAAAATATTTGTCTGCGAGGCAGTATTGTATATGTTTGACTAATTCAGCGCATCATTTTTGCCATTTATTTTAATTTTTTTATTGTAGGTCAGGAATGTTATATTAACAATGTTAATATAACAAATTGTTGTTGTTGTTTTGTTATTATTGTCGTTGTTTATTTGTTGCTACTTTAGCTTGCTGTTGTTACTTGTTACTATTGCAAATGAGTCTATTTGTTTTTACTGCAGGGCTTTAATGTAGTGAAGTATTATTTAATATAAATAAAATATTTTCGTTAATTTACTGTAGTCATTAGTGTTGTGTGATTTGTTTATTATTATTTTTTAAATGTACATGCATATTACAAACAATATTGGTGCACTTTGTACTTTTATGCAAACGAATTTATTAATTTTTTCGTATGTATTGTCATTATTACTGTCGTCATCATAATTATTGTTACATTTGTTTATTTGTTGCTGCTTTTGAACGCTGTTGTTACCGAAGTCTGTTTTTATAATTTGAATAATTTTGTTTTTATATTTTTCTGTAGGGCAGTAATGTTGTATAACAGTTACCTTTTTAAATTATGTTAATATTTTAAAATTTAGTTAATTGTTTTATTTTATTGTATTTAATTATTATGTTTTGTTACCACTTCAGCACATTGTTGCACATTATACATTTATACAAATAAATGTCTAATTGATAAAACTGTATTTACATACTGCAGGACGTTCATTTGCGTAGCTCATTATTGTAATGTATTGTAATTGTTCATTTGCGTAGCTCATTATTGTAATGTATTGTAATTGTTCATTTGCGTAGCTCATTATTGTTTGCTTTCTTCTTCAGCATGTTGTAGCAGTGAATTTATTAAACATTATGTATTTCATTTTAAAATTGTATCACTTTTTCCCTGCAGGGCAGTAATGTTGTGGAGGACCAGGACCTGCTAGAGATTGGGATTTTAAACTCTGCCCACAGACAGCGACTTCTTCAGGCTATTCGCCTTTTGCCCAGGGTGAGTAAAGACATCAGGGACGTCCTACAGCTCACAAGAGACTGCTGCCAGCTCCAAAAATACCTGCTAACAATGCATTCAGAAGCAGGCTTATTATTAAAACATGATAAAGAACAGTCCATCACACCTTCTTGGAAACATGTACATTTTTCCCTTGCCAAAAATGCAATGAATAATTTAAACCTGATTATTTCATACTACTTAAAATATTTGTCAAAATATTTAAAACAAATTAAGTAAAGATTTTTGACCCAATTTCTCACAATGTTAGTTACAATTTAATTAGAATATCAAAAGAAATGTTTGCATTTTTAATAAAATAAGTATACAAATTGTTAGTTAGAAGCAACATTTGTTAATACTCTTTTATAAACTTGGGTGATTATATACTTATTTTACCTACAGTATAGCCCGCAGGCCAAAGTTGGCCCATGGTAACCTTTGATTTTGCCTGCCATCCCATCTGAGAAGAGAGGAGGAATGATGGGGCATTTTGGGGGAATGCCTAATTTAACATAACATTTTGTTTGTTTAATCGTTGAGCTACACAAAAGCAAACTGAAATTAAAGGTTTTAATTAAATGTGAATTAATCAGATTAAAAAAAAGACATACTGTCACTCGATGGATAGGGGGCATTGCACAAGACATCATGCAGCTTTTATGTGTATTCGGTATTGAACTCCATTGCGTTATAAATGGAATTGTTCATGTTTTTTCTTGTAAGATGTTCATTTTAAAGTGTATAAATTATTAACACAATATAAGTATGTCTTTTTATATATTTTAAAAATATTAATAAATTAGGAAATGATTATAACAATTTTAATGTGATACAGTTTAATATATTTACCTCCGGCCCACCACCCTTAATCAATTTTGTTTTCGGCCCTTCATAGGAAAAAGTTTGGGCACCCCTGGTATAGAGTCTGACAAAAAGCATGTTGGGAACTAGAAGTCTGGTTCTACAGTTACAGTCTACAGTCAGCTTAAAGGGATAGTTCACCCAATAATGAACCTTTTTGTGTTCCCTTTTTAAAAATGTTAAAAATCTTGTAACCATCGACATCCATAATAGGATAAACAAATACTATGGAAGTCAATGGTTACAGGTTTCCAGCTTTCTTCAAAATATCTTCTTTTGTGTTAAAAAAACACAAAGCAAACTCAAACAGCGTTTTTAGTCTTGGATGAACTGTCCCTTTAAATTAACCTTTAAAAAAAATAACTAGTTTAAATAACTATAAATCAGTGCACTCAACCTTTTCTGTAATGAACTCAACTGAACATTTGTGCTGCATGAGCTTTCTTCCATACAGTGACCAAAAATAGTGACCAGTGGCTATAAAGCTCCACAAACGATGTGCCTGGGCTTCACTTCTCTTTTATCGCTCATGTAATGGAGCGCTCGTAAAAGGTTGATATAGTATGAGACGGTCAGAGATACTTGCACTGAGATCTAGAACTGAAGAGCTTTGTAATGAAAGTAGCAGTGCGAAACACAAATTTGCTATGTGATACATGTGTGTGTCATGGATTTCATTACTAAATGTGGTTTCGTGGTATCCACATTTATCACACATACACATCCCAGCATGCACCTTCCCCCAGAGAATGCTCAGTCTTAGACCCCCTCCATCCAGCAAAGCTTCTGGCATTACCATGTAAGAGGGAAAGAGAGCGTGTGTGCATGTGTGACATCAAATAAATCTCACTTGTGTCCCAAACAACCTTGCACTTGCTTTCTCCTTCGCAATCTCTGGAAGGACATCGCAGAGGAGAACGGTCGTGTGTTCTGATAGGATAGAAAGGACACTCACACACGTACACACACACACAAACACAAAGATTTGCACAGCTATGGGGACTGATGTTTCTAGTGTACAGACTGTATATTCTATAACCCAACCCTTCCCCTAAATACAACCCTCACAGGAAATAATCTGCATTTACATTTTTCTAAATATTTCATTATGTGTGATTTTTGAGCTGTTTTCTGCACCAAAAAATGTCCCCACAAGATCAAGGTTTGCCTGTATTGCGGTACTTGTGGGGACATTTGGTCCCCTCAACACAAGGAATACAATGTACACATGAGCAGACATGCACACTAATGTGCAAATCTGCATTGGTTCAAACAGATGTCAAAATGTCAAAAGTGAGCAGAGAGGATTTCTTTTGAATGAATTAGTGAATGAATCCATTTACATAGCAGTTTTACTGTGTATAACTGCACACCCAATGGTAAATAAACTTAACCATCATAACAGACTTGAGAATAATTACTGGTTTGTAAACATTGAGGATGCACACGCTTTATGATTACAGAAAACCTGGAAGAGATGAAGAGCCATTTTATGGCTAGAAAAAAATAAAGGAAAAGATCATTTGATTTTATATTTTAAAACCCTTGCAATTCTGAGATTATATTTCACAATACTGATAAAGAAAAAAACAACTCATTATTCTCTTTCTCGTTTCCCTCGGCTCAGAATATATCCAGCACTTGAGGCTTTTTTCACCCTCTGAGGTGATAGACTCACCATTTTTCATTTGAGTTGAGTTATAAAATTCTGAGAATTCTGAGATATGAACTTGAGGGAAAAAAAGTTCACAATTGTGAAATACTTTAAAGTAAGTATAATCTTAATCTAAATAGGTTAAAATTATGTGTTTAATGAAGGTGGCACGATGGCACAGTGGATAGCGCTGTCGCCTCACAGCAAGAAGGTCACTGACGCCTGGCTGTGTCACTTGGCATTTCTGTGTGGAGTTTGCATGTTCTCCCTGTGTTCACATGGGTTTCTTCCGGGTGCTTTGATTTCCCCCACAAGTTCAAAGACATGCACTATTGGGGAATTGGGTCGGCTAAATTGTCCTGGTCCTCCAGTTTTGGGGTTGAGCATTGGACTAACGACCCACCTCGTAAAAATTAGATGTTATGAAACATCAACATGGTGCAGCTAAATATAAACGGCCCTGGGAGTAAGTATTGTGTTTAATGCTGTAACTGTAGGACAAAATACTGTATGCCCATATAAATAGCAATGTGGATGTGTATTGTTCATATAAAACGTATGCCTTAAAATGATAGTAATCAGTAGTTTTCATCCATAATAGCATTTCTGTTTAACACTGTAGCTAGGCTGGTCATTTTAACCATTTTTAAGTTTTGTAGTGTAATATTTCCTGTGGAAATAAAACACTATAGTACTCTAATGTTTCTTACATTTATGTTATAATTCATTTGAACTTTGTTATTTTAGCAAAAGAGTTTTGTGTATTATACCTTGAATAGCTGTATACAGTCAAATTACAGTCAACATATTATCTCTGCATGCGCACTCCTGAAAGTTCATGTTTATAAAGGGTTTTATTGTGCATTCACTCCAAAGTGTTGTCTAGTCCAAATCTTATAATGTATCCTATTGAGATAAAATTATATTCAATATGTAATCATTTAAAAATAGATATTTTTATCAGCAAATTATTCTGCCTTAATTGTTGGCATTCACAATTTCAAAGGCAGTCCAACTTAAAAAAAAAGCTGCTCTCCCGTCTAACAGACACAATGAAAGACTTAATCAAATATAATCGAAGACATTAAAAAGAAAAAAGCGAAAAGATGCAAAAATGACCTAACAAAAAATTAATTGACGTTCAGTACACAGCCTAGAATGATTTCAGTCACAATGACTGTTACAGGCATTGTAGAAATGAGAAAATTCTGGAATTTCTTCTGTTAAATGTCTACATTTAGCTTTAAACGCTGTCATTGATGAACTTGAATTCTATACAAATTATTTGCATTCTGATTTTGACAGCAAAGCACAGTTTTTTTTTTATTTTATTCCATTGATTTTACAAGCTCCATTTGTTAGCAGTGGTTTTCTTCAAGCAGTATGCATTCCCAGCTTCAAGTGACAGTTCATAGTTATAGTCCAAGCTATAGTCAATTAATTTTAAACATTGTCATTTACTAATTTTTGTGTTGTTTATAGACTCATATCGCTTCATTTTTCCTTTTGTGGTACATGAAAGTAGGCATTTTGAAGAATGATCTGGCTGCTCATTTGTATATGAGAAAACTGAAAGTGGGTCTGAGCTCCAAAAAAAGCACCATAAAAGCCTCAGAGCTGCATGATTAATTGTTAAAAGACCTCAATTCAAACACCCACATGGTGTTATTCCTAAATGATAATGATTCAGCAATGTTTATCTTTGACAAGTAGGATCACAGCCAACATTCAGATCTGCATTTGTGCTGCTACAGACTCAGTTCTGGTTTTTCAGTCACAATATTATTTTTTATTTGAACAGAAGTCATAGTTATAGTTTGGATATAAACACTAATGTCTACATTAAGGATTAACATGTGAAGAAATTGATTCAAAACTTCAATTGGTGTTGATACAAGTTGGTAATGCCAACTTTACCACAGTGGCTCAGTGGTAAGCACTGTTGCCTCACAGCACAAGGTCACTGGTTTGAGTTCCTGCTGGGTCAGTTGGCATTTCTGTGTGGAATTTGCATGTTCTCCCCGTGTTGACGTGGGTTTCCTTTGGGTGCTCCGGTTTCACAGTCCAAAGACATGCGCTATAGGTGAATTGAATAAACTAAATTGGCCGTAGCGTATGTGTTTGAATGTGTGTGTATGGGTGTTTCCCAATACTGGGTTGCAGCTGGAAGGTCATCCACCTAAACATATGCTGGATAAGTTGGCGGTTTATTCCACTGTAGTGACCCCTGATAAATAAAGGGACTAAGCTGAAGGAAAATGAATGAATGAATGAATGAATGAATGAAGTTGGTAATTGAGTAATTGAAACATTCATTCAAGAAATCCACTTAAAAATGCTGATTCATTCAGCAATGAAACACAAAATATTTTTGAGTAGGTTAATGAATCAATAAGTTGCTCACTTATTTGCCCATTAATGAAAGAAGTGAAGTTGTTATGTGAGAGAGTCATTTAATCATTCATTCGAGATTAGTTCAAAAAGAAGATTATTCCAGTAACTAAATATGTGAAGTCATTATGAATGATGAAATAATTATTCAGTTCAGTTACTACTGATTGTATCACTTGGACCATTAGGTGGGTGGCCACAAGTAATTGCTAAAAATACAATTATTGAATCACGTGTTTAAGAGATTTAAATGAGAATACAGTAGGTGATCTTTTTATGAGTGAATCGTTGACTCGTTCATTAATAGTCACTAATAAATTCATTTAAGATCTGTTTAGAAATGTTCACTGATGATAAAACATGTAACATTTTTATTAATGTGCGATCGAATCCCTCATTTAAGAGGTTTGTTCAAAACACTCTTTCATCCAGTAAAAACGCCTTTATAAGTGAGTCATTTAATAATTCATTCAAAAGATGAGTTCAGAAAAGCTTGTTCACACAGTAATGAAATAATTGAAGTCACTGAATCATTCATTTCATCAATTTTTTTTTTTAATTCTGGTTGCGTAAACTGTAGCAATAACATTTTGTCATAAGTTACAGTAAAGTACTTTTTTTGTTTAGTAGACTGTAAACGTAATAAACTTAGACTAGATTTGGAAAATCGTGATCTCTAAAGATCATTGTGATTCACAAGTTATTCAAAATTGTGCATCTCTGAAAAGGTCTAGATGACTTGCACACAATAAGCCATTCAGTAGCTTTGCATCATAGAAAAGATCCAATTAAACTCACTTTACACTAATTTTCCTCTTTCATGAAACTTCTATGATGCTGCTTTTGTCAATGTGGAGCTCAACAGACAGGATGCCCACAAAGTTGCATTATAAAGAAAAGTAAAGGTTGACAGAACTTTTTTCTCTTTCACTTTTTGGTTTGAAATGAAAATTATTCCTTTAAAAAGAAATGGAATTTAAGATTAAAGACAGGAAACGGTATGTGTGTGTGAGAGAGAAAGATATGAAGGCTAACTATGAAAAGAGAAAAGCTCAACTTTTCATCTGCAGTCAGCGCTTTCAGACTCTGCTTTAGCTGATAGCTTCAACATTTACATTTATGCATTGGGCAGAGGCTTTTTTCCAAAGACTTCTGCTGTGTGTTCAATCCATATTCTTTTATCAGTAAATATAGGAATGATTCCCTGGGAGTAAAGCACACAGTTTTTTGTTTTGTTAGCTCGTCTCTCCCTCATTTATCGGCCGGAGCAGAAGCAAACAACAGTGGAGCAGAATGGAAATTCATGCTAGTAGTCGAAGCAGGTGTTTCCATCACTGAATAACAACATTTCCTGTTGCTGGAGCTCTTTATTCATAACCCAAGCTCTCTGTCCAGCCTCTGGTTTGGTTGTTGATACGGCGGTTTAACAGTTTGTTTTTGTGTGTCAGGTGCGGCCCATTGGTTATGATGGAAATAATCCCACCTCAGTTGCTGAATGGCTGGAATCTCTGGAGTTGGGAGATTACACCAAGTCTTTTCTCATCAACGGTTACACGTCTATGGAGCTGGTCAAGAAGATCTGGGAGATCGAGCTCATCAACGTAAGTCCTGCTCACCTCAATCTTCTGTTTGCTGCTGTGTTGTGAAAGCTGGTGTCTGGCTTTTAGAAGTGAGTGCAAGATTACCAGTGAAGTGGGGGGGGGGGGGGGGGGGGGGGGGAGTCTGGGAAATGTTACATTTATTAGTATTAGTATAATTAGAATTAGTAGTAGTAGAAGTAGTAGTAGTAGTTGTAATAGTTGTAGTTGTAGTGGTGGTGGTGTCATCAAAATTATTAATAATAAAATGATAAATATGTACATATTATATAAAAATTTATGGTATATATAAATAAAATGAAGTGTATTATATTATATTATATTATATTATATTATATTATATTATATTATATTATATTATATTATATTATATTATATTATATTATATTAATTATATTATATTATATAAAAAGTTAAGGTTTTGTTTTTAAAGGCTTCATTAAGTCATTATTAGTTAAATACTTTAACAGTATAGCAGTTATTGATAGTATTGATAATAAACAATCAAAAACTTATATAGTGTAACAATTATTAACCCATAAGTACGTTCAGTTCCAGCTGTTAGCTATATTTAGTATAGCTGTATTTAATAGACATGAATTTTAAACATAATTTTTATTTATTAAATATCAATTCAGTTTCTCAATTGTTTAGAACCTATTAGCATTTGTATTAGCCAATGATAAATCAGATGAATAAACAATGCAACAAATGCAAATGAGCAAATAACAAAATATATTATTATGATAATTATTATTAAAGTTATATATTTATTTTTTTCAGCTCATTCTGATTACAGTGAATTTAAAAAATCCTTGAAGTATTGAAAATTAAAAAAAACAAAAAGTGTGAAGTTTGCTTGTAAGTTAGCACAAGTGTTTAGCTATGAGTGCTGTTAGCATAAAGCTGTCTTCTGAAACCAGATTAGATTGAAGACCTTTGAAAAGACAGCCAGAGGTTGTGAGAGATCATCCTGAATCATGCTGACATCCTGTTGGCCAATTTATCGTAATAGAGTTTCTGTGGCCTCTGAAGCTTGCCTGTAATTGCATTTGTTTGATAAACAATCCTGTCTGTTTCGTCTTTCTTTTGCCTGCAGTGAAATTGAATAGTACCATAACACTATACAGTAGATATTTTAGGAGATCTGAATCTGAATTGAAGTTTAGTTGAATGTCTCCTGAAGTGCTTTGTGATGCGCAGCTTTGACATGTGTGACGTAATTTTAACTGAATCATCAAAACATTGAGTATATACTCCTGCTTTTTAAACAAAATTGCCAATAGAGTTTTTGTTTCCATCACATCCCTGCCAATCAAAGGACATTTGTAATTGAAATACTGAGTCTGTCTTACTGTTTGTCCTCTTCAAAATACCCTATTCTGTGTCCAATTCAAATTGGTTTCATTCATTTCATGGTCCATGCCAGTTCATGCATTTGATCTGCTTTTTGTTATCATGTTTCTGTGTGAGTAGGACTGGTTACAGATTAATTGCATAAAAAAATACAAAAATATTTACACATATGTGTGTGTATTGTGTATATTTTATATATATATATATATATTTATATATATATATATATATATATATATATATATATATATATATATATATATATATATATATATATATATATATATATATATATATATATATATATATATATATATATATATATATATATATATATATATGTGTGTGTGTGTGTGTGTGTGTGTAAATGCACGTACATAAAAGTATATGCTTTAAAAATATTAAATGTACAGTTGAAGTCAGAATTACAGTATTAGCCCCTCTTGATTTTTTTTTCCTTTTTTAAGTATTTCCCAAGTGATGATTAACATAGAAAGGAAATTTTCACAGTATGTCTGATAATATTTTTTCTTCTAGAAGAAGTCTTGTTTGTTTTATTTCGGCTAGAATAAAAGCAGTTTTTAATTTTTTAAAAAACATTTTAGGGACAAAATTATTAGCTCCTTTAAGCTATTTTATTTTTTGATAGTCTACACAACAAACTATCATTATACAATAACTTGCCTAATTACCCTAACCTGCCTAGTTAACCTAATTAACTTAGTTAAGCCTTTAAATGTTACTTTAATCTGTATAGAAATGTCTTGAAAAACATCTAGTCAAATATTATTTACTGTCATCATGGCAAAGATAAAATAAATCAGTTATTAGAAATGAGTTATGAAAACTATGATGTTTAGAAATGTGTTGAAAAAAATCCTCTCTCCGTTAAACTGAAATTAGGGAAAAAATAAACAGGGGGCTAATAATTCAGGGGGGCTAATAATTCTGACTTCAACTGTATATTAAGAAAATATTTTCTCTATACATGCATACACAGATGTGTGTAGTTATAAAGCAACGTTCAGATGCAAAACCCTCTAAGTGCCATCTGAAATTTTCTTCTAAAATGAGCATTTTCCTCAGGCTCCTGTCTACATGTTCAGTATTTTCACATTTATGGCAAAGAGTTTATTTTCATTGTGTTTTAAGCGAAATAACTGAACATAAACATAAGAGAAAAATTATTTTAGACAAAAATTCCAGATGGCACAGAGGTTTTTGCATATGAACTCTTCAAATACATAATACATGCAAGCAGTTATTTTGTATGTGAACAGTCGTGATTAATGATGTAACTGCTTTATGTACATTTGTAAAATGGGAAACATATTTTGACAGTCTACATCATTTATCTGCTATATAGTGGACTAGTGCTGCATGAAAGTCCTCATGGAAGGTTCGTATTTACGAGTTGTGATTACAGGTGTGTTCAAGTCACTTTTGCCGGCACAAGATGGCAGTGTACCTTCTTTTGATAAATATGAAAATACAACAGAGTTTGTAAACTCTGCTTATATAAAATTAACCAAAACTAAACTATTAATTCCAACAAAAATGTAATCAACAACATATGTTACATTTATCAATTCCAACATTTTTCTTACTGACCTCTCAGACTCAGAAGGCTTTAAAGTTATTGTTTAATTTAATTTCAACTTAGTTTTGTTTTGGTAATCTTCAATCAAAGTCTGATCATTTGCGGTCAAGTGGCAGTCCTTCTCTGTCATCAACACCCTCTTACCATTAGTTTGCTATGAGGGACTGATGAGCAAAAAGAAAGCCCCGCCCCCTACTAAATATTAATTTTAGTTGTAAATACACCAGCATACTGAAATAAAAGTCTCAGCAACTTCCAGTTCACACAGACTTTAGGAACATTTTGAGTTTTTCCACTTGTACTAAGGATGTTGTGGTAGCATTCACGTGTGTTTGTTCAGCATGATCAACATGATGAATATGAATTATACGACTTGACATGAATGCACCACATGTGCCGTTTACCTTAGAGAAAATGTGTGTAACTGACATTTTAAATGTCTTTAGTGGCCTGTATGCTGACTGTGTAGGAGTATGCAATGCATTTTTCCCCTCAGCCCTTGCTGTAGATTGATGAGTATACATGCGCATGCTTGATTTTTATGGTTCCTCCTCTCATTTTCCTAGCAAATAAACATGCAACAGTTCAGATCAACACTGTGTAAGCTAATGTTTATAGCTTTTTAATATCTTTAAGTGTTTAGAAAACCATCGGAATGAATGCTTGCTTACATAGCGACCAAGCTGTCATACTGTAGGGAGCGGGACACTTTTGATTGGTCAGAAAATTTGATGAGAAGCTGAATTATGACAGTGATGTCATGATTTCGAAATGTAAATCTGGTCAGAGTTTTGGAGAACACTTAATTACAGATAACCTCAAATTCAACATAATAATGCTGACAAATACGCAAAGATATTTTGATTTCAGAGGTTCTTTAAATGGTATCTGCGTGTTTGAGAAATATTCCTAAAATCTGCTTGCATATATATATATTAGCATAACAGTTTGATCTTGAAGAAACCCTGTTGTTATTCCCCATGTGTGAAATGAAAATCGAATGCGATTGCTTGATTGATTTTTCTCCATGTTTGGGGAAAAATAAACGGCATGTTTGATGACGGAGATCATGTGACATGTCGTGTTTGGTGTTAAAAGACTAATTACAGCCTCGTATATGCTAATTTCACTCACTTTTCAGCTGAGAGAGAGAGTAAGAGAAACAGAGGAGAGAGCAGATTATATAATAATGTGGGATGTGATTTCTTTAGCTCTTGAAAAAAATATATATACACACACTCACCCACTCACTGTGCAAAGAGAGTATGACAAGAATACTGCAGTGGGAATAAACATGGAATAACCACAAGAGGGAGACAGAGCGAGGAAAATGAGGCATTTGATGTGTTTCTATGAGTACATTTAGGTGTTTTGATTGTTTGTGCATTGGAGTGAAACAGTACCAAAGTATGTGTGTGTGTGTGTGTGTTCTATTAACACTAGTCATTCCCTCAGGCTCTGTTTAATTAATACACACAGCTTTATTAAGATTGACATTGGCTGAGTGTTTGCTAAAGGAAGCTTTTCATTTACACTCTCACGTTGTTCAAATCCTGTTTCTTTTTTTCTGTGGAGCACAAAAGTAGAAGTTTAGAACAATGTTCATGCTGCACTCTTTCATATAATGGACTGGGAGGTTGATTAGACTGTAAGCTGTTAGATTTGTACTGTAGTAATTGTGTGCTATATTCCAAGGGTTCTAAAGCAATATGATATAAGGTTTGTGTGGTAAAAATAAATGAGAAATGCTGTATATGTCATTTATAATTTGCTTTGTTGTCATTCCTAACTAAAACTACTACTCTCTGCAGATGACTTGAAGTAAAATGTGAAGTATGTGAAGTAATTTCATATCATTTGAAGCAGCCTTAATCCCTATTGGCTTAAATGGCAACACACATTTCATAATTTTTCTTTTATTGTTTAGTTGACACTTACAGGGTTTTAATGACATAAACGTGAGTGAATAATTAAAAAAAACATTACAAAATAAGATTTGACTGTTTAAAAAGTCTGAAATAGAGTGGATAAAGTAAGTGAATGCATAGACAGTGATCATCTTTGACTTTTTTGTAGTCAGTCTACACTGAATGTCCTGTAATGAGCATATTCAGACAAATCACAGAGCGCCTCTGTCTCTCAGGTCACTGTACTGAAAATGAGAATGAGATATTCTGTCCGATGAAGCTGGACAGTGTGTGGTGAAAAACACAGCAGTGTCCAGAATACAAGAGCAATACAACCTTGTAGAAATGTGCAATATTTATTGTCTATGGTATTAGTGTACTGGTATGTGAGCTGACATTTGTCGAGAGAGTTCATCCAAACATGTTTAGGCGATATTATGAATTCAGACATTTACCACACACAGTTTTTTTCCCTACTATATAGTAGGGATGTGGGTTTTAGAGGTAGCCAGTCACTTGCTTTGTTTCTAAATGAATCAGCTATTTTGAACAAATTATTTAGCATTGAATGAATGTTTCAATGAACCACAGAGACATGGAGTTGCTATACATTGGTCCATTGCTATAACGCGGTTCACCTTTTGCAGTCTCACAGATTTTTTTGTGCAATTTGACATACTTATTTAAAAAAAAAAAAAATTCAGCACATCTCCTTCGTGTCTCCTGTACAGTACAGAATACGTTCAGCTGGTCAAATTAACATAAATCTTCAATCGCTAGCAGTGAGTTCCAACAAGGATGAAAAAAGGTTTTTAACTGTCCGCAGCAAGACCATCGTAAAGGGGTGACACACCAGATGCGCTGCCCCACACAGCGTCACGCATTTTAGAATTGTAAACATAGGTTTATATCAGGGTACACAAACTGGCACCACAGGTCAGCAGTTGTCTGCGGTGCCCGGCTACGACTCTGACAGTGTGCCATCGGAATAATTTAATTTGAAATAACATGCAAATGTTCCCCACACTGTAAAGACAAGCGGTATAGATTAATTGAATAAGCTAAATTGGCCATAGTGTATGTGTGTGAATATGAGAGTGTATGGGTGTTTCCCATTGTGGGGTTGTAGCTGGAAGGGTATCTGCTGCATAAAAAATTTGCTGGATAAGTTGGTGGTTCAATCCGTTGTGGCGACCCTGATTAATAAAGTGACTAAGTAAAAAAGACATTGAATGAATGTGTGAATCCGGTGCATGTTACTTAAAACTATTATGTGCCCGGTGCATCCGGTGTGCGACCCCCTTAAGGATGGAGTCTGCTTTAGCTTTGTGGATCAGTGACTGCAAGAAAAACAACATTATCCGCACAATAGCTAAAAAGCTTTTCTGACAGTGATAGATGTTCGCGCCTGACAACAGGTTTTCATATTTGGCTTCATTCGATAATACCGGACTTATTTTTCTATGAATGTTTGAACTTTGAGTGTGTTTAAGCAAGAGAGAAAACTGTGAAAATGTTAATGCCTGTCTGAGAAAACTGTATAAAGTGTGTAGTTATGGGTGTTATAGCCTTTAAACATCTATAATAATTGACGAAAATAAAACTGACTACTTTGTGGATTTCACCTATTGCGGGCTATTTTTAGAACGTAACTCCCGCAAATAACGAGGGACCACTGTATATACAGTATTGACTGACTCTGTCTGCATGTTTGTGTGTGTGTGTTCTTAATAGCTTTATCTTGAATTGCCATAACTGTCAAAACGAGCGCATGAATATCAGCATTTCTGCTACTTTTTTCCTGTGCATTTGAATATGTGCCTCAGTTGCCTAGCAACTTTCTGCTAACAAAAACATAACTTCCTGATTGCAAAAAACAGTGAGTATGTTTACATGTGCACCAATAATCCGATTTTACTATGACTAAGACAATACTCTCTTTAAGAGTCTACCATGTAAACAGCAATTTTTCATTAATCCGATTAAGGTCATAATCGAACTAAACAGAAATGGCATTAAGACATGTGGAGGATGGTGATTTTAGTCGCATTATTGAAGTGCAGTACAGACATGTAAACACCTTAATCAATTCTTATTGTCGTGTAGGATTTTCGCCGCTTTTTGCTACCAGATATTCCATACACAGACACACAGCTGTTTGACACTATTCTCAGCACCTACCGAGTCAGTGAAGGACCACAGACACCTGCTGGCACCTGTTTTTCCCCATATGGCATGCGGTTGTATAAAATTCCATTACAACAACACTCTTCCAGCTGTCCATCGCATCCAGTATCTCGTTTGTCACGGGGGGCATGCATGAAATGTTCCTGAATGAAAGTGAAAGTGCCAAACTGCAGTTAAAGTTGACAAATTAAAGATGAAACACCTGAAATTACATGAAACTCCAGAGGAAATGTGCTTTAACATGTAAAACGGGATCATGAAAAGAGCATTCAATAAGCAACTCATGTAAACAACTTAATCATATTATTGTCTTATTCAGATTAAGGCAAATAATTTGATTACTGATGTCCATGTAAACAAAGTCAATGTCACTTAAGACATTTCTTTCAAACTTTCAAAAACAACAAAACAAACCTTTGCTCTCCTGCTTAACAGATAAAGTGAGGTGCGCATTTTTGCAGGTGATTTTGTTTATGTATTTATTTTATCTCCAATAAACATCAGTATAACATTTTTGGGGGCTGTCACACACCCCTAATGCCACGTTTCATTTTTACTAGAGAAGGCCAGCTTGAAAACGTAACATGATGACTAAAAGCATGACAGTAGCACTTTGCTTCAGAGATTGAAGAGTGATAGTGTGTGTAGAGAGAGAGAGAGAGAGAGAGAGAGAGAGAGAGAGAGAGAGAGAGAGAGAGAGATCAGTGGGAGAGAAATAGCATTTGTGGAGCGATCCAGATTAAATCAGCTCATAAACGCTCAGGGCAGCAGATGCTGAGGCTTCTGGACAAGCCGGTGACAAGATGTGTGTGTTACTGCTGTCCACAAACACTATTACACACTCACACTGAGGCATTATGAGGTCATCATAAGGTCAGTGTTCATTTTATACACTCTCTGAAGAAAAGGATACAAGAGCTGTCACCTTTACAAATGCTACACTTTTTTTTATTTTTTTGCTCGTATATGTGCATTTATGGTTTAAAAATGCATTTTTTTCTTTTTCAGTGGATCGAATTCATAACTAATGTGCTGATGTTTATGAGTTCAAGACATATTTATGTGTTTAATAGAAGTCTAGACAAGCCTACATTTATTTGATCAAAAGAAAAAATGTGATTAATGTCAAATAATTTCTATTAGATCATTTAAAAACAATAATGGATGTATTGTGATGACAGAGACATTTAATTGCATAGTAACACACACATATGATACCATTAATACACAGTTTAACACCTCAAAATGTATCAGTGTTACTTGTTTGTGATGTTTAAAAGGGATGCTGTAACATTTAGGTGAGACAAATCAAGAATGAGGCAGGAATCGATTCAGAATTTAAGCTTTTTACTCAATGGTTTAAACAAAAGATGTAACAATAACAACTGGAAAAAATAAATTAACATTCACAATATTCTTTGTAAACTAAAACAATGAGTGTAAGTCAAATCGAAGAAATTAACAAAATAAAACAAACCTTAAGTCTAAAGTCTAAACTAGCCGACAAAAATAAATAATGAAAATGAAACTGATGCTTTCAATGCACACGACACCTGATCTAAACTAATTAAACTACAAAAGTCATTATTACACAGGGGCAAAACACTCAAACTAATCTAACTAAATCAATCTAAACTAAAACAAACCTAACAAGAAGGTCATAAGGCTCAGTTTAGAATCACACAACAACCATCAAAGCAGTTACTTCAAGCCATCAAGTTTAACAAGTAAACTCGAATTACCACAGTAAAACTGAGATAATAAATCACCAAATAGCCTTAGCAATCCAAAAACACTGGTCTGTCAGAGCTTTAAATCTTTGCGACTTATCCAGGTATTGGTTGAACTGGCACCGTCATAACGATGATGGACAGATAACTGAACCAATAAGAAACTTAAAAGTGGAGTAAGAAGCGGAGAGGAGAGTGAGGAAAATACACACACGCACGCACGCATGCACGCACGCACACACACACACACACACAATAAAACTAACATGTAACATGTTACTAACATGTAACAATCAATAATAATCTTTAGTGATCTATGCTAATTATATTAACTGTTTATATTAATATGCAGTTTTGTTTTGATTGTATTGTTATTCTATTGTTAATATTGTAACATTTAATTGTGATTTATTATTGAAATGCATATGCATTAATATATAATAGTATGATATTAATATCACGGTAATATTATCATTACGTTCATATTCATATTTAACATTTACTCTTGATTATTATTTGTATTATTTCCCAGTGATGGGTTGCAGCTGGAAGGGCATTCGCTGCGCAAAACAAATGCTGGATAAGTTGGCGGTTCATTCTGCTGTGGCAACCCCTGATTAATAAAGGGACTAAGCCAAAAAGAAAATGAATGAATGAATAATGTGTATTATTCAGATATTATTAATATAGAGAATATAGGTATAGAAAAAATATCACTAATGCTTTATTGTTACTTAATTATATATTTAACCGTTTATAGTTTTTATTTTATCTTATATTTTATATTATTTATTTTGTTTTTATCTACTTATTTTATATATTATATTGCAATGTGGTTTGATTTTGTTGAAATTCAGTAAGAGTAACATGTAAACCAAATCAATTCTAGCAGATGAGTATGTGAACTCAATGAAATACAGCTCAATCTTATTGTTAAGTTGCCTAAGATTAGTCTTTTTTTCAAGCTGTAATACACCTTATAATTCACTAGATGGCTGTATCAGTTCTTTATTTGCCGATGAAGTGTTCAAGACATAATAATTATTATATTTAATCGCCGCTTTATTTATTTATTTATTTATTTATTTATTTATTTATTCATTAGGTATAAAAATTCAAATCTTATATGCATTTCTGTACATTTCTATTTACACTAAATATTATAAATAAAGTTTAAAATAGAGTTTAAAATAGAGTCACTTTGATTTGAGACATATTAAGCATCAGCGTGAAGTGTTTGGTGTCTCTTTCTGCTCTCTACCTTTTCAGATTACTCATTTAATTGACATCGTCTCAACATGAACTATGTGTCTTTTAAGGGGATCACTTTAATTGTGTCTCAGTTTAGATGTCAAAAATTGGGTGAAATGGGTCAGTATTATGAACTGTCCTCATTAAGCTCATATTTTGATTTTGAGCAGCGTTGATGCACAGATTGCTGTGACAGCGACGTAAAGCTGACAGGCTCTTTAGACAAAGGCAGCTGATGGCAAACCTCAACACTTTTCATGACTGTGTGTTTCTTGAATGTCTCACTGGCATCATTCCATGCATGTAAGGGCCTGTGTATGTGTGTCCGTCTGTGTGTATTTGTGTGCGTGTGTGTCCGGCCTTAGGGTTTGCACAGGCATTCATCTGATAATATTCATAACAGGGCTCAACATGTCTGCATTCCCCAGAAGCTTTATAATTGCTCTCTCTCACACACACACACACACACACACACACATAGACATTATACGCAACACTGCACTGTACATGATATAGTAAGACAGCATATAATAATGTTGTGAAAATGGAAATGTGACGTTTTGTTAATCATACAAGAGTCATGCCATTTCTGATATATTGAGCTTGAGATATTGAGTTTTGCATTTCATATTCCAAAAATCAAATGGGATCACATTTTCTAACTAAAAATTCCCAAAATGTGCAGAACACAGGATGTCAGATAGATAGAATCTTAAAACCTTTTATTCTTATATATAATATGTAAATTATATATTCTTTATATAAATATCTAAATAATATCAAATATATAAATATATACATTTCATGTTGTCATAATATTAACATCTTATATATATATAAACATACAGTGGTCAACATAAATAAATACATTCCATTTTTAAAATGAATATTTTTATCCATTTGTCTGAATATAGCAAATATATTTTGGAGCATTTGAACAAAACAGATTTATTAAATGAATATTTTTATTTAATATTTTAGTCACCAAACAGAATTAAATTCATGTGAAATATTGGGGGAAAAATTATTTATATATATTTTTTTCCTTCTTTTTTTTTTCTTTTTTTTTTTAATAATATGTTTAATAATTTTTCCTAAAATAAATTTGGGCTACAAATTATTAGACTTATCGTAAGTTATATATGCACAAATAAGTTATTATATGAACAAATATAATATTGTAAAGTGTCTTATAAAGAATATTAATTTAAATTACAGATTTGTGAGGGGTGAACTCATTCATGCTGAGCATAATAAATAATAAAAAATTGTAATTTTACTTTTTGCATTTATATTTCTGTATATTCCTGTGTTTTCATTCATTATTTATATATTTATTAAAATTCATTATATTATTTTTGTTTGTTAATTATATTGAAAACTGTTTATGTTGTTTTTTTCTGCATAAACAATAGAATTATTTTGTAATGTTTAATATTATTCTAACAGAAATGGTGTAATATTTAATTATATTAGAAATAAATTGAAATAACCATGAAATTGTTAGGTGCATAAATGAAAAGTAAAAAAAGGACTTCTTACCTTCATATTTATGCATTATATTCATTGTTCATTATATATATATATATGATTTATCTCTATATACACTATATATTGTATTTTATACACATACAGTACACACAAGACACACACGCATAAAATTATTATGTTGTGTTGAATAAATTGATGCCTATATTAGTACATTCATATTAATACATTTCATTCATAATTCATAATGCTGTTTATTGCATTACTGGATGTTTATTGAATAAATCACTTAGTTCTAGTTCAAACATCATGAGCTTAATCTCCAAACGAAAGGCATCCAGCGCAGCCTGGAATTGTTTTCAACCAAACGGAGGATTTGGTCGCTTTTGGCTGAGCGATCGCAAGTCTGTGGCTTTTTAAAGCACGATCATATTACGATCCAACTATTTTCATTGTTTTATTGACCCCAAATCCTGGGTTGAGCTGTGGTGAGTTTTCTGTTGGACTGTGTATCAGCTCAGTCTCCATCGGTTTCAGCCACAAGAAGAACCGGTATAGAATGCTTTAAATGATATTTTCCGGTGTGTATTTTTAGCGCAGCTCTGACTATAGCTGCTGTATTTAATGTATTTAAATAGCATTTGTTCTTACTTGTCTCATGCTGTGGTGGGCTGTGTTTCTGGGCAGCGGCTGGTTTATGTTTGCCGTGTTGGTAGGCGGTCAGAAGTCATTTAGCTCGTAATAATAGTTTAGCTGTGTTTTTTTGACAACTGTTACCCGGTTGCCATGACTGCTCGTGGTAGTTCCCATAGAGACAGCTTGCGTGAAGTGCGGATGATTCAAAGCTGACGTGTTTGTGTGTGAGTAAGTGTGTAAGTGTGTAAGGGCATGTATGCTTTAAGACGAAACAATGCAGGCTTAAAACTGAATATTTAGAGTTTTTGGTTTCTTTAGCTTTTCTTAAAATGTTAGTTTAGTCTAATGGAAGGAAATCGTCCAACATAAACCTTTAAATGTGTATTTGTTGCACTTTATAAATGAGTGTCTGTTTCATTTGAGTGTCTGTTTCATGCAAGTGTTTGTTTCATTAAGGCTTGCATGTCTTAATAGCTGTATTTGTTAGTAAAAATGAAAATCTTAAGCAGAACTTACATACATCAGACTTCACGTTTATGTGTGTGTATTTACTGAATGATATGTTCGTGAAAAATATGTCTGCAACACTTCATTGTACTCATAAATTGTCTAGATTTTACTTTTTCATGCTGTATTATCTGAATATCGTAATGATAAATAATCCCCTTTGTAAAAACCTTTGACTCTAATGTGTTATAATAAGGAATTCTGAACCTACAAGTCTTTATCCAGTGTTCAGATACTGTCATATATGCAAATGATTACATCTTCTATGAAATAATGCCTCATGCATATTTAAACACCATCTTAGAAAGCTCACAATTGTTCACAATTCATAGTGAAATCAGTCAAGTGGTGAAGTATGGTGATTGCTATTAGTTTTTTTACCATGCTCACCTGCAGTGTCTTGTTTTAAGTGTGTGTGTGGTCCGACATTTATCATTCAGTGACTGTGTGTGTATGTAATGAGTTTTCATGTCCTTTGTGTTGCATTCCTGTTTTCATTACTTCCTGTCACCTCTCCAAACGCACAGATTGCAAATTGTCTTTTCTTACACTAGCAGATGGCTACTGCCTTCGTTAACACAGCAGGCCCATCAAACACACATACACACACAAACACGCACACACACACTCCCCCTCGTAGTCAGTCTATCTGTTCTTTCCTTTTGGCACTCATATTACACTCTCTCACACCTTAACCATGATAAAACATTCGCTTTAATAGCAGAAGACACATTGAGGCTGTTTTGTTCATGTCGTGCAGTTATGGAAATAGATTATAATAATAAAAAAGAGACCATTGTTTCTCTGGAATTATGTACTATATGTATTAGGGATGTTTAATATGTTAATGTTTACTTTATTTTATATTCTGACAGATATAAAGTTAAAATAAAAACATTGTCATTAGGGCTGCACGATAAAAAATTTGACATTGCGATATTTTTTTCTCTGCGATATTGCCATGTGATTTCACAAGATGACTTGAATGACTCTTTTTGTTTAAAAGACTTTAGATTGACTGGGTTGATTTTATATGGGAGTGAAATATACATTTATTTTCATGTAATTTATTATATACATATAATAATCAAACTACAGTCATAAATAAAAACAATGGAGCAAATATTAAAGTGAAATAAACAGTGATTGATGGTTTTCTGGGGAGAGTCTAACAGTATTCGCTTACCGAAATTGAATAATAAAATGTAAATTAACAATGCATAGTCTTTACCATATAAACTGTTCAATAAAACGTTCAAAAAAGTCTTTATTATTATTCCTGCACTCTCTTAAAGAGCCCCTATTATGGGTTTTTGAAAATGACCTTCCTTGCAGTGTGTAACACAGCTCTAAGTGAATGAAAACACCCAATAGTGTTTAAAACTATTGATTCTTTAACAGAATAGTCGACTCAGAGTCGAATGAATGAATTGAGTTGGGTTCGGATCTTTTGCTTGAACGCGTCAACGTTGAAACGGTACATCACCAAATATGTAGTTCCAGATCCGGTCAAATGGGAACGCACTTTTCCTTCAGACACTAGCAGAGCGCTGAGGATCACTTGACTGATCATGACACGAAGATGACGATTACAGACTCATGGAGATTCGACTGCGGGGAAAAAAGGGTTAAAGTTCATTTTCACAACAACATCACAGTATAGGCAAGCTAGTGCTGTGTTTGTTCCTGTCAATTTTCTGATGATTCATACAATAACCTACGCTGCAGCGCGGGATTCGCCGGCTGTTTGCTATTAAGTTTGCTAATAGGGACTTAGGGACTGTCAGTAACTGCTACAGTTCATATGGACCAATTTCTTTTTCCTCCGGATCATAGTGTTATGAAGCGGACAGGAGACAGAGGTAAGGAAACGTTAGGGTGTTTATTAAATGACAACAAGGAGCACATGAAGGATAGCCAGGAGGATCAGGAATGATGTTGGGGTCTTTTCCTCCGTGGCTGGGTAACAGGAATACACGAGGATGGACAGCACACACCAGATACAGCTGACAGAGGATGACACAGACTTGGAAGGACTGGAAGACAGGACGATTCGGGAGGACCAGGAAGACTAGGAGGAATACAAAGAGAACAGGTAAGTAAATCGTTTGTTTTAGCTGAGGATGACTACGCTGAGTGGTCGCTCAGTTGTCCGCTTTCGTCGAGACGAGCCCGGACAATGAGCGACTGGAGTGCTGTGCTTTTATCTGGTGCTCGTGAATGTGATGCAGCTGTGTGCTCATTAGAAGTCAGGTGATGGTGATCTTCGTGAGTGGGGGTCGTGAGAGCCTGACCAATCCATGACAGTACCCCCCTCCCCAGGGCCCGCTCCTGAGGGCCGACACCTCCGACGCCGTGGTGGTCTCCCTCTGCCTCTAGGCGCTGGGAACTCAGGGTGGCTCTCATGAAACTCCACCATGAGACTAGGATCGAGAATATCAGCTCTGGGAACCCATGTCCTTTCTTCGGGGCCGTACCCTTCCCAGTCCACCAGGTACTCCAACTGGCCACCACGACGTCGGGAACGCAAGATCTCCTTCACTGCGTAGACGGCTCCTTCTTCTAGGAGCAGTGGAGGAGGGGGTTCCTCTTCGTGGTCAGGCTCTGTGGAGGGAAGAACAGGATCGTGATAGGGTTTCAGGAGTGATACGTGGAATGTAGGGTGAATACGGTAGTGAGAGGGTAATTGTAGTTTGTAGGTGACGGGGTTAACCTGTTCCACGATGGTGAAGGGACCAACAAATCGGGGACTTAACTTGCGAGAGGGCAGTCGCATGCGTATGTCCCGGGTGGATAGCCACACCTTTTGTCCGGGTGTGTATCTGGGTTCTTCAGACCTTCTCCTATCGGCGGTTACCTTGCTTCGACGGACTGCCCTCTGCAGATGTTGATGAGCCTCGTCCCAGACTCTCTCGCTCTCCCGGAACCAGTGATCCACTGCGGGGACATCAGATGGTTCGCCATCCCAGGGAAAGAGCGGTGGTTGGAAGCCCAGGACGCACTGGAATGGCGTGAGTCCGGTGGAGGGTTGCCGCAGTGAATTTTGGGCATATTCTGCCCAGCCCAAATACTGGCTCCAGGAGTTCTGGTGACCACTGCAGAAGGTCCTCAGGAACCGTCCCACCTCCTGAATCTTCCTCTCTGTCTGCCCGTTGGTTTGGGGATGATATCCAGAAGAGAGGCTGACGGCCACACCTAGGAGCTTGAAGAAGGCTTTCCATAGACGTGAGATGAACTGTGGACCTCTGTCCGACACAATATCTTCTGGAATACCAAATGACCTGAAGACTTGATTAAAGATATTGTCGGCAGTTTCAAAGGCTGTGGGAAGACCTTTCAGAGGGATTAGTTTGACAAACTTTGAGAATCTATCTACTATGACTAGAATACAGGTATTACCTTCTGACGAAGGGAGGTCAGTGATAAAGTCCACTCCTAGGTGTGACCAGGGACGGTTCGGAATCGGCAAGGGATGGAGCTTTCCAGCGGGTAGATGACGTGGGCTCTTGGATTGGGCACAGTCCTTACAGCCCTGAACATATTGCCTCACATCCCTTGCCATGTTTGGCCACCAGAATCGTTGGGATACTAGCGAGAGAGTATTGTTGATCCCTGGATGTCCAGTGCCTAGCGAGGTATGTAAGGAGTGGATCAGATCTACCCGGTGTTCAGGTGGTATGAACTGCCGATGAGGAGGGCATCCCGGCGGAGCAGGGGCTTCCGGAGTGGCAGCGACTGGAGGAGCGTTCCAGGTGATCGGACAAATGGAGATGTGTTCGGGAAGAATCTTCGTTGGGAGTTCTTCATGATCGTGATGCTCGTGTAAACGAGAGAGAGCGTCTGCTCTTAGATTCTTGGGTCCTGGACGATAGGAAATGGAGAAATCAAAACGTGAGAAGAAAAGTGACCATCTGGCTTGACGTGGACATAGTCTCTTGGCCTCTTTGATGTATTGGAGGTTTTTGTGATCTGTGATCACCTGGAACGGATGTTTGGCTCCCTCCAACCAGTGACGCCACTCCTCCAAGGCTAGCTTGATTGCTAGAAGCTCCCTGTCTCCTATGCTGTAATTCTGCTCCGCCGGGCTCAACTTCCGAGAGAAATAGGCACAGGGATGCAGTCGGGGCGGTGTATCATGATGTTGAGATAATACTGCCCCGACGCCGGTGGTGGATGCGTCCACTTCCACCACGAAAGGAAGATTTGGGTCAGGATGAGTCAGGAGTGGGGCCCTTGTGAACTCCTTCTTAAGAAGGCGGAAGGCTGCGGCTGCTTCTTTGGTCCACTCCAGTCCTTTGGGTTTACCCTTGAGGAGATTAGTGAGAGGTGATGTAATCCTGCTGTAGTCCTTGATAAACCGTCTATAAAAGTTAGCAAACCCAAGAAACCTCTGGAGCTCCTTAATGGAAGTGGGTTCTGACCAGGATAGAACAGCCTCAATTTTCTTCCCATCCATACGTATACCGGTTTGGTCAATGATGTATCCCAAGAAATGAATCGACTTCTGGTGGAATGAGCATTCTCCGCTTTGAGGTAGAGGTGATGTTCTCTCAATGTGTGTAGGACCTCCGCAACGTGTTGGCGATGTTCGGCCTCACTCCGGGAGTAAATGAGGATGTCATCTATGTACACTATTACACAGTGGTGAAGAAACTCCCGGAGGACTTCATGAATGAAGTTTTGGAATACGGAGGGGGCGTTGACCAGACCGTAAGGCATGACCTCATATTCATAGTGGCCTGTAGGGGTCACGAATGCTGTCTTCCATTGGTCCCCCTCACGTATTCTTATCAGATTATACGCGCTGCGGAGGTCCAATTTAGTGAAGACTTTAGCTTCTCGGAGCTGTTCCAAAGCGGCTGGTACCAGAGGAAGGGGATATCGGTATTTTACTGTACCGTTATTTAGGACCCTGTAGTCGATGCATGGACGCAGCCCTCCGTCCTTCTTGGCCACAAAGAAGAAGCTTGAGGCGGCTGGTGATTTTGAGTGACGTATGTACCCCTGACTCAGAGCCTCCCTTATGTAATCTTCCATTGCCTGATTCTCTGGAAGCGAGAGCGGGTAGATCCTACCTCTTGGCAACTGGGCATCTGGAACTAGGTCGATCGCGCAGTCCCATGGCCGATGCGGCGGTAGCTGGGAAGCTCTCTTGGGGCAGAAGACATCATGAAAGGAGCTGTACTCCTTAGGAATGTGGATAGACTGCTTCTCAGGAGGGCTCTCGACCGATGTTGCAAACAAAGAAATGGGGTTCCGACCTTGAAGAGGGAGATTTGGAAAACAGGCAGGTGTACATCCAGATCCCCATTTCTTTATCTCTCCTGTGCCCCAAGAGATGATGGGATCGTGCTTCACCAGCCACGGGCGCCCTAGAATGATGTCCATATTTGCACCCTCCAGAACCAGAAATTGAATCCTCTCTTGATGTAACAACCCCACTTGAAGAAGGATGTCTTCGCATTGTCGATGGATACGGGTCGAAGATCGAGTGCACTGGGTTATCGGTTGTATCTGGTATATATGCGAGGACGCCTCAGTACGGAGGTGGAGTTGACGACAGAGGGATTGGGAGATGAAGTTCCCTGCTGACCCGGAGTCGATGAGGGCTGTGACAAGGAGAGAAATAGAGGCAGTAGTTATTTGTACGGTGGTAGTAAGTGGTTTACATTGTTCAATATTCGTACTGAATACACTCACTGAAGTCCGAATGGGACGAAGGGGACACTCCATACGGGTGTGTCCACTGACACCGCCGTATAGACACAGACCCCGGGTCAGCCTCCTCTGTCGTTCCGCTGATGTCAGTCTTCCAGACTCTATTATCATGGGTTCTGGTTCTGGAGAGGCTGTTGACTCAGGCGATTGGAGGAGTGCAGACGAGGGGGTGATGGTGTCCTGTTGATAGGAACGGAGACGATCGGAACATCGGAGAGAATGTTGGATGAATCTCTCCAGACCCATTGTATCATCTAATGTGGCCAGTTGGATTCGGAGAGTGGGTTCCAAGCCGAGCCGGTACGTGGTCAACAACGATCTCTCATTCCATCCACTTGCAGCTGCTAGAGTGCGAAACCGGAGAGCATATTCCTGTGTAGATAGAGTACCTTGCTTTAGATGATACAGCTGCTCTCCAGCGGCTACTTCCCCATCAGAACGTCCAAACACCTCTTTGAAATACTCCGTGAAGGTAGTGATGGAATTCATGACCGGCCCGGCTTGGTTCCAGATCGTCTCAGCCCATTTAAGTGCAGGTCCAGAGAGTAGAGATACGATGTAGGCGATCTTCGACTTATCTGTGGGATATAGAGAAGGTTGCATTTCGAATATGAGGGAACATTGTAACAGAAAACCATTGCACTCCCCCGCTCCGCCTGAGTAGGGCGCTGGTCGGGCCATGGGACTGGAAGGAAGGGCCGAAGAAGAAACTGTGGAGGCGGAAGTGCTCGGTGCTGGTGGTGCGTTGGAAAGTGGAGCTGGTGGCTGTAGAATCCGCTTCAACTGGTCCACCAGCTCTTGAAGGTGATCGGGGGTGCTCATGTTGTCGTCGTTATGGGTCCGGGCTTCTGTTATGAAGCGGACAGGAGACAGAGGTAAGGAAACGTTAGGGTGTTTATTAAATGACAACAAGGAGCACATGAAGGATAGCCAGGAGGATCAGGAATGATGTTGGGGTCTTTTCCTCCGTGGCTGGGTAACAGGAATACACGAGGATGGACAGCACACACCAGATACAGCTGACAGAGGATGACACAGACTTGGAAGGACTGGAAGACAGGACGATTCGGGAGGACCAGGAAGACTAGGAGGAATACAAAGAGAACAGGTAAGTAAATCGTTTGTTTTAGCTGAGGATGACTACGCTGAGTGGTCGCTCAGTTGTCCGCTTTCGTCGAGACGAGCCCGGACAATGAGCGACTGGAGTGCTGTGCTTTTATCTGGTGCTCGTGAATGTGATGCAGCTGTGTGCTCATTAGAAGTCAGGTGATGGTGATCTTCGTGAGTGGGGGTCGTGAGAGCCTGACCAATCCATGACACATAGCATGTAAGTGTAATTAAAATTGTTGCCTCATTTTGTGTAGTTTGCAAAATATGTGTTTATTTGTGTGTTATAAGTTGTAATCACCCCGCTCGGCTTGTAATCACTTATCTATTATAGATCAGTGCTTGTACTGTGTCCCTAAGGTTAAACCTTTATGGGGCTATTCACGTATTTTGTCCAAAACCATGTTGAAACCATGACTTGTGCTTCTTTCTTTACTGATTTAAATGTGTTTGTGAGCTCACAACCCTCAGCTGTTCCTCACACATGCGGTGCGGTTTTTCTAAACAGTTTTAGTTTTCTAAAACTTTTGCCACTGTGTGGATTAAAACTGAATGTGTGTCGTTGTTATAACTTGGGGTTAGGTTTAAGAGTAGAGTAATTTGCTGGTGTTTAACTGCATTGCTTTGTTGCAATCCTGCTTTGGGCTCTCACATACTCTCTGCTACTTCATAGCTGTGGTGGGCATGTCTGGGCAATCACAACAGACTGGGTCATTTTACCAATCAGTGCAGATTAGCTTTGTGCTAAGGAGGGGTTTGGGAACAAATGAATCACTGAACGAATCATATAGAAATCGTTTGGTTAATTAGGTAAAAATAAATGCATATTATAAGACAATGGAAGTGTTTTTTGACCTTGCATGCATATCAGACTGTTGTTGGAGACCCCCAAAACGCAAATATGACCATTCATAATGCAAAATGGGGGCTTTTTAAAGTACTTACATAGTCACAGGCCTCAAAAACCCATGTAGATAAGTATCTTTGACTCTATTGTGCTTAAATTCTGCAGAGTTTCCACAAAACTCATGTGTTTTGACCCGTCGTTCTTGGTCATCTATAATCCCTACTCATCATTGCATATCTTGCAATTTGACTATTGCGGACAGACACATTGCGATATTGATGCTCAAACGATATATTGAGCAGCCCTTATTTGTCATATAGACCATTAAAGTGGTCAAAATAATACAAATGAAGCCATTTTTAGACATGTTTCTATTCATTTTTTAGACAACACATACCAATATTTAAATAGGGATATCAATATTTGGTGGAATAACCTTGAATTTTAATCACGGCAAATGAAAATTGAAAATTGTTACAGTATTTAGAGCAATTTTCATTTTTGTATTTTAAAATTTATTTTAAATTACTATATATATATATATATATATATATATATATATATATATATATATATATATATATATATATATTTAGAAGAAATGCCACCAGACCATTATAGCTATAGTTTAATATACATTTTCTTCAAAACCATACTTAACATATTTATTACATCCAGCAAAACTTGCGAATCTACAAGTGGTGTCTTTTTATTTATTTTTCCATAGCTGTATTTGTGAGTGTGGGTGGGTTGGCCTGTGGGTTCATCATGTGTTGAATTGACGCACGCTGAAACACATTTTTGGGCCATGACCTTATGAGTCTTGCTCTGAGATTGTTTCCCCAGTACAGATCCCGCTGTTGGATATCAAGATCCAGCGGCCTCTTTTCTTAAAGACGACCATCTATTGCATTCATAAAAATAGATTAAACATGACGTTTGTGGAGCTGGATTGAGTTTCAAATTGGGAAATGTGTTTATTACATGGATCAGTGGAGACTGGTTCCTGATTGGTCAGAACAGCATTCACATGTTCTTGTGTGGTGATCAGCAAACTGTATAATCACGCATCATCCCAGGAAATCAATCGTGTTCATTTTTTTTTTAACGTTCTCTACATAGCTTAGGTGCTTTTATGTCTCGGATATCAATTTGGTGTCTTTATTGTGACGTAATAGAAAAAATTTTATTCAGGTTGTCAGGTTTTGTCATGAAAGTTGCATGAAAACAGATTTGAATGATTAGATTGTTTTTAAAAGTGTTTTGAAAGAAGTTACTTCTGTTCGTCAAGGCTATTTATTTGATTGGCAATATAGTAAAAACTGTAATATTGTGAAACAGTATTACACGTTAACTTTGACCAATTAAACAGTAATCTACATGAATGTAAGTAATTGATGTTTGCCCACATGATCTATGATGATCAAAATAATTAAAATAAATGTGTTTGTTTCTTTGTTGTTTGTAGGCTCAATTCCAGGTAAATTTATTTTAGAAGTTTTTTTTAAATAATCAGTAAATACTCACTATTATTAACTAAATACTATAATAACAGTTTATTAAATGCCACTATTTAATTTAGTCAACACAATATGAGAGTGGTCAATATAAATAAGACATTTGTGTTTTACTGGTTACACCTAAGGTGCTTTTTCCATCAATCCAATCAAACTTGGCCAATGTTAATTGTTGATTTGTTAATAAGTTGATTTTCCACCTTTTTTTAACTGCCAGACGCCATCAAAACTGCGTTTAATTGTTTTGTATAATTAACCCAGATGTGGTCAAATGTGTTCAAATGACTTTAATTTTATTAGAATCTAAGTATTTATACTTTATTTTCTGTGTTGTGCCAAAACATACCAATTACAAATTAAATCAACGTTACCATCATTTATTTGCTTTCCTACTGCATAGCATGGGTTATTTTGTTACACAAGTGCTCCTTGAATTGAATGAATTTGTCGGAAAGAATGACTAAGAATAAGAGGAAAGAGTGTTAATGAAATTCAACTCAAGCGGTTACAAGAGTCGCGTCTGATTCCATGGTCATACCGTAGAAAAAGAAACATCTTGGCTGACCACTTGTGATCAAATCACAAAAAACATATTAATATCATGCAAAAAAAGGGCTTTGAAGGCATTAAATCTAAATGTAATCTAAATGTGGCAGATATAAGCATGCTCAATTACATTTCCAATATCAATTCAAACCAATAAATAATATAAATAAAAACGTCCAGTATTGTCTTTATAACCAAAAAAATTCACGTACTGTACATCATGCAGTGCACATTTAAATACAGTTTGACTGTGTGTGTGTTTGTGTGCTAGTAAGGCAAGTAAGCTGCGCTAGTGCAGAAATCTATTTCTGTCAGGTGTCATTATATAACCTGCTGTATATATATATATACACGTATATCCCTCACACATTTCAAATGTTGAGAGCCATAACAGTCAGCTGTCATGTTGCTGTTTGTGCACTAACCGTAAGGTGCAAGATAGACCACAAGCCATATTTCAGCAACTCCCTTTACATAGTGGGGTTTTTTTCGGATCAGTGTGTTAAGCTCATTGATGATGAACATGTCGAAAAAATGCCTTCAGACAACAAAGACCAAATGAGACCAGCATGACTGTGTTGCAGTCTTACTTCAGTGAGCATTAGAACTTACATTAAACAATGAATCTATAGAAAGAGATAGAAACCTTATTTAACCTTATTTAAGTCAATTTCATTAAAATAACTAAAAATAAAAAACAAGTTTGACATACATGTAACGTGACATTTAAATTACATCACTGTGATTTAAAAACATTGTAAATCTTTCAGAAATGTTTAATACTTGCATATTGGAAAGCAGCTGTTGTTGGCAATGCCTTTTCTAACAGTTTCCACTACAAATATAATTAAAAACATCAGACAAAACCCATCTTATAACCATCAAAACCTGTATATTTGAATGTTTTCTGTTGTGTTTTTGGACATATTCCACTAGGATGTACTGTGTAGGTTTTAACATGCCCTTCCCAGTAGTTCCATTACAGTTTTCATTAAAAGCAATACATACTGTAACAACTCTAGCCTTTAAGAAAGCCTTAACCAGAATGACTGCAATTCCTGTTTTCTCCTGTTTCAACTTGCAGTGTAAATTGAAGGTTTGGCCTTTCCAACCATACCATTTATTTTTTGCTGTTAAATATATCAGGGATGGGCAGTATTTATGATACATGTATTTAAAATATGTATTTTAAATACAAAATAGTATTTTGTAATTTGTATTGAAAATGGGTTAATATTATGTATCAAAATACTTTAGTGTCTTGTATTTTTGTGTTTTAAAATACTGTAAAATACTTTGTAAGAAGTCTACATGATAACATCATAAAAATGGGGCTTCAGATTGGTGCTTTCTCAGTTATTTGCCTAGGTTTGAGATCTGAACAGAAAATTGATTAAGAAGGTGTTCAATGCTTGGAGCACAATTGGAAATTGTGCAACACACATAAAAGGTTCGATTTTAAAAATCTAGGAGTATAAAGACCATGGCGGAAAAGCATTAAGGGTGTGTCTGATCCACATTTGCTATTTTAAGGACTGAAAAGTATGGTTTGCGACACGGCGCATGGTCTAACAGGTTTGTGCTTAATCTCTTAATGAGTTATGGATGTGTTTTGAGCATAATGTGCATTAAACCAAGTCTCATCTCCCATTCCCTTTAAGAGTCAGTTGCGTCCCACCATGGCGCATTTACTATATACATGGCGACTTTGTAAGTGGATAAACTGAATGGAAAAACTGAATGCTTCACTAGCGAGAACAGTTAAACAGTTTAACAGTTTCAGAAAAGTTAAACAGACCATCTGCAGCAAGAATAAAGAATGTGACTGCTCTATTCAGCCTCTTTACTTTGGTGGAGTAAGGAAACGGCATAGAGGCAGTGGTTTTTATAGAAAATAATAATTTTTGTAACATTTTATTAATTTAATACTTTTTCACTTGTAAAGATATTTGCGTATTGCTGTAGATCCTATGTGTATTAAGCAATGTGTACGCATTTAAGGCGCACAACTTACACGCTCTGTGCTGGACTTTAGACCTGCTTTCAGCTGGTCAATTGCGCAGTCTATTTTAGTTCCTCAGAATAGCAATGCGCCTTAACACAGCTCTTTTCTAGACCGAAACACCCATGAGTCCACACAATGGCGCAAATGGATTTACTATTTGAACAACGTGGTGCAAAACGGGAAAATTAAGGTTGCGCTGGTCAGAAAATTGCAACAAATCGCAGCAATCACGTCTTATTGCGTCTTATTGTGTCTTATTGCGACAGGTGTATGATAGGGCCCAAAGAAAATAACTGACAAATGGCATGGGTAGATTTGGGAACAAGTGCACAATCATTGAAAATAGTATATTGCTCAGTGCTAAGACCAGTAATATGTAATTGCAGTTTAGTGTACAATTTGGCATCAGCATCTTTGCTTAAAAAATGAGAAGGAATAAAATATCAGTCCTTAAGAACAGGATGTGGAGCCTTCAGCAGATAATCATTCTCAGACTCAGTGCTGCAGGTGGAAATGCAGAGGAACTTTAGAATAATAAAACACCTAAAGACTGTGTATTAGTGTTCACTAAGAGGGTAAACAGATTCTTCCAGTTAAAGAAGAACTGAAATTATCTTGCAATAATGAGTATACTGTGCAAATAATTGTAGTTTTAGGTGGATTGCTGATGTAGATGCCAAGAAAATAAGACAAACAACATACAATAAGTCCTACAGTGGCGATTCCTACAACACTTCATAGACTGTTTCAAATGCCAGTAGATGATCAGCAGATACAGTGTACAGTTAATGAAGAGATGTCAAAATGGCATAAACAGTATTTAAGACACATATATTTAATAATACTCCAGTTTATAACAGCAGCAGGATGTATACGAGTAAATTATTTGCAAAAAGAGAAAAAAAAAACTAGTTTTTTTAGATCATGTTTTATGTTGTGCAATAAAGAGTACAATGGCAAAAAAAAACATAATTTATGGAAATGACTAAAACTGGAGATTTTAGTAGTTTTCAGAAATCATGTTTTATACATTATTGAACAGTCTACATTTATTGAACAAAAATAAATAATATGACATCTTCATACTGTATATCACCCTTTAAAATATAAGACTGTTAAGAGATGGTTGCAGTTTCACTTGCCACGCAATGTATGGAAACACAATAAAGATATATAGTACTTCATTCCAACTCATTATCTGCATTACATGGTTTATACAGTAATTAAACAGATCATCTTCAAGACAGGGCTTTCTGTATGCAATTTGTACAGAATGTATGCTAAAATGAAAGAGAAAGTCTGTTTAATCGTGAAGGTATTGATCAAATAAAAGTATCTTTTCAAAATACAAAATACAGTATTTTATTTTGATATATTTTATTTTGATATAGTTGTGGCTGCTGTATTTTGTAGTTTATTTTGAAACATGTAAAACTGAGGTATTTTGTATTTTAAATCAAAATACATTTTAATGTATTTTTGCCCATCCCTGAAATATATGCTTTGGACTGTATCTTGACACTATAAAGCATTTCATTCCATAAATTTGTATACTACAATGCATTCTACAAATCACTGTAACACAATCTATCTTATACCATGTATCTATATATACATTATAAACTGATTGTGAATAGAAGCTTTAATTTAGTTTTTTTATTTTCCCCTATTGTCTGGAAAAATAAGAGGCATTTCTTAGGGTGCATTTACACTATGCTATCCGAACCGTTTGCCATATATTATATTTCCCAGTTTGTTTAACAAGTGTGAATGCTCTAAATCGGGTACAAAGCACGCCTGAGCGCGAAACTAAAGATGCGACGTCACTTCAAGGGACTGTTTTATATGGATTTATTAATCATTCTTGCTTTTCAATGAATGTGAACTTGCATAATTTATTAAAGACGCAAACACCTCGCTGCACCTCCAGCAAACCCCCTAATACGTGCACCTTTTTATGACTTTTATGATAATTTCTGAGCATCAAAAGTGATGGATGGATGGGCAAAATATGTGACTGTGCGTCACTGCATCCCAAACGACTGAAACGATATAACTAAATCAATGTTTTCAATGAGCGCATCTCTTCTTGTTAAACTGAACAGTCACATCATCGATGATGTAAACGCGCTCAGGTTCAGAAGGCAAAATGCGTGCGAGTGCAGGCCGTCAGTGGAGAGGAGTGTAGGGACAATTGCGCTTCGGCACGGTTTAAGGCAACTGTACCTAGTGTAAGTATGCCCTTAGTGTGCTTAATATACCACCTTTAGAAAACACACTGTTCTCCTCTCCATATGCACCAAACACCTGTTTATAAGTGTCTTATACTGCTTGGAAAACTGTACAATTCTGAGTCTGCTTCCCACTGGTGAGTGGGCTTGACAAACCACTTGTAGGAGACAAAGGGTTCTCCTTTTAGAAAAAAATCAAAATTTACTTAGACTTATAGCATTTACGTATATACTGATTCTCTCGGATGATTTAAAGTGCTTCTTTTATCCTCACTTGTAAGTCGTTTTGGATAAAAGAGCTTGCTGAATAAATGTAAACGTATCTGAATAATTACAATTACGCATTTAACTGCATGATTTTAATGGTTCCGTGTTCATTTTGGGACATAGTTCATTAAAAATTATTGGATGCCACCAGTAGAAAGCACTACAATCACCTGTAGAAACCCAAAACACTATGGTTTACGTTAAACCAATACAATTTCCATTATAGCCATGAACACCATTATAAATTTTATGATATATTCTATTGTTTTTATTTGGATGTCAAACAATGGCTCAAGACAAAATGAGTCCATGATGACTGTATCGCAATCTCACTGCAGTGAGTGCTGGAACTCGCATTAAACAATGAAGCTTCAGAGAGAGAGAGAAAGAGAGAGAGAGAGAGAGAGTAAGAGGAGGGAGGGCAAACAGAAATGAGCCAGCGAGGCGAAGAAAGCGGAGAGTGAGTTAAGGACGTTCAGTCTCCGTCTCACACACTGCTTCTCGAGTCCGCGAAATGCTCACCTGCTACAAACCCAGCGGATTTTGTACAGATGGAGAAGCTGGATCTCCATATTGAGTGAAAGGGGGGAAAAGCTGACGTGTTCAGACTGGAGTACAAACCTGATTGTGAGAGGAGGCTGGAGAACGAAGAAAGCCATAGATGTGAAATATGCATGAAACATCCCAGCGCTGTGGAAGAGAGACAGAGAGTTGAGGGAGCTTGTCAAGGCAGGTCAGGACCTCCGCCAGGACTCTGGACATTTGGAGATGAACGCTGAAACTCTGGGTAAGTCAGTGATATTGGAGGAAGAGTGAAGCAGAAGGAGGATTAGCATGAGATTCTAGTTGTTTTTTTACATGAATGCTCTGTTCAAGCTTTTGTTCTCCGCTCGCTGCAGCAACCAGGCTTCTTTTTTTGCTGAAACGTCCAGCATTTCTTTCAGATGTCAATCATTTTCTTTGTACCAATCTGTAGTTTTTTCAATACCTACATGATTTTTTTTTGTAGTTGTTTGTTTTGTGCATTACACTTGGTGTAGTGTTGACATTTCTTTTAGGTGTCAGTCTTTTTATTTGCACCGTACCGCAGTTTCTTCATTACTTTGGTGATTTTTTACGCATCACATTTGATTATATGCTGTTCGCTTTAGTTTGAGGCTGTGTTTTCTGCTTTCAGATGTTAGTCATCACAACCTACTCCGCTCTGCCGTGTAGTTTCTTCATCACTTTGGTGATTTTTTTATGAATCACACTCGATTAAATGCTGTTCAGTTGGACTTTTGAACATCTGTGCATTAGTTTATGACTGGTTAGTTGATGTTTGGGATAGTTTTGGACAAAGTATTGCATAGTGTATTGCAGGACGTGTTGATTTCCCTGGAGAATTGTTTTTTAATTATCATGCGTGTCGATTTTATGAGCTCATATTAATTGAGGTGGATTGTTTGTACTGTGTAAAGGTATTTGTCACACTGAAGGGTCATTATAATTGGTCAGTTTGTTATTGGCTACTAGTATTATCTTTATTTGTGCATTTAAAATGCAACTGCATGTTTTATCTTTAGAAAGACTACTAATTAAATAAGATTACAAAATACATTGTTAAGTAAAGCTCAAAATACAAACTGACCATTTTATATTTGTTATTAGTTTATTTATTTTATTAGATAAATATATTTGTTATTCGTTTTTATTGTACATGACATGTTATATATTTAAACATACAATTATATATATTTTATAGTCTTAATAAAATAAAATGTATAAATAAGTAAATCATATATTGCATAAATAGGTTTGTTATTCTATTTGATATTATTATTGTTGTTATTATTATTTGTATTATTTTATATATGTAATGGTATTTGTTTTTAATATTTGTATTTATATATTAACAATAATAAATTAATCAGATATATTTAATAAATCTACTTATAATGTATTTTATAATTGTAATAAATAATTACATTATAATAAAGTACATTATAATAAATATAAATATATATTATTCTATAATAAATATATAATTTTATTCATTCATCAATAGTATTGTTGTTTTATTCATTTTTTATCTTATATATATTATTACATGTTTACACTATATGACTTTTTCATTCGTATTCTGGCCTAAATCACACAGTATGCATTTGTTGTGTGTGTCATCTGTCTGCCTGTGTGTGTTAGTGCTTGCCCTTATGGCCTAAATGGTTAACCTCCTGGCCCAGGTAATCTGCAGATGACACAGCGGTGAGGATGAGTATGTGATGAAGAGTCTCCATTAGACTGCATTAGCTCAGTTCTGCAGTCAGCAGTGAAAGAGTCATGGAGGATCGGAACAGAGCAGCAGGAAGGCGGTGTTGCATAATGAAAGAGGGACCTGCGGTGCTGTGGATCAACTCTGGTGTATTAGACGTAATCTCAGCGCTCCGCCATCCACATGTGGATGGGCTGGAGGTGTAAGCTACCTCATAACACAAATAAAGCCACCCATAAGCTTTGAAGACACGAAGGGTGCGCCAAAACATTCACACACAGCTTTTCTTTGCTCTTAACTTTGCCCGAGGCTAGATTTTTGGGATTCTTCTCTTTTTTGCTGGGTGGGGTTTTGTGTAGTTCAGTACAGCTCCAGATGTTTTTTTTTTTTAAAGGAATGGAGGAGGAAGTTGTTTGTGGATGGTGTAGTTTCACACACATTATATACCAATTAGCATTAATGAGTCTGTAGCAAAGCACTGTAGTGTGTGGACAGAATACTTCAACCAAAAGTTCAAATTTACTCATCATTTACTCACCCTCAAGTGGTTTCAGAACTTTGTGAGGTTTTTTTTCTTTCTGTTGAACGCAAATATGTTTTAAAGGATGTTAGAAAGTGGTAGCAATTGACATCCACAGTAAAAAAAATACTACAGAGTTTAGTACATTTCAAAGTACTTCACAGGACTTTTAACTACTTAAATTTACACCTACCACAACTTATAGTTCACTTTATATCAAGTTACTCACAATACAGTCTATAATACTAGCCCAGTGTCATAATAAAACATATCCGCTTGTTAAGTGAGACGTCACGTGACTTTCAGGTCCAAGCGATATACAGTATCAAACTGTATAGGGAGACTCAACAATTGATGATAATAAACGTTTACAAAGCCATGTAATACTTAGAAAATCACGTTCACAAGATATTTTACAATGCCTAACATCTAATGGCCAGAAAGTGATGAATTTTTGATAAATTGTTAAAATATTGGTGTCTGTGATCAGTCTGAGACTGTTGTGTACACCAGGATTTTATATAAAATTCACCTTAATGTGTGATATGACTAAAAAGTGATCATAAACAAATATTTTCTCAATTCAGATGAGTAGCGTCTTAGACCCAGAAACAGTATTCTATACATCACAACTTAACAAGCGGATAATTATTAATGAGAAAATATTACATATATTCAGAAAAGTGGCTTATTTGTGAGAATTCTTAAGATTTAATTCATAAGAAAGGGTACCAATTTTAATAGGAGGCATGTCTCCCAACCCCCTAAACCCAACCATAATTGGGGGATGAGCAAATCATACTATAATATGAACAAGATTGTAGAGATTGTTAAATCAAAAAGTCACAAATTCCCATGAGATTGCATTAGTAATACCAGCTGCTTGACTGGAGTATATGTTTTAAAATCTGCCATCTCAGTTGACTTTTGAATCGTTTTTTGAGCCAGCAGATTGATGATGTCATGTTTTCAGCTGATTGGCTATTGCACAAAGATACTATTTTAAGCTCTTTAGTATTATTCTTGGCTGTAACATCAAAACCAAAGTAATAACTGAATGTTTTTTGTACACACTGAACAGTGTTGGTCCACAATTCTGCATATGCTGTATTTACAACAAGCCTTTATGACTTCTGTGACAGAGATGCAGAATCTAATGATAGAATTGGAAGTAACTGTATAATATGTAATGTCATTGTATTTTGAGATTGAAAAAGTAGCACCTGCTTAATCAAATGACTATGTAGACTAGTGTCTGTCAACATAGAACCATAAAAGACTGTTCTGAGTGTCTTTTGTGAACGAATGGTGCTTGATATTTTTGACATTCATGGGTTTTTCATCATCTTTTGCCTTACTAAATGAACATGAGGAGCTTATTGTTTAATATTACTATTGTTATTAAAACATTTAAACAATAAATATACTTTCAACCATTAAAATGGAATAAAAAAATAAATAACACAGAATTAAAACAGATTTAAGAAAGCCCCCGTAAGTCACATCTGATTAAGCTGCTGATAGTGAATGAAAAAAATTGCAAACAGGTACAAGATAAGTCACATTTTATAAATATTTCCCTAATAACAGATGACTTACTGATAGGCCTAAATAAAAAAAGACGCAGCACTTTTCAGATGACAAAAATGCTATTATTTCATCTGATTTCATCTCATTTTTTGCATCCATTTCTAAATAGTTTTGCCTGTGTTTGTGTATTCATAGCAGCCTATATAGCATTTATCTTTTGATCAATTATTCAGCTATGGCTTCACAGTCTTGTCCAGCCACTGAGTTGTTTTTTTAGTTTCATAAAGCATTTCAGTGAAGGATCAGATCTGCAGTTCAGAGAAAGGTACACAAAATCCTTTTTTAAACAGAACAAAGTCCAAGCTGTTTCTTAGAATCTTTACCTCTGGAGTCAGTATAAGTTGTACTACAAGATTAGACGTGAGTGTTTGTCTGCATCGGAATAAATCTTGATTTATTTATTTGCAATTAATTTTTAGTTGTATAAATGAACAAAGAGAATTCTAAATTAAGAGTTTAACCAAAAATGAAAATGCTGGCATTATTGTTCACCTTTTACTTTCTCCACACCTGTTTGAGTTTTTTTTTTTTTGTTAAACACAAAAGTAGATATTTTGAAGCATGTTGGAAACTGACATCCATAGATTTTTTTCCTACTGAGAAAGTCAACAGCTATGTTTCCATCCTCCTATTTTAATGCACATTTTGGAATATTGCATGGAAAGTGCTTAATGGATACATCAAGATGCGCATATATATCTTGAGTTGGCCAAACATTTATTATCTGATAATAAAACATGCTTATCATACAATACAACACAATGCAAAACTTTATTGTCAGACTTGCATCTGAAATTTTTCTTGCATAACAGCATGATAAATACTCCTTACAAAGAGACAAAGATACTTTATTAAAACTTGGCACTCTAAACCGACGGTTAGACTTTAATGGTATAATTTCATGATTCAACACATGACTAGGGTTCGAAATGATGTACTTGTGAGGTTAATAAGAATGATCCTATAATTTCTCAAGAGGCTTTCTACTATCGTTAAACAGATTTTAGATCTGATTCATCAGCTTTGTTTTTAGACTCACAGACAGACTTTTATACCATACAGAATTACAATACTGAAGAACACTCATAAGTACAGACATAGAAAAATGTTCAAGAATCTTTTTCGATGCTCCAAAAGATCTAAGCCGATGCCAAAAATAGAATCTTTGTTTTATCTTGTTACATTATCTTTGCATTAAATCTTGTCTATTATTACACCCAAATACTGATATTTGTCTACCTGCCTGATGTTGACATTATGTATAACTACAGGGTTTGTAGATACAGTACATCAGATGTTGTGGACCTGAACACAATTTCCTCAGATTTTTCAAGGTTAATCACTAGAGCATTTTTGTCATCTATGACAGAAACCTTTTTACTGAATAATGTACAGCATGCTCATCTAAAAATTCATGAGATTTTGTTTTAATAAATCACGCGATAACATTAATGGACATGCCAGCAGATCAAACACATTGTAAAGCATGTTATTTTGGTCATTCTAAAATCCCTCAGCCAAAGTCTGTCATCAAATAGGTTCAGTGTTATTACCTCCAAGAACTGAGCATCTGCACTCCCAAAAAGCAGTCTCGCGCCTCTAAAAGCCAACGCATGTTCATCACGTTTCATCTTCTGAGGTGCAAGTAATATTCATAAAACAAAAAAGGCCCACCAGGGCTTCTTCTAACCTACGAATTCCAATAACAAATTTCAGTATATAGTGCATCCGGAAAGTATTCATGGCGCTTCATTCACTTTTTCCACATTTTTTATGTCACAGCCTTATTCCAAAATGGATTACATTAATTTATTTACTCAATGAAAATAAGCTTGTGGCATCATATTCAAAAAGACTTGAGGCTGTAATTGCTGCCAAAGGTACATCAAAAAAGTATTGAGCAAAGGCTGTGAATACTTATGTACAAGTGATTTATCAGGTTTTTTATTTTTAATAAATTTGCAAGTCTCAAAAAAATCTTCTTTCACATTGTCATTATGGGCTATTGTGTGTTGAATTTTGAGGAAATAAATCCATTTTGGAATAAGGCTGTAACATAAAAAATAATTGGAAAAAGTGAAACGCTATCAGTACTTTCTGGATGCACTGTATGTATATATATATACAGTTTTGCATGTAAGTTTAATTAGCATTTTTGTATGGAAACAGCTAATTACTAATGGTTTACAAGTTTCTTCAAAATATCTTATTTTATGTTCAACAGAAAAAAGAAACTGAAAAGCCATTTCAATCATGTCTAGAAGAAATACAGTAAGAGGTTTATTGCTACTACACACAAGTTGACTGCGGTTTCTGCACAGATCAGATCCATCACCACTACAGTCTTATCAGACCTGACATCAGTCATCTGAGCGTAAATCTCCTCCTGTCATCTACATTAGCGCTAAACAGCAGTCAAATCTCACGTCTCACTTGTACTGTTCTGTTCTCTGTCACAGACATTGGCATTTTGAGACTCTCCAGAAAGAGAATTGGTGCTGTTAAGTCTTTTCTCTTATATAAAAGCAAGATCTATCGCTCCGTGCCGGGCGCAGGCGTCATGCAAGGACACTTCCGGCCCTCTGCTGTTTTATCCTGTGGTGTTTTGAAGCTTGGATCCAATCAGTGGCCTGGTGCTGTGCGGGATGTGACAGGGCTGCCGGTTTAATGCTGTTGATCTGCCTGCTGCTGGTCCTTATGTCGCTGTCGACAGCGGCAAGCACAGGCTAAAACTAGATTCTTAACACCACTAGCAATCCTGTTTTAGATGATCACTTTATAAGATTCATTTGGGATTGATGTAGTGTAAGTCGTGTGCTTGCTTAACTGATTTGATATATATTGGATTAGGGTGGGGCCTTGTTTATTTATTTATGTGGAAATGGTCTAGTGGCCTATTTAGTATATGTGGGTCATGACAGTCATCATGGTATATCAAATAATATATAATATTATATATATTGTTAAAACATTTTAACAGCAACCAGGCTTTAAAATGATCAAAAGTGGCCATGAAGATATATGGTTGCAAAATAATAGTATTAATAATAATTTTTAAAAATTTATTGAACTTTGTAATTATCCCACAAAAATAAGTTTTGTTTCTACTAAAAATATTAAGCAGCACAGTTAGTTTCAGCATTCATTATAAGAAAAATGATCCCGCCATAACAGAAATATGTTATGCACACACACTAGTCCCACACACATCTATCTTTATGGGATCTCCCCTTAGACATAATGATTTATATATTGTACAGACTGAATATTCTATCCCCCAGACCCTAAACACAGAAAACATTCTGCAGTTTTACGTTTTTACAAAACTTTCTTATGTGAAACGTAATAGCCATTTACTCATGCATGGGAATAAAAAAAATGTCCCCACAAGGTCAAAATGTACTGCTTTGTGGGGACATTTGGTCCCTACAACATGATAAATTAGGTATTAGGTTTGTACCAATGTCAGGTACACACTCATATAGTAATTTGTACAACAGTTCTGTCAGGTTCTTGAATCTGATTGGCTGATAGCCGTGCGATATTCTGCAATATCAGAAGTCTCACAGCCTCCTCAACCTTCTGTAATACTCTGCCCACATAGAGTGATAGCAGATCAATAGACTCATTACAGTTTGACAAATATTGCAGCTGTTGGACAACATAATGTACCTTTGAGGTTTTTTAGGCAAAAATGTTGTTTAGATTGCAACTATGCAGTTTATTTGTAAGGATAGTGCCTATTTTAAATATTTATAATTTTTGAGCGATACAGCGCGTCGGCATCCATCAGCCTATCATTGAGCAGAGCAAAGATGGTTGATGTTGTCCATCCACAAGATGGAGACAAAGACCGCATAATAAGCCCTTAAAGAAGAAAAGATCCGCGTATTTTAAAACTACAGCTAATGAAAACATTATAAAACTGTCAGTCTCTCTCTTTTGTATGTTTTAGTGCTGTATTTATACCAAAGTAATTGTAGTGTGTTGAGTGTGAGATGGGACTCTCACATATTAGGAATGTATGTATTTTATGTTGGCCACCCTTTGTATAACCCTGAGTTACTTTTCTGGTTGTCTATCTGTTTGGTTGTCAATCTGTTTCTGACGTGTCTCCTGATTTTGTTACTGCAGACTAGTCCAGTAAACAGAAAGAAAGAAGAAATGCCTGCATGTGTTTAGCGTTTTTCCTTATCACAAACACAACTGGGATCTGGTAGTGATTGCGCTGCTTTGGCTTTTTTGGGGTTAGTTATTATGATCTCCCGATTGCAACAGAGAAATACTGGGGAATCTCTGTAGACTGATGGCATTTCATGCTGTTCAGCCTTATAATCTTAAAATGTGAGCAAAATCACCTGTTTTGTCATCACTAGACATTATGCTAGAGAATCATTTAAGTACTAGCTCTAAAGTGACGTTGGTGAATTAGTAACATTTTCTGCTGTTCTGACGTCAGCTGCAGATGTGAAGGATTCTGATGAAGCTGCAGATGTGGAAGAAAGTAGCTCCTCATACAAAATTATTTTTAGACTCTCATGTTTGATTTTCTTTTTTAGATATACGATTATGCCGTTGAACTGTTGTATAAATGCAATATCACACTCGTAGCAGTGCAGTATGGCTGTAAATCGTCACTGGTGGGACACTAAAAGATTCGGCCTGAAGCCCTGTGCCAACACACGCCTTTCAGCAGTGGTAATATACAGCCATATCGCACTGCTATGACTGCGATATTACTCAAATATCTTATTTCCGATGTTGTTGATGCCATGCAGCCATTGTTTTATGTATATAATTTACGTTGTGTGCAAAGTAAACATTAATAACTGGTATATAATATTGCAGAGTGATGTTTATTATATATCAATGAAAAATATAAATGCATGTTAAGTTATTGTCTAGAGTCATTCATTCACTTTCAAGAGTTACCCAATAACTGTTTGCTTTCAATGCAAGAACGTCTCATATATAAGAAATGTATCAGATCAGGTCAGCCAGATTAGTCGACTAGTTGTTCAAGCAACCCACCGGCTTTACGTTTTTGACAATATGTAATTTAGCAGGTCTTTATTAGTTATTAAAATCACATTGTTCTCACAAATGTTCAGAACGGCATGAATTTTCTGCATGTTCCACAGTTTTATTCTTGGTCTGGCATGTCTGTAGGTTTGTGTGCAAGAATGAGTAGGAGTGTGTGAGAGAAAGAGTGAGAATGCTTGTAGAAAGAAAGAAACTGTCATGACGTCTTTTTTTCCCCCCTCTTCTCCATGCCTTTGTGTTGGAGGCTGACTTGATTCCTTCTGATCCCTGCTTCACACCGCTGCATTATAACCATTGGTAAAGACCAGAGTGTGTCACATGCCCTCATTGGTTCATCAAGTCTTCAGTCACAGTCAGACCTCTCAGCATTGGTCGGATGCGCTGCTGTATATGCTTTACGTTTCCTCGGAGGCCTGCTGGATTTTTACGCATAGCACCAACACTCGCTCCATAGTTGCTAGGTAACTGGCAGGCTCTGGTTCTTTTCCAGTTGTCCCCTGGTTGGGAGGCGATGGTTATAAATGGATCTGAGATGGATAACGGCGAGTTGCGGTGACGATGGTGGCCTTGGGCTTGTTGGAATTGGGGCTGGATTTGGCTGTTTGGTTTGACTGGATACCAAGCAGCTGCAGAAACATCCACTGGAAAGACGTCCTTCGGTGGCCTGAAAAGTGCCAACGCTAGTGATGAGAAATGAACAAATTAGTGTTGTTCCGAGCAAATCCCTGTGTAAAGTAGCCCCGGCATGCAGGAGATTTGTGGACACATTGTGCACGCACGTACACTAGACCTCATTACGTTGACTGTGTGGGTTGTGTTGGCTTGTAATCCTGGCAGTAAAAAGCTGTTATGTCTGCGGTGATTGGCTCTCTCCATTCTGTCCGCTGTAGCAAGGCAGACACACCACATGGTATTTCGCATTTCAAGGAAAAGATTTTATGTCATCTTGAAAAATGATGGAGGCACTGAGAGAGATTGATATGGAAGGGTGACGTCAAGCAGAAGAAGCCAAAGTGCCCACGGCGGGTTTTTTGTGGGCTTGAAGGTCATTGGACCAATCATGTGAGCGTTACAGCTCATTAGCCAATCAATGTGCTTCGCATGTTTCCCTTCAGACAAGGAAAGACAATGGAAGAAATGTGGGTGGTTGGTGTTCAGTGACTTGTTTTCCTAATTGACTATATGGTGGCTTGTTTGAATGAACAGAAAAGACTGGAGCTAAATGCAGCAGATATGTTTTTAAAAAGGAGGCATTTGTTTGTTTGTTCGTTAAAATAACAAAAATCAGAGAAGTTGTTTTAACTTGTCTTAAAAGCAGTAGTGTTAATAGTATTTAAATAAATTAAATACAGAATAAGCAATTTGGAAGTCACTGGATGTGGTCATGAATACATAATTAGCATGTTAGATGTTGGTATACAAAAACTCTCTTAGGAATACCCGCTTTGAATGTTATCACTTGATTGAATAAGCATTATCAGTGGTTATCAGCTGATAGATTTTAGCCAGTACGGACCTTCTGCGCCTACTGGTTGGCTCAGAAGGCTGTTATAATCCATCCACATGGTTATCAGCTATACTAATAGAGATGATTCCGGATCCAGATCTGTTTTTAAATTACTGTGATGGTTGGGTTTAGGGTTGGGGAATACGTTAATAAAATGCAATTTATGGTAAATGTAATAAATAATATAAATAATTATTGTGGTTAATCAGCTATACTAATAGAGAAGACTCCAGATCCAGATCTGTTTTTACATTACTGTGATGGTTGGGTTTAGGATTGGGGTATACGTTAATAATATGCAATTTATGGTAAATGTAATAAATAATATAAATAATTATTGTGGTTAATCAGCTATACTAATAGAGAAGACTCCAGATCCAGATCTGTTTTTACATTACTGTAGGGGGAGACGTTAATAAAATACAATTAATGAGAAATGTAATAAATAATATAAGAAGTTCTTGTTAACTTCCGGCCTCAGCCGCATGTGATCTATAGATGATTAACCATGTGGATTGATGATAACAGCCTTCTGAGCCTACCAATAGACGTAGAAGCCCCTACTGGCATATATCTGTCAGCTGATAACCACTGATAACGACCATTCAGTCAAGTATTAACATTCGAAACGGCTGTCAGGAAGTTGTTTTTATCCATTTCAATGCAGTTATGTCAAAATATACAAATTAATTGTATTAATTGTGAATATAGTAAACTGTGTATATGTCCGTTCTTGGTTTCTTAGAAGCATTGAGATTATAATGTTACAAACTCAAAAAAATGAGGGAAAAATTGACATCATTCGTTGTAATTAGTTTTGTGTAATTACATGTTAGCTAATGCTAAAACCATTCATTCTTCAAATTCTCCTTTTTTTCTCAGAGAAGTTGTCCCTTAATTTATTTTCTTTAAAGCAGTAAAGCTAAAAGTATTATAACTAATATTAAAAATACGCCAAAATAAGTCAGTGTTTGACAGTGTTTGTCAATACCCTGTTAGCATGTTATTATTTTAATGCCACCTCAGAGAAGTTAGTGAAAGCAGTGATAATAAATAACAAAAAGGACACAGTTAGCATGCTGAAACTTTCACAGACGATGTACTTCTTAATTCATCCTTTTTTAAAGTGTTGATTTTAAATATCAGAGCAAATATTGTTGCAAAATTAATTCTTTGACATTGTTTGTACTTGATAGTAAATACACTGTTAGCAATCGGGGGACATGGTGGCTTAGTCAGTTGGCATTTCTGTGTGGAGTTTGCATGTTCTCCCCGTGCTGGCGTGGTTTTCTGCCGTGTGCTCTGGTTTCCCCCACAGTCCAAAGACATGCACTATAGGTGAATTGAATAAATTAAACTGGTCTTAGTGTATGTGTGTGTGCATGTGAGAGTGAATGGATGTTTTCCAATACTGGATTGCAGCTGGACGGACGTCCGCTGTGTAAAACATATGCTGGATAAGTTGGCGGTTCATTCCGCTGTGGCGACCCCTGATGAATAAAGGGACTAAGCCGAAGGAAAATGAATGAATGACCCTGTTGCATGTTAGCCGTTAGCATGTTAAAACTATCAGAGAAATAGTGTCTGTTGATTAATTATTTTTAAATGGATCCAACTAAAACAGAAAAGACACACTAATAAATGTGAAACAATTTATTTAGGCACTGGCTTTGGACTAACAGAAGCCATTTTTAGGTACAAAGTAACTTACAGTAATTCAGATTGACATGAATGTAAACTGACAAAAAGTAATGTCATTTTTTAAGGCAGTAAATTTAGGATATTTTGAGATGCTATTGTCCTGGACAAAATGTCTTTGATTCCATTCCCATATGTTCCTTTTCAGCATCTACTATATTGACCTAATCAAGTCCAGCCTCACATTTTCATCTTGTCAACCATCCTGATTCATTCAAATACGTCAGAATACTGTCTGCAAATGCTGTTTGATAACTGTAAAACTAAAGGTTAAACTCCATACGTAAAATGTCTCTATAAAGATCAAGCACTTTTTTAAAGGTCAGGCCAGGCCAGAGCAATACTCCACAGCCACATAACTCTCCATGATCTCATGCTTGAGGCTCCGGCAGGCATCAGTAATAGAACTCAGAATGAGCTGTGGTATGGATGAGCAGTTCCTCCTAATTGAGGGAGCTGAGGCGCAGAGCCCTGTCTGATGGGGAGCATGTGAATACAGTACTGTTTGTGCTTACAGCAGCATTCGTGCATTGGATTTTAATGACCTGGGAAACACAAAGTCCCATTTTTATTTGCCTCCTCACTCCGCTTCCCCTCTGTTTTACCTCTACAATTCAACACTCAAGGTCTCAGTAAACATCCCGGCAGCTATCGCCATCTAAATAGTCCATTTTAACTCTTTTTTTTTTTGTAGTTTTAATATTCTAGCATCCCTGCTAGATGTTAAATTAAGAGATGCAACGTCTCTGAGATAGTTGTAGCATGCTAACGGCTAACACAGTAATGGATTGTTCACAATCACCATTTAAATAGTTGATTAGTGCATTTTTAATTTTAATGCTTCATCTGCATCTTCACTGTAAGGCAGATGGGTTAAGACCCAATTGATCTTAGATGCTTTTAGCTTGCTAATGCATTAGCCTTGTATTCACAACCAATACCAACCCCTGTGATCAGACATCAGTACAAAATGGCAGATAGTTAATAAAATATACTATATAGTTGATAGACACCGATGTTATATCAAACAGGTTTCCCAGACACTCCACCTCAACAGCTATTGATTAATGAACAGATATATAGTTCCACCTCAAACTTAAGCCAAAGTTGCAGTGTCAAGCTATTTGTGAAAGCAAGAAACATCTGAGGAGAATCAGCTGGTGTTTGTGTAGTTGTTTCTGCATGTTAACGTGATATACGGTATGATATAAGTTTGTCTGGGTGTGACAACAAATGTGAGGATCCAAATGCAGCCTTATTATTATTTTTATTTTTACTTAAAAAAAAAAAAACGTATTTCGAAGAGAGAAAAAATGACAGAAGGGGAAAAGAATAGAAATAAAATAAAAAAACAAAGTGGTTGTCATAAGGGTTACAAAATCAAGTCATAATACATTTGACATACATTATCACAAATTGTTTACAATGACATACTCAGACCATTTTTGCCAGTACTTATTGCACTTTTTTGAATCAAATTTTAGGTTAAAAGTCAGTCTCTCCATTCAGTGTATTTCCTTTACAATTCCTATCCATTGAGAGCCCTTGTTGGAGAATCTGCCTGAAACCATTTTCGAGTTATGGCTTTTCTGCTACTTACCCAAAGGATTTGAATTAAGTATTTATCAACAGTTGTAATAATTTCTGGTCAAATACAGATTTATTTAAGAGTAGTCAGGCAGGCAAGTTAATAGAGGAGCAAACGGTACCATAAGGAAAATCCAAAAGAGTAGTCATAGTCACAGGCGAAAGGTTGAGGCAATCGGTAACACAAAATAAACATAAAACAAACAAGGGGTCAAAAGCACGGCAAGACAGCACAGGAAAACAGTTTGAAATAACATGCAGTTTGAAATGCGTGCGTGCGTGTGTGTGTGTGTGTGTGTGTGTGTGAGAGAGTGAGAGAGAGAGAGAGAGAGAGAGAGAGAGATGTATAAAGTTCCAGTAATCAGAAAGAATGAGCTTTAGCTGTTTTTATTCAAGTGGTGATCTGGAACTGGTGTGTGAGTACTGTGCATGATGGGATGTGCAGTTTGTGAGAATGACACGGATCTGGCGAGGGCTACATAGCTACTGATCTTAATAATATCTCAAAATGTTTCAGAGTTGAACCTTGACTTTTGCACTTATTTTGTTAAAGTTTGAATATTGTATTACTGCTTGAGGACGAATTAAGGGATGCAAAGTTTTTGCATGCTAACGGATTATTCAGAGTCACCAACTAACTTGTTTATCTGCATTTATTTCCTTTATATATATATATATATATATATATATATATATATATATATGTTTTGTGATTATTGTTTGGAAATTGTACAACACATGACTGTATCCAATTAAAAATATAAAAATATAAAATTAAATTAATAAAAGCTGAGGACCTGAGGGGTGACATAACACGTCTATGCTTATCTATATTTCAAGAGTTCACACTTAGCTATTTCTTGATACTAATTGCAGGTTTGGCATGCTGTTCTGGGAGAGAACCCTGAGCTTGGAGATAATTGAGCCCAGGGCTCTCGCCTAGTTATTTAGCATAAAGGGGGTCTGAGATCAGGAAGGTCTCGAGAGCTCTCCCTGGTAAAGGAGGAAAAGGGGGAGATGGGGTGGACAGGGGGATTCTTCAAAAACAAAGATAAGTGAAGTAAGATGAAATGGGCTATCTGCTTGTTGAGTCATGATAAATGAAATACTGTTTCTGGCCATACCTGCCAACACTCCCGTTTTTCCCAGGAGTCTCCCGTATTTCAGACCCATCTCCTGTATTGTTCTGTCTCCCCGAAAACTCCCGGAATTCCACCACCGCCGCCCAAGCCTTTTCACTTTTGGTGAAAACTTAATTTTTTTCATGGCAAGGTTGACATTTGCATGGAACTGCTCATATATATATATATATATATATATATATATATATATATATATATATATATATATATATATATATATATATATATATATATATATATATTTATATATATATATTTATATATTGCGATTGTGATTTTCGAAAGTATTACATCGCTTTGTAAAGTTTACTATTACCATTTGTTGAACCTTCCCATACAGTTTAACAGAGCGTTTGAGCTGCTTCGCTTGATGTCACACTTAACAAGCAGATTTATTGTAGTCTTGGATTCATCTGATTGGTTTATCGAAAATTGTAGATGAGAGACCAGGCGCGATCAGTCATAGCACATGATCCTCCCTTAGTTAATAAAACTTCACATATTTACTTCTATACTCACATCTATATTAATTTTTCACACTATTGGGTCTATTTGGTTATTAAGTAAGAGAGTTTCTGAATATATAATGTTGATGCCTGAATTGCTCTTGCTTTAGCTCTCTGTTAATCCTTGCTGTTGACTTCTTCAACAGCGAAAACATGTATAAAATTCTCTGACCCAACTTTTCTAAGATGATTTTGGCTTGCTAATGCACTAGTAGTATTTTCACAACTAATGCCAACCCCAGTGTTCGGACACCTAAATGGCCGAGTCTTAATAAAGTACGATATAAAGTTCACAGGAAGAGTTTCACACACACTTGTATCAAACAGGTTTCCCCAAACTGTCATCCCCCATTGGTTGATAAACAAATACAGTAGTCCTGCCCCATACTCAAGCCATTGGTTGAACTAAAATTGCTGTGTCAAGCTATTTGGGAAAAAGAGAAATGTCTGGGGAGATTCAGCTGGCGGCGACTTATGTGTAGTTGTTTCTGCATATTAAACTGGTGTAGAAGATATCAGATGCTTAAAGTATGTCTGTGTCAACATGTTTCAGTCTCATGAGTTTGTGCGCTTTGTGGTGTGGAGATTACACTCCTGCCGCTGGACCGCCGAGGTTAATCCCTCTTCAGACCTGCTTCCTGCTCACTTTCCCTAATCTAATGGGATTAACTGTCATTTTACATCCAACACTGCAGCAATTACACGCACAGAAAGGCAGAGACCTCACAAGACTCATTACGCATGAAACGCCGGAATGTTTTTAGCAGTACTTGAGTTATTGTGTAAAAATGTCAATGGTCTCTCTGGTGCTTTACTGCTCTCTTTTTAAAGAGCGACCAAATCCTTCACAGACTCTTTTTTTTCTGTATCCAATGAATGCACAATGAGGATCTGCCTGATTAGGTGTCAAATAGGCCTAATTGGCTGGCAGATAAACCGCATTAATTTGTCGCAATTTGGGAATTTTAAAATTGAAAGGTCAGCAATTTGCTTTTGGATAACTGAGGATACACTTTTGTGGTCCTATAAAGCAATTGAGGGGTTAAGTCAGAGTTTTACAAACGGAAAGCTTCCATTACCTTTTCATTTCACATAAATAATGATAAAACTGAAGAATATATAATTTAAAAAATAATTTTGAATGTAAAATATTTGACTCTTAACAGCTGTTTATGCACCTATACAAAACTATTCATTTCATGTTTTTAGTATGTATGCACACATTATTATTATTATTATTATTATTATTATTATTGTTATTATTATTATTATTATTATTATTATTATTATTATTATTATTATTATTATTATTATTATTATTATGCAATAAAATCCTTAGAGGGCATAAAATACAGTAGGTATATAAAAATATATGTAATAATAGCACCAAGGAATAATATTGTTGAATCACTCTCACGGCCATTTAGATGACAACATTAAAAAGACATTTTAAGCTTTAAAACTTAATCATTCTGGTTGTTTATATACTTGTCAGTGTGTTTTGGGTGCCTGAATAATGCAGACTTTTTGTAAAGTTTTTAAGTGTAAGTTTTTGAAAACAATACAGTTATGTTATGTATCTCTTTCAAAACCAACAATGCCAACTACTGGCTTGGTATGCATAATGCTGCATTTTTGGGCATTTACACAGATTTGTGTATGTGAAACTTTTCATAAATGTAGTAATATAGTAGTAAACATACTAAAATATGGATTGTTATCGTTACTATTTTATTGTTAACACAATCAGGTCTTTTGATTTTCTTTCAGAGTTCAGATTTTTATTCATCACGTTTTTATTTGTATACTAATTGTATATTGTTTTTTTTCTTTCGGTCAGTAAACATCCAAAACACATCAAATTTTATTAGGTACACCTTACTAGTACCGGGTTGAACCCACTTTTGCCTTCAGAACTGCTGAATTTTAGTTGAATCCATGCCAATCTTCACCATTCAAATGTTGCAGCAAAAATCGAGACTCATCAGACCAGGCAATGTTTTTCCAATCTTCTGTTGTCTAATTTTGGTAAGCCTGTGCAAATTGTAGCCTCAGTTTCCTGTTCTTAGCTGACAGCAGTGGCAACGAGTGGTTTAAGTTACTGTTGTCTTCCTTTCAGCTGGAACCAGTCTGGCCATTCTACTCTGATCTCTGGCATCAACAAGGCATTTGCGCTCAAAGAACTGCCGCTCGTTGGATACTTTCTCTTTTTCGGATCATTCTCTGTAAACCCTAGAGATGGTTGTCATGGAAAATTCCAGTAGATCAGCAGTTTCTGAAATCCTCAGACCAGCCTGTCTGGCACAACAACCATGCCACGTTCAAAGTCACTTAAATCACATTTCTTCCCCATTTTGATGCCCGGTTTTAAACTACAGCCAAACGTCTTGCATTAAATGCATTGAGACATGTGATTGGCTGATTAGAAATTTGAGTTAATGAGCAGTTGCTCCGGTTTTCCCCTTAAGTCCAAAAACATGTGGTATAGGTGAATTGGGTAGGCTAAATTGTCTGTAGTGTACTGCATGTGTGTGAATGAGTGTGTATGGATGTTTTCCAGTGATGGATTGCAGCTAGAAGGGCATCCGCTGCGTAAAACATATGCTGGAGAAGTTGACGGTTCATTCCGCTGTGGCGACCCCATATTAATAAAGAGACTAAGCTGAAAAGAAAACCAATGAATGACTGAACCAATTTATTTTGCTCATGTTTTATTGGTCGCTTTATTTCTTGGGTTCATACACATAAAAACTGCAGGTGAAATAAGTTCTGTCACCGCCACTTTCCATCATACCAAGTCATTTTCCGAAACACCTGAATCCCATTGGTTTTTCAACCACTATTAGCCCAGAAATCATGAATGGAAACACGAAAATCTCCAAGAAGGCTTCAGCACCTGCTATTTCAAGTGCCCTGTGACTCCTGCTCTTATATATAGTACAGTTATTATGTAAATGAGTCTGCAGCTCTAGTGTTCTCTCCCAGTAGCTTTAAGACACAGGACTGCAGTCAGCAGCCGCAGCACACTGTACCCGGCGGTGCGCTTATGTTCACGAGCAGTCGCAGTGATTAAAACACATGGCTGCCTCTCTTTATCACCCTCCGCATGTGTAATGCCAGGCTTATGCATATCATCTAAGCGGCTCTCGTGCGATCGAGCTGCTTGCAGATGTACAGTATTCCTATACGGCATGTTGCATCTCCACTGCAGCCCGCTCTGCACATTTGCATTTAAATTAAATTCAATCTCCTCTGCCTTTTACCGTCATGCAGTTAGGCAGTGCTGAACCTTACACACTCAGCATACTCTCTTTGTTCATTTTCGCTTGTTTTCACTCCTGGTGTTTGTTCGTCTCCTGCTGCAATGGCATGCATGAGGGAATATAAATAGCTTAGATGAACTTCTGCGTATCTGTAGCCTCTACCTCAGATTTTGAATGACTGATGCTGCAAGAGTAGCTTGTGGGTTTTTTTAAGATCAGCTGGCTTCTTTCTGATTTGCTGGCTTTAATTCAGATGTTTACAAGTGCTGCTAATTAGCGCATCCATTGATGAACTCATTTTTTTCTAGTCAAAATGCTGGCAAGTTTCATGCAATCAAATGCTTGTCCAAAGATTTGTAGAAGCTGTAATCATTTGGAAAATGTGAAAATTAATTGTAAAGAAGAATATTATATTGTATACCATATAGTTTAAATAATATACATAGAGAAAAGAATACACATATTTTATATTGAATTGCAAATTAGCATAGCATTATTGGCTTGCTATTAGTATGAACAATACATATTACTGTATTGTGTACATTCAAATTTAATAATTAGCTTTTTAAAGAGCACATACGATGAAAATCATCTTTTGTAAGCTGTTTGAACAGAACGGTGTGTAGGTATAGTGTGTCCACAGTCATATTGGGATGATATAAAGACAATAAGCCTCTTTTTTTATTTCCTGACGTTAAAATAGGATCTAAATACCTCTCGTTTTGAGGCCCACCACAACGTGATGTAGGAGTGCGGTTTCCCCGCCCACCAATTTGATTGACAGCCACGTATTAACATGTCTCCATAGTAACGCATATAATCATATCAACAAGACAGGACTTGTGCAAAGCAACTGGGATTAAAAGATCTGTTCAGCTCTCTGTGATCATCAATCATCATCAAATGTGATCAAGAATGAGTTGAAAACATTTTTAAAACAGTGCATGTTTGTAATGAATTACAGCGTCTTTACTTTAACACCACAGCCGCATGTCAGTACAATCATAAAAGACGACACTTGGATCCCGGGTTTTGGACATTAAATCAGGTTTATTTTGTACATTAACATAACCGATAGTATTAAAGGCACAGGCAACAAAAACAGCTACATGGTGTTCAGAGCAGAACATTTCCATATTCTGAAAGGTATAATAAATAATCTGATGGGTGTTTGGAGCTGAAAATTTACAGACACATTCAGGAGACACAAAAGACTCTTGAAAAACATCTTGAAAAGGGGGTAAAATAGGTGCCTCTTATGACTGACTTAATTACGGTTAATGTTAGATGATGGCAAAGGTATCCATTTAAACATGGAAAAATAAATAAAAATGCAGCAGTTGATGCAATAAAAAGATTATATTGAACTATAAGTGATATCATGATAAGATGACAGAAAATTTACGCTTTATATACTTTGAATAAAAAATTCAAATGCTGAAGTTTTGTTTTTATTAAGCTAGTGTTGTCATTTTTTCTGATTTAAAATGTAATGTATTTTTTTGCACAACCAAAAAATGATAAGTTTTTTAGACTTGTTTATGATTACTTCTAGACCGCATCTTGTAAAAATAAATGGAGCCAGCTGTAGTTACAAGAAATACCGTAAAGATGTACAGTAAGCATATTTACAAAACTGCAATTTACAATGAAAAGTATTACATTTTATACTGTAAATACTATCACACATTGCTATATTAATTTATATTGACAAACACAATAATAATTAGGTAAATTTAGTTGCAGAAATTAGCAAAAGTATCACAAGTGTTTTACCTCAAGCCCCTTTAATTTTTTTTCTTTTTTAAATATTTCCCAAATTATGTTTAACAGAGCAAGGAAATTTTCACAGTATGTCTGATAATATTTTTTCTTCTGGAGAAAGTTTTATTGTTTTATTTCGGCTAGAATAAAAACAGTTTTTAATTTTTAAAAAAACATTTTAAGGTCAGAATTATTAGCCTCCTTTAATCAAATTTTTTTATGATAATCTACAGAACAAACCATCATTATACAATATCTTGCCTAATTACCCTAACCTGCCTAGTTAACCTAATTAACCTAGTTAAGCCTTTAAATGTCATTTTAAGCTGTATAGAAGTGTCTTGAAAAATATCTAGTCAAATATTATTTACTGTCATCATGGTAAGGATAAAATAAATCAATCATTAGAAATGAGTTATTAAAACTATTATGTTTAGAAATGTGCAGAAAAAATCTCTCCGTTAAACAGAAATTAGGGAAAAAATAAACAGGGGTCTAATAATTCAGGGGGGTTAATAATTCTGACTTCAACTGTATATCTAGAAGTGTTTTTAGTAAATATAATGTTTTAGCTCAAGTAAATCTAAATATTAATTCACACAAACACCATTGTAGTAACATATAACTCTAAGATAATGCAAAAGCAAAACAGAAACTGTGACCTAAAACTCAACTGTTAAGAATAAGAATAGCTTTTAAGAAGCATCATTTTAATGGAACTTCATCTCATGTGAGTCATTATGGAGGACATTATGTGAGTATCAGACTTTCTTTGTAAATAGTAAGATATAAATCAGTATAATTACATACTTATTTTTTTTTTAATTAGCAAAAATAGCTTCTAGCCATCCCACTGTATTATTTCTGTAGCATTTTTACAGTATTTTCCCATAGGCTTCTTCAGTAAAGCATATCTGTGTCTTTGTGTACTTGTGTATCTCTCATGTGAAGGCTCAAGGCACTTTCAAATTGCATTTTGTATGGTTTAAACTCCCAAAATAGCAAATTATCCCAAGCAGACTGTCTGATTTGAGCCAGTGCTTATCCTAGAGTCCTGCAGGGTTTTCTGTCCGCTTCCAGTCTCTGTTGCCCTCAGCACCTGTAATCTGGTCAGCGCAGGCCTGAGGGAGACTGGCTTGTTTGTTGGCATCTCCAGAGGGTTTAAACAGGGTTAATGAGACTCCGGTGCACACAGTCCTAAACCTCCTTACACAAATCGATTCTACACACAAGAGGCTTTAAAGAGAAACAGAGGGGATCATTAACACAACAGCAATCGAATGTTTGCATCCTGGAAGAAGTTCTGTGATCTAGTATTTGTGTTTGCTTTCTGAATACTTTCCAGAACTAAATTAGATTAAGCCATAGTGGATTTGGTACTAGGAGAAGTAAAGGTGATTAATGTTTTAAACTAGCCAAGTCTAAATATATCATTCTTTTGCATACCTTCACCTAGTAACAAAGGCTTGTTCATATCAAGAACCGTAAGAATAAGATCAGTAAACATTTTATTTTTAATATGTTCCATATGTAAAAGAATAACACAATACAACTGAAGTAATAATAGATGAACAGTATTACTAGCGATTTTCTTACTGTGAGGGAGATCGGAAAACTAGAAACACTAACTTTGGTCACTTGAAGCACTCCAATCACCAAAGTCCCTTTAAGGCAAGTCATTTCACTCAGGGGCCATCTTTGAAACGCCTCGCGGGCAGTATACTTGGGTATTCTGTTTAAATGGGGAAACATCAAATTCTCCAAAACTGTTAGCCAAGCTTACGATTACATTACATATTTAGAATCACCAATAAAGTTACACAACAACTGTGTCATAAGTTTCGTTTCTAAACGTTCAATTAAAAAAAATTGGCATTTTTTCAGGTTGCCCGAGTTAATGCGCATGCGCACTCGAAAGAAACAAAATCACGACACCAACCTCATTTATGGCCGTTCTACATATGATCATCCTCTGTAGAAATATTGTCGGATCCTGCTGCTCTTCTGAAGTAATTCACAACTTGGTCTTGATGGTGAATCTTCTCCAGAAATGAAAGCAACTTTTTCTTCACAAGTTTGTGTGGGTTTGAGTAGTTGCTGCTGTCATGTGATGTGCGTTTGACAGGATGGACTGTACTGCGCGTTCGTTTCATAACGAAGAAAACGTTTTTAAGTGTAGTGGGTTCATTTAAAAGTATTCGCTGAGATTCCAGTGTGTTTGTTTACCACATAAACTGTTGTAAAAGCAAACGTCTGGTCCGAGCCTCTCCCCCGGAGAAACGTCAGTTTTAACGATCGATGTTTGGCTCCTGTAATAGTAGGTGGGGTTTCATTCACCATATTGACCGTTACACTCCTCCCCATTTCAGGGTGTCCGTGGGGTCTTAAAAAGTATTAAAAGTTGATAAACCAATTATGAGAAAATTAATGCCCTTAAAAGGTATTAAAAATTCTTAATCCCGTTTACGAGGTCTTAAATTTTTTTCAAACGTTGTCCAAAGTGTTTGACTCCAAAAAAGCATACATATATTTATTTTCCTCGATTGGTTCGGGCCGGGTGCGTCCGGCCAAGCTCCTCTGTCCGGGTGATGTCACATAATTTCCGACAAACGCAGGAAGATGATGTGACGCTCTCCACATGTAGCGAAACCATAGAGCAGGGCTATTCAATTGGCGGCAAATATTCTGACCGAGACATCAAAATAAATTTAGTTCAGTCGAAAAACGGTCGCTATTGTTATGAAGTGACGTGCATCTGTTTAATACAGCACGAGCTGCAGTTAAAGGCTGTGCAGACCGTGAGTCACCTGACATTATGCGAGTGAGTGGCGGGAGCAGCAGAAAACATTTGGATACTTAAGCTTAAAGGCTTCTCAAAGGCATGTTTCTGTTGCACGGAACGAAACTGCTGCAACTAAACAAAGTTATGCCGTGCGCTAGTTTAAAGTTCCGAACTTATTCACCAAGGCTAATAGGCACACACACTTCCTTAACTATAGCAGCAGGCTGTTCACATATCTCGTCTTTTCCGCACGCAAGTTAGTATTTTCCAATACTAGAATATATGCCAATATGCGTGCGCAAGCGGAGCAATGCGTTCACGTTTTTCAGACGCACCAAGTAGAAAACATCTCACGCCATAGCAGTGAGAGTTCAGCATAGCTTTCAGTGTAATGTAAACAAAAGATATGTTAGACGAATTATTACAAATGATTAAAATTATTATTTATGTATGAACACAGATAATAACAACAGTTCATTTAGATACTCACCTGATATAAAGCTTAAATTTACATTAAATAACCGTAAACTCTGATTATTCTTCAGACTATATATTCGTACAACCAAAATTTATAATTGTTGCATCCATAATTGTTATGCAGTTCAATATATAACATATGAATGTGTCTGAGAAGAAGCCTACTTAAGCAATGCACTGCTTTTGTTGTGCTTTGAAATACATTTGAATGTTTGTAAAAAAAAAAAAAAAGCCTATTATACAATGCACTGATATTATTCAGTTTCAAAATACAACATATTAAAATTTTTATGTGGAAAAATACAACGTGCGTGTCTTAAGGAGTAAAAATACAACATATGGGCTCTTATATGCTGTTGTGTCATCACTCATATTGCAAGTCATATCTCTCTGGCCCCTTATTTGGCATGCTTTACATGAACTGGCCCCCATGACAAACTAATTGAATTAGATTCTATGGCCCTGCCATAGAGCAAAACAGACTTCAAAATGGAGAAAGACGAGTTTAAACAGTGGCTGAAGCCTGTCGCTGAAAACAACCATGTAATTTTTTTCTTTCAAGGTTTGTTTCTTCCGAGCTTATCTGAGTTCTGTTGCATGGTTGCGCTTCATTCATTTACTCAACGACAACTGTTTATTAGCAACTGTTTATTAAGTTAAAGGTTTGATATTGATTAGAACTTGAAGTGGCGATGAGGTCTTAAAATATTCTGAGAATGTCTTTAAAAAGTCAAGGTATTGAAATTACCTTTAGGATTCCTGCATATACCCTGCATTCAAAACCATATGAGTGACATGTCTTGTGTTTTCTATAGTCTTTGTAATCAGATAGCAGCTTTTGGTCTTCTTTTTTCTTCCAATGGGCTACTCTTTACTTTTTTTACTTTTTACTACTTTTTTTACAGTAGCACTGTGCTTTTAAGATTAATTCAACTTTTACACAATGATAAATCTCATAAATGTCAGTTCCAAAGCAGTTGACCAATCAGAAATCTGGTGCAAATATTGCAAGTTTGTTTACAGTTGGCATGATGATGGCAACATGGTGGAGGAGGTGCTTTATTAAAACTGTTCTTGAGCTCTGCATCTCACATTTTTGGCACAAAGGTGCAATCTGTGTGATTGGTTTTTTATAAATACTTTTAGAGTGATTTTTGTTGAAGCACTAAAAACATAGACAGCTAATCACCATCTGTTCTGCTTTAAAGAGCTTGAGAATTTTAAGTGGTTAGATGACAAAACTGGTGACTGTTTATAGTAAACAACATTATTGTCCAATGTTAATGTGAATAGACAGTTAAAGTAATAATTAAAAAATTCTGGACTTAATGGAAATGACAGAAATGTCTTTAGTGGATTTTTTTTCTGGCTGATTTGCTCTAAAATAATCCACTGCCTAGATATTTTGTCTCTGTGTAAAGTTAAAATTTTATATGCTTTTTATGTTTTATTAATTTTATTATTACAAATAATTATATTGTGGTGGAGAAAAATATATATTTATTGAAATTCATTTATTAGTTATTGTTATTGTATGTTTCTTATTAATATTATTATATTATAATCATTAACTTTACAATAATGTTCATTAGTTAATAGTTGTATTGTATTTTGTAATGTTATGTGTTGTAATGTAGTGTATGGTATTTTGTAATGTATTTATTAACATGAACTAAGAGCAATACTTGAGCAATACCAGCATTTATAAATCATATTTCAACATATACTAATGTCTAAAATCTAAAGTTTTACTTGTTATGATTAGTTTGGTGAGTTAACATGAACCAACAAAGACCAATTTTATTTCCGTTAACTAAAGTTAATAAAGAGGAATAAATACTGTAATTAATGTATTGTTCATGTTTATGTTAGTAAATACATCAAATAACATGAACTAATAGAATCTTATTGTAAAGCGTTAACAGAAATATTGCTTGTGTGAAACACAAAAATTGCTTGGAAGAGTTCCTTTTATCATTGACTTTCCAAAAATACATTCACAGAACCCTTGTTTTCTGAGTCTGAAGACCCTTATTCAGGGAAAAGAATGTTCTGTGCAGTTTTATGGGTCTTAAAGGTTCTTGATGGATGCTAATGATTATTTTTAAGTGTAAAATGATTGTCAGAAATGTTTTTAGTGAGCCTTACTCAGTAGTGGGAAGGTGATGGAGAAAGTCATGGAGGTTGATTGAAGCAGACGTGGGAGTGAAGCTGCTTCATCCGCAGGTCATAAACTCAGCATCGGATCGCCACTTCCGGACGCTGCGTCGTAATTGAAAACCATGCTCTGTGCTGAAAGGAAATATCCTCCCATTGATTCAATTTTCCAGGGTAAAATAGTGGTGATCGTTATAAATGAAGCTAGAGAAGATTGTTGCTATAGGGACAGAAATAAGAAAAGCGGCCAATGAGGAGATGCCATGTGTTGTTGTGACTACAGGCCGTTGAAGTCACTGCAGATGAACGGGGGTGGGGTGGGGAGGGGGGGACTAATTGTTATCTACTTCCTGAGTTGTTCGATTACATCAAGAATTACAAATATTCTTGCTTTATTTTTCTAAAATATTGTTTCTTTTATTGACAAACTAGAGTGAAAAAAGATTTGGGGAGTCTGTTTTTATCACTCCATCATTTTAAAAATTCTCAAAAATATATATTTTTGTTGAATAAATTATTTATAAAACTAGGTAAAATATAACATGAATTCTATATAAAAAAGGGTAAGAGTACAGATATGAATAAAATGATGCAGTTAGGTGCATCTAAGAGATTATTTTGCCTCTAAGAGAAAGTCATTTTGAGAAAAGAAGCTTTTAAAAATATGTATTATTGTAACAGAAATCTACAGACAGAATGAAAGTGTGTAAGATGAAACATTTGAAAGTGTATTTTGGATATTTTTTTTTAGATTATACTGAAAAAAAAACACTTTATGCAAGCCAAAAGGCTGTAATTGAGAGGTGCGTGAAAAACGGTATTCTCTTCTGAATATGTGTTGCTGCCTGAGCTCGACCTGCTTTACGCTAACAGCTCAACAGAATGACAGCGCAGGCTTTATGGATGCTCATTAATTGGGTGGAGTAATTCCCTGTTTGTCGCAGTTGCCGTATTTATTCGTGTGAGAGGAAGAAATAGGGCAGTTTTGCAAAGAAAGAGTCTTTTAGAGACGTTATTGATCTTTGTGTGTGTGTGTTCTTTGTTTCGTCAGATTGACCAGGGTTCTTTAGTGACCTTCTTCTTTTTTGTTTTTTTGGGGGTTTTTTTTACAGACAATAACACAAAAGTCCCTGTGGACAAAGACATAAAAAGACTCATAAAGCACTCACAAAGTGAATGTAAAGAGAGAGTGTGATTTATTTGCACACGCTGCTTGTTTTAGCACCCAATCTGCTGTAGGGATTATGAAAAGAAGGTGTTTTTGCACTGAACGTAAATAATTACTTGATTGATAATTGATGATTTGCTGCAGTGTTGCTTTAGAGCTTTTAGCATGTTTAAACAAAGCAAAAATTACTCACATTTTCACATTTGCTGACATCAGTAAGAAAGGAAATTTGCAGATTTTTTTTATTAAAATCTATAAATATATTAATATTTATATATTATTTGTAATTCAGTTTTGTCATTTAATACCAGCAGTAAGTATATGAACTGTACCTTTAATTTTACCTGCTCAAAGAAAACACTCTTTTTGAATGATTCAAACAAAACTCAAGTACATACACAGAAAACAGCATGAGCAGTTATAGCAAATAAACTAATGTAAATATTATCCCACTTGCTTTTTGAGCGCTGTCAAGCAAGGTCTTACACCCCTTTGATTGGTCTTTGTCACCTGCTCAACAGAATGGGCTGCGATTGGCTTTAGAAATGAAAGCGTTGTTCACCGATGAGTGACGCAGGAAGAACAGCCGCGGTTACCGTCTATATGCGCATAATACGCGGTTATCACAGGTAATCCGTAATAGACACAGTGGAGAAAACTCGCACCACAAGCACGCTCGTGTCTGGATCCACAAGTATCACTTTAACAACCAATAGGAGAGGAAAAGTTACCTCACTAACTCGCCAGCGGGTCAAATGTCCAAAGTGAAAGAGGCAGAGATGGATTTTTACAGCATTTCTCCCTATTAGCGAAAAAGTGGCTCGTGTGCTGTGCCTTCTTCAGAGTCAATGAGAGACTTTCCAGCAAACTCACAAGAAGTTGAATTGTGCACAATTATCTACCTGTTAAGTAGCAGGAGTGTTTTATTTACTCATCCTCGCCTCCTTCGCCATAGTATTCTACTACGAGATCGCGTATAGGAGATTAATGACGTCAGTACATAATAACCGGTTATGATCTATTACTGAATCGATATCAAATTGTCCCTATCTGTATCGCGGTGCACCAAAGAAACAATTCATTTTGACACCCCTAATATATATATATATATATATATATATATATATATATATATATATATATATATATATAATTATAAATATAATATATATTTTTATAGACTGTAATAAAAACAAATACTATAATTAATTAATGATTAAGTTTATGGATTTCATTAATGTATATTGTTACTAGTAATTGTATAGTTTTATTTGTTTATTTATTTGACATGGAAATCCCAGTTACTGGACAATCAAATACATTTAGGTGTTTTAGCAGACTTGCTTATTCTCAACACCTGTCCACAGGAGGCTTGACAAAATGAAAATATAATAAATACATATACACTACATAATAATTCTTTACATAAAATTGCTGAAGGCAAATTCAAAGGCGGCATTATCAAACAAACTAATAGTAATCTATTTATGCAAACACTGCTGTTTTGTTTTTAACCACTTTTTAAGAACACTACTAAAAATATTTAGGTTACTTTCTAATTTTAGGCTAACAAGTAAATCATTCCATAATTTGGTTCCCTTAACAGAGAAAACAGATTGACCAAATGAGCTCTTACACTTTGGCACTAGACAGTCCCCATTAGCAGTTGCTCGTGTGACTCTGTGAGAGGTTTGATGCCTACTAATTGGGTCAGAAAATAGCATTGGTTCATGATTATTTAAACATTTAAAAACCAATTTAAGATAATTAAATTTCATAAAACTATCAAAACTAAAAAGGTTATGCTTGCATGAAACATCACAATGATGCCATCGCATAGGCTTTAAGTCCATAATTTTAACTGCTTGTTTATATATCGAGTCAATAGGCTTCAATGTAGTTAAAGAAGCTCGTGACTGCAATGTAATGCAATACGTCAAGTGAGAGAATAACATTGTGTGCAATGTATAATTTTGCAGTTTGATATGTTAAAAATCTTCTAATGAAACGAAAACAGTTTAGACTTTTTAACATGACTATCAAATTTTAAATTAATGTCTAGAGTTATGCCAAGATACTTAAATTCATTCACTTCTTTAATAACTTTATTTTTAATCAGCATCTCAAATTTATACCTTACAGGCCTATTTCTTATAGAGAAGCACAGCTGTTTTCTTGACATATACCATTAAATGAAACAGCATTTTGAAATATGTTGTTTTAGCAGAGACACAGATGACTGCGTCATCTGCATATAACTGGCAGTTAACCCCTGGGCAGCAAAAGAGCAAAAAATATATAATTTTATTAATGTTTATCAATAATTTTGTTTATTTATTATATTTTAGCTAATAACTAGTAGTAATATTTTACTGCAGACATAATAAATGTGCTGCAAAAATAATATTTTACTTTATGTAATAGTTTACTGATGTTTTTTATTATTTATATTTTTCTTTTGATTAGAATAGTAGTGGTATGCTGGACACAATACATTATTAAAGTTTAAGAAATGTTCCATTCAGTTGGTTTTTATGATTGTATTTTCATGTTTTATTATTTTTGTATTATATTTTATTATTATTGGTAGTAGCAGTAGCACTGGATCAAATTACAGTTGTATTCATTCTTATCAGATGCAGCAGTAGTAGTATTGTATATTGCATACAGTAACAGTGGATTGCATTTGTATCATATTTAAATTTTTATAATGTAAATGTAAAAATAACATGTTTTATTTTAGTAGTACTACATGTGCCCTGGAGCAATCTGTCTATTCAGATATTAAATGATAAAAAATAAAACTTTTTTATCAAATAAGGCCGTTTTGGTTTCATGATCACTTATAATAATGTTTTTTTTGTTGCTCTGCACTAGTGAAGTGCCAGTTTGTTTCTATGTGTTCAGTGTTTTCAAATGCTTTTGTGTCTCTGTCTTTCAGGTTCTTAAGATTAATTTGATCGGCCACAGGAAAAGAATACTAGCGTCACTCGGAGACCGACTGCACGAAGACCCTCCACAGAAGCCACCACGGGCCATTTCTCTACGGGTCAGTACAAGATTTAAACAATAAATGTAATGTTCATCCTAAATGTCAGCCATAATGTCTGCATGTACAGTATGTGTGTGCGCGTGTACTGTTTTTATGTGCTCCCTGCAGAATTCATAGAGAGGAATAACTTTTAGAAAACCCGAAAATGTCACTTTCTGTGCGATTTGGTCTTATCCTGAGAGCGATGGCATTCTTTATCCTGAGCCGCTGTGGGGATTTAACTTGATCTTCCAGGCTGGATCAGACAGCTGCTCTCAAACGCTTCTCCAAGAGTCAAATCCATATAAAAGACAGTCCAGAGCAACAAAGAGCATAGTTCCCTGGGGCCACTGCTTATTTTGAAGAATTGCATGATGCAAAAACTGATATATGACTTTCAAAAATGGATTCAAGCACAAACATCAAAAACACGCAAAGGGTTGGACTTACTGTACATTAGGAAAGTCACTGAAGACTTTCTATTCAGCTCTTGGTAGTTTGATAAGTAACCCAGGCCTTTTTTCACAACTCCAAAATGTAGGAACTCAAAAATGTAGAATTGTAGAGGCAAATTGCAAATATGAACAAATCATTTGGTGTGCCACAGATGTAAGGAATCATTTACTGTAAAGGGCAGCCCATAGAACTGTACGGTGAAAAGTTGATGATATTGGCCCACATGTAGAGGACAGTCAGAACATTAAAGGGATGGTTCACCTTAAAATTAAATTTCTGTCATAGTTTACTCATGCTCTACTTTCCAAACCCTTTGGAATTTCTCTCTTCTGTTGAACACAAATTCAAAGATTGTTGGAGGAAAAAAAGCAGCCATTGACTTTGTGTTTTTTGTTTTTTTTTGCCTGTCCATGGCTGCTTTTTCCAACATATTAACTGAATATCTTGTTTTCATAAATGTTTAGGTTTTTTGGATGAAATGTCTTTTATCCCAGCAAATTTGGAGTCTTTAACTTAATTCTTTTAGCGGCAAAGTCATTGTCCAAAGTTGCACTGATGTTTGCGATTCACATCATCTTTATGGTGATGATTTCACCAAGTAGGTGCGGTGACCGAGAGAGCTTAACATGCTGCAACTTAAGAAAATATGCAATTACAAAAAACACCAGCAAATTAAGAAATCCATTTGACAGCACACGTGGTGCATTTTCTCATAATGCAAACAATTCACGAAAACACACTGCAATTTTCTCACAACACTTTCAAAAGCACAGAACACAATGGAAATGTTTCAAGTGGACCCAAAAACTTGACAGACCAAGCTACTTGGTTTATTGTTATTTAGGCTAATAAAATGCAAAAGACAAGGGAATCAGAATGTAAAAAAAATGCCTATTGTTATTGTTAGGCTATTTTCAGTTCCATTTAATAATTTTTTATGCTTATCCACTGAGTTAAGGTAACATGCCAAGATAATATACATTTTAAGAGCCTTGTCTTCAAAATGAGCATTTGAAAGGCTGGCTATTAAAAAGTGTTAAATGTATGACTAGAAAAAGTTAAATGTAAACTTTGTAAAGCTACTTTCGAGCTATCAGATATGGAAGAGGGAGCTTTTTGCATGTTTTTGAGGTAAAATATGAAATGTTGTTGTAAAACTGGCTATTAAAGTCATGCAAAACATTATTCATGCTAAAACCATTTTAATATTATGCAAACAGCCTTTTTTTCTCTTTAGTTTTCATGGAAATTTTAGTCAGTAAAAGTCTGAGAATTTGATATTTGGCTTAGAGTGGCAACCCTGGATTAAAGTCATTGCATTTTGTGGTGTAATGATCACAGGCTATGTAGTGATTTTTGTTATTTAACCACAAATAACAATGAAGAACTTAGTTCTGAAATGTAAAATACTTATCACTGACTGTAAGACTTTTGAAGTGAATATGATACATGAAAGCTGCCATAGTATTTTTCCCCTGTTCTGACTTGTGATTAAAAAAGATTTGTGAACAAGAAAAAACGTAGAGCGGGGACGGGGACTTGATTTTGTCTATAGGGAACTGATTACATCATAGTTGCTGCTTTTGCATTTCATGCTGACTTTGAAATGCCCTGCGAACCTGCTTTTTCCACACATACTCTTAAATACAGTTCACAGTTGGATTACAGTCACAAAATGCTGACACTGTCAAGTCCTGTCAAACCATTCTAACTCCTAAAACCTTTTTTTAATCATCATCCCGCAGGAGCCGACTGGGAACCACACTCCCCCTCAGCTGTCCCCGTCTCTGAGTCAGGCCTACCCCAACGCCGGCTCTCTGGACGTCCAGCACCTCATCATGCAGGCGGATGCCAGACGCAGACGCAACGACAACTACTTTGAGGATGTGCCGCGCTCTAAACTAGAGAGACAGATGGCACAAGTCAGTATGGTGAGTTAATGCACTTGCCTCAAGTGCACTACTCTCATCTGCCTGTGTCTTGGTGTGATCAGTTTCACTTCGTGCACCTTTTGGTCAGGACAGACTCCCAGTAAATCAGTGGTGTGTGTGTGTGTTTGTGATTGTGAATGAGTTTTGGCTGAGATCTCTCATTGTGTGCTTATCAGTGATGTGTGTTTTGCGGTGATTGTGAATAGAATGAGTTATTACACTGAACGGAATGGCAAAGGGTTACAGAAAAGCCATGCGCCCCCTTCCTCTTTTAGCCTTTATCAGTGTTTTCCTGCCCTGTGGCTCAATATATCGTTACAGTGGGAGAGAGAGGAGAGGATAAAGGCTTTGGAACAAATAAAAAATGTGAACTGAATTGCTTAGCAACTATTCAGGTACAGGCTGAACCCTGTGTTCCAGAAAAAAATGATGATTATCGCAATGCACTCGGTTAAGTGGGGTTATAGGATACATTATGTAGCATTTGGACAGAAGTTTGTGAGTTTATTGATGAGTGATTGCAGCTAAAAATGAAACAAATGAATGAATCAATCAAGCAAGCAAGCAATAATCAGTCAGTCGATTTAAAAAAGCTCGAGGTTCAGTGATTGCCACTTAAACACCAGAGCTGCATTCAATGGTTAACATGTCTGATTATCCAACTCTGATTTTCCAGCAAGGTGAGTGGTGTGAGCCCATCACGCTACGACCCCCAAATGAGGCGACGTCATCTACACCAGTGCAGTACTGGCAACACCATCCAGAGAAACTCATTTTCCAGTCCTGCGACTACGAAGCATATGTGAGTCTCCCTGTTTGTCTGACCTATATCAACACCAAATTTTTAAGGGGTATTTTGAGCTTTTTATCAATTGTTTTTTTATTTAGTAAATGTAATTAACATCCAAAATAAACTTTTAAGTGTTTATTTTGTCCATTTACATTTAGACATTTACATTTAGTCATTAAGCAGATGCTTTTGACCAAAGCGACTTACAACGGAGGAGGCATTCAGCAATTCAACAAGTAGAGGCAATACACACAAGAAGTGCTATTCAAAGTGACTTGTCTGTGCTCAGAGAATTGTAGTGCTGGAGTAGGAGCTTTTTTATTTGAGAGAGAAAGTGCTTCTGGAGGTGGTTTTGGTTTTATTGACCGGGGTTCAGGTGCTCTCTGAAGAGATCTGTTTTTAGTTGTCATTTGAAGGATACTAGTGTATCTGCAGTCCGAGTGGGAATGGGAAGATCATTCCACCAATGAGGGACATTGAATGAAAGGGTTTTGGAAAATGACTTACAGCCTTTCAGAAGGTTTCTGCGACAAGGTGGTGCTTGTCCACTTTATCAATTTGTTTTCATATAATAATAATAATAAGAAGAAGAATATTTTATTTAAAGGCACCTTTCTGCCAACGCAAGGACATCGTACAATAAAACAAGAGCAATAAAACAACAAGAGAAAGAATATAAAAGTATACACAGCAATAGTTTTAAGTGTTAAAAGCCACCCTAATTGAGTGAGTTTTGAGTCTTGTTTTGAATCATTTCTGATGGCAGGTAGTAATGTTTTAATTACATATGTTTTTATTTGTTTTTATTCCATATGTATTTAATTACACGTCTGTTTTAATTACAGTTACCATTACAGTTTAATTAGAGGATTTTTTTTCTTTATTTCAGCAGCACTTACTCCAATCTGATTTTTATTTAAGCTTTTTTTTATTGAGGATTGTGTTCATACATACTATGCCTGATTATATTCCGCATTTTATTCTACAGAAAATTGTGAAAGTTTATATATTTTTGTCTGTTTGCAGTATTTTCTGAACTAATGAGCAGTAAAAGGAGATTTCTCTATGTAAAAATCTTTCACATCAACTCAATGTCAGAAAAAATGTAGGACCTTATTTTAGCCAATGTTCAGATATCAAATATTTAAACATAACTTATTTATTAAACAATTTATTAAGAAAATAGTGTAATACAAAAATGTTTGTGATTTATTTATTTTAAATTATGCAATGAATTAAACTGGGGACATATAATGATGAGTAAGATATAGTGAAGTATGGATAGTATAGATAGTTTTTTTTTCCCTGTTTAGCTGCAGTGTCTTGCCCTAATGCGAGTGTATTTCAGTGCAGATTTGGCCTTCAGATAAAAAGAGAAAAGCAAACGTGAAAGCTATCAGCGAGTGCTTTAGTATTTCAGTGGTGAATAATGGTGTTTTAACCTTCAATCAATACAGTGTTTTTCAGCTCTCTGGGCCGAGCGGCTCTAGTATTAGCTTACATAAACCCACTCTGTTTCCTAGCAACAACCATGTAAATCTGATTGGCTGTGCCAAAAGCACTGATGGAGTTTATAAGCAGAATGCATGTGTGTGAGTGTGATGGAGGTCAAGAGTTTACTTCCCGTGCTGAGCCTTGAAGAAACGGCCAGATCTGTGGATCAATGCCTGTCTGAGCTCAAATCATACAATGGAGTGTAGAAGTGAAATGGTTTTATGATTATGCTTTACCTTGTGTTGACACCTTTTCCAGTTTCAAAGTAAACCACTGAAAATTTTTGGTTAGTGTTACAGATTTACATTATCATTAAAACTAATTATGAAATTATTATGATTTTGAAAACTTGTGTAAATCCTGTAACATTGCAATTAGCTGTTATTGTCTGTGCATGTTTATTTAAATAGTTAATAAATGTATATTTAAACAGACCTTTAAAGGTTGTTGGATTCCTTTTATTTAAAGTGTGTGCTGCACAATATTAAGGAAACTGAGCTGACGCTTGACTACACAAAAGTTAATAGCAAATCAAATCGTAATATCAGTCAGGAAAATCACAATTAGATATTTTCATCAAATTGCATGGCTCTTTTATGGCTTTTATAAAGCAGCTTTATGCAGTTTTGTAAAAAAATAAGGTGAACATGGATCCCTGTGAGCTAGTTTTTCTAAGTGCAGGTTTAGCAAGCTATACCTATAAATAAGCTTATAAATAAAATAATATCAATAAATAAGAAAATCAAATGTTCCTATTGCAACAAAAACACAATGAACATGAAATAATACAAACATAAGTAAACAAATCCAAACTACACAGATCCTTGTTTATGTTATTTGCCCTAAAATTGCATAAAGCTGCAACTTTATTGTGTGGTTTGTTCATTTTTAGATTAATATTTAGCGGTATGGCTTAAGTGTGTTTGGCATCACTAGATGAGTTACATCTCTACCTTTCAACATGGAAGATAAAATAAGTAAAATTACAATTATTAAAATATTAAAACTAAACACCAAATATTACTGCAATTTGTAAAATAATATGTATTAGTGTTAGAAATTATAAATTGATAAAAACAAAAAAAGTCGTAGGATGATTAACGCTGTACAGTGAATTTGAAAAATCAACTTTGACATTGTAAATGAGTACCTGTGACTCCAGCATCAGCCTGTCACCTTCACCATCACCATTCACTCTTCAATCTGATCTTAAGAAGATGGAGTTTTGCAGTATCTGAGTGTTTGACAAAAGCTTGTCACACGTGCTGATGGTAGATTACAGAAGGGTTTGATGTGAAACACGGGCCACTGGCTTGATAAAGGTTGTCCTTGTCTGATGGGCAGCAGTGCAGCATAACATTTCACCAGATTTCAACAGCAAAGCGAGCCTTTTCCTGCACATTTCACTTCACGCAGCTACTTTTACATTCACTTACAGTCATGCACACCTACACCTGACAAGACTATTGTTACTTGTTTTAGATGCACATGTAGATTGTAATGTTTTGCAATTAAAAGTAAATATTAATAATATTAATAATAGTAATGTTAACCTTTGATAAAAAAATAAGAATATAAACATGCTTACAACATGCTTTTTCATAAATAAATACTGTAAATAATAGTTAAATTTAATTAGCTTAAAGTTAATAATAATAATGTAAAATATCTTTAAATATATTTAACATATCATTAAAAATGAATACACCATAAATTTATTCAGTTACTGTTGTTGTTTTTTTAATCTATCTACATTTGTTAGATGATACACTTACAGATGAATTGTACAGTGATTGTGTGTGTGTTTGCTCTGCAGTATCTGGGCTCGATGTTGGTGAAGGAGCTCCGCGGTACAGAATCCACACATGATGCCTGTGCAAAAATGAGGGTAAGACTTGAGTCACCATGACAGACACTAAACCTTTTGTTATATAGTACACTTGATTAAACGTATTGACTTATTGGGTATGTTACTGCTCTGTGTTACTTCTCAAGTGTTGTCTTTAAAAATAAAAATTACGCCATTAGTATATTGCTCTTATCTTTAAAAGTCTGTCAGCTGATTATACCATGCATGCTAAATCAGCTTCAATGAATTGCAGTTTGTTACAGTGGTAACTTTATGGTAACTTGACTTTGTTTTTGTTTTTTGATATGACATTAGAGCACAAAGCATTGATATTGATCCATCCTGCAGAAACAGTGTTGAACTAACCCCTCTTGGTGAAGCAGTGTGGTATAAAGCACATTTTCCCAAATATATAACTATTACACTCCGAGTCTAGGGGACAATAAATTACTAAAATAACTATTTATAAATAAATTATAAACAATTGGGTTGTAGTGGTGGATTTCCCAAAACACGGACACTCATTAAATTCAAAGAATTATCAAAATAAATAGGCAGGCCACCCCTACATGCTTAAATTCTCAAAGGTATGTCATTTCCTATGTGGACAGTGTCTACAAAAAGACAAAAATTTTGGTCTTATTATAAGGGGAATCCAGGAGCTCTCAACCCTGCCATAGATATGAGCTTCTAGAGCGATACAGACAGTTCCGTTTTATAGCCCATGCCTTAATCAACAGCCAATCACAGTTTGGATCATATTATAATAGGCAACCTATAGGATGACAAAACACACAGGAAGGAGGGAAAAGAAAACACATAGGATACACAACAAAATATAAATAATAAAAAAAGAGTAAAATATTTCCCTTAAAAGAGAAACTCGTCCTCAATGTCTTCAGATTTGGCAACAACAGGACATTTGTAATGTTTTTTTTATTGTGGCACAGATTTTGTAAGTCTCTGCTGCTACAGCGAGAAAGCAGAAATGGCATCGTGGGTGGAAACATGTGGATTATTACTAATTTATTGAAAATTATGACTATTGCTAAAACAAATTTGGTTCTATTTATTTTTCTCAGTTGGTAGAAGCACCATGGACCCAATTAAAACATTTAAACACTGCGAAAGTCATATTTTCATGATATGTCCCCTTTAAGCGTCTTTTACCTCAGCATACCTTGCAGCCTCATGAGATTATTTAACACGGCAGGACAGTTCACTGGCTCTGTGTTTGTGTGCATGTAAAACACCATCTGTTCTCCGTCTCTCTCTCTCTCTCTTCTCTGCTGTTTCGGATGAGATTTTGAGACCTGCCGCCCTTCGCTTCTTCACACGCACATTAATACAGTCAGAGGGTGTAAATGTAGGTCCTCCATCCCGCACTCTTTGTTTTAGGCTGAATATTTTGGCAGGTACAGAACAGCAGAGAGCGAGAGCGAGAGAGGAAATGAGGTCCACAGGAATATATATTCCTCTCTGACAGCTGATATGACGGCGGAGGAAGATATGAAAATGAATTTGGATTCTTCATCTTCTTCATCTTCCTCTGCTGTATGCGATTTTTGGGTTGTGCAGACTGAGCGTTTTTTCCAGGTTTTGAGAGGGCTTGCCCTATACTGACAGATTAGTTAATTAGTTATGTGTTATAATAAGTATAATAATAAATGAGTCTGTTTTCTGTGGAATTAAAATGTACACTTTAAATTCAAAGTAAAGCGTTACTTGCCGACATTTTTAGGTCTAATTTTAAAATATATAAGTATGTTTAAGAACTTTTAATTTTTGCAGTTACCTGGATTAAGCGCTTCCAGTAAACTGTATGTCGTTACAAAATTGGTGCGTTTAAGGTCTGTTTTCTTTAAAAATCAACAATCTCAACTGATTGATAAAGTCTCAGAGTGTACAAGAAGCACTGCATTAAATTCAATTTTCCCACACAATGTCCTTAAAATATAAACAGTTATTTTATCCCAGTATTTTCAATGGAGTTTCTGCGCTTGCCTGCTGATCCTGATGGGCGCGTGCATGTAAACGGCTTTTTATCTCGTTTTACGCTTGAACAACTAAATGAATGCTGAAGTCTATTTAACTGATTATATTTTAATTGCATTACAACATGCTGTAAATGGAACCATATAAAATTGAAAAATTTCACATTAACCGTTCACTAGAAGTTTATCGACATAGCTGTGCATATACCCTACTTGAAAAGAGAAGATTGTGTTCTTCAAAATGCCATATTTTTTTCATGTTGTTTGTTTGTAGTTATTTGAGAAACGTACTCACAATTTGCAGTTTATAGTAATTTTATAGTTTATTTTAGAGTTTATTCGAATTTTTATTTGCAGTTTTTGATCCTGCAAAAACTTTTTAATTTTGTAATGTAAACCCTTTTCAAATTCCTGGTTTCTTATTAGCGGAAGTCATCATAGTTGGGTAAACATAGAGCGCAGTGATTGGTAGAGTACAACTAATTTTTTTTAAAATCCTATTTGCTGAAATAATCAAAGATAAACTCCACGATGGACTTATCAAGACTTTCAGAAGAAGAAAAAAAATTGTGTGAGACTGATGACGACAGCCAGAGGAGAGAATAACATCAAATTTACCCTCAGCCTCATAGACTCTACATTAGAAACACCTTGCATAAGTGGTAATTCCCTTTTTATAATTTGATGCAAAGATGATATAATACATAAATGCATATAAATGTTGATATGTTTTTAAAAAAATCTAAATATTACAAACTTTAAAGGATTTAAGATTATGATGACCGTTAAACACATCATAACAGGCTTGTGAAAAGGGTCCATTTAAAATAATACCGTTATATAATAACTACATAAAAATAATATTAATAATACTGTATTAAAAGTAGCGTAACGTCAAATAAACTATATTTGTTTTTACATATATTTAAATTCAGTCTTTCAGTTTTGTTCAAGCTGGTGGGTTAATTACTGTTTTTTTTTTTTTTTTGTAAATATTTGTTGACTCACCTTTATTTTTGTTTTATGAAATACAGATAAAAAAGATAAAATTGCATTTAATAAACCAACAAAGTACGAGTATCAAATATTCCTAACAGTAAATATTACTAACAGTAGCAATTTACTTTTAAATAGTGTAACAGAATTATGTATAAAATAGTATAGTATTAAATATTATAACAGACAATATGTAGTAATAATAATCATAATTCAATTTAGAATTTTGAGTCAGGAAAGCAATATTGATGGAGTAACTTATTGTCAGTCACAAGAAATCAAAACATTGTTGAAAAATGGTCTTGCAGTGCTTATAGAAAGTCATCATACCCTGTGAAAATCTATGCCTTTTACTACATTACATTCTGCTTTCTAAAGACCTTCTGGATCGAGTTGTAGAAAGGCAACGGTTAGGAGAAAGCTACAAAAAGATTTCAGAGACGGGAAAAGTTATTTGGAATGTGATTTGATTTCAGGCTGTATGACAATAAAAGTGATTATTTGAAAGGGGTATGATGATTTTCTATAAGCACTGTATGTAAAGTGTATATGTATAAAATGCAAGAAAACATATTTATAGTTCTATATACTTACATAAGTATATATATATAGTTATATATATAAGTTCTCGTATCACAAAATCATACTTTATGATCAGTTTTAGTCTGTCTACTTCAAGATGAAACATCAAACATTTAATTCAACGTTTCTTTGTAAATATTTGTAAAACTTGCCATCAACATCTGAATGAAAATCCTTTGAAAGCCTTGTTGTTGTTTTGTACCGGCGCAGCTAAAACAGCCTTTTATTCCAGCAGAGGTGCATTCATTACCACCCACTTTCACATTCAATAAGGCCTCATTTTGAACACTACACAATGTTATTTCGGCCCTTTTTTATTTGTCTCCTGAGATGCCACACTATCTGGGTTATTGCAGGGGACCGAATGACGTCACGTGTAAATAATTGAGTGTGGGTTTGAGCCTGTATTGAGTAGATCTCAGTCAGTCTGTGAATGTTAATGCTGTCTGCTGATCTTTTCCCTTCTCATCCTTTCTGTAAGAAGTCGACAGAACAGATGAAGAAGATCCCCACCATAGTACTGTCCGTCTCCTATAAGGGCGTCAAGTTCATCGATGCTACTAACAAGGTGATCAAATGCTGCTAATTTATACACAGATTGTTATCGTAACTTTCATTTTTCATTTTAAAAAGTATGGGGCTGAGTTAGGGAAAGTGGATTTAAATTAATAAATCACAATGAATTGAGTGTCATTAAAGAAATGAAGATAAAGGATGTTATATTAATCTGACAGGGAATGATTAAGTGCCATTAGAAGTCAAATTTTGTGCTCAACTTCCATTTTATTGTACTAGCTTGAAATCACACTAATTTAGCAGACTAAATTGAGGATTTTATTATAAATGTTTAATTGAAAATAAAAAAAATGAATGAATGAATAAATGAATTAACTAACTAATGAATGCAGTTGAAATTATTAGCCCTTTGTGAAATTTGTATTCTTTTAGTTGTGTAACAAACCAAGGCAATTTTCACAGTATTTCCTATCATATTTCTTTCTTGTGGGGATTGTCTTATTTTTTCTTTAATATGTGATCAGTTTTTACATTGTTTAGTAATTTTTTTGTCCAATAATTTTAAATTAAATCTAGTAAAGTCTTTAAATTGCACTTAAAGCTGAAAACCATTACTAAATGAGTAAAAAAAATATGCACTGTCACCATGGCAAAGACAAAAATAAAGTTACTAGACATTAGTTTGTAAAACGATAATGTTTAAATGTGTGTTGATAAAATATTCTCTTCGCTAAGCAAAATCTGGGAAATATTTTTAAAAGGATAAAACAAATTAACAGTAAGGCTAATGATTTTGACTTCGCCTGTGTATGTACGTTGTATATACAGTATAAATAGTGTGTAGTATTTAGACCATTTCAATGTGGTCATGTCATTGGCCCATGAACGTTTCCTGCTTGTCATCAAACTATTTTATAACTATAACAAGAGGCAAGTCAATCATAACTCAATGTAAAACAGCTATTATAACATTATTGGTCAATATGTGGACATTTTTGGATTCTCAGAAGCAATAGTAATTAAAAATGTAAAACATGAAACACATTAGGACTGTTGTTATTGTTTACATTCTTCAAAATCAGAATCAGAATCAGTTTTATTGCCAAGTGTGCTTCACACACTACAGAAGCTTCAAGTGTACATAAAGTGACAAGTGACAACACAAAATAAATATGAAAAAAAAGATAAACAATTCTAAACATTAAACAGATGGTCTATAGTTTATATAGTTTTGTCTACTTTTAGACAAAACAATATCAGTGTTTTAACTTAAGAAGAGTTAAGAATCCGATATTTGGAAGAAATACTTTTTAGATTTTCTATCACTCAATTTATTTTTTAATTGAATTGCAATTTTCTGTTAAAATATATATTTAAATTACAATATTTTTATTTGAAACTTGTACAAAACCACCAACACAAATATTAACATTTTGCCACAACACAATTTTTGCTAATACCTAATAAATCCAGTAAATCCCAGAGAACTGAATTTTAAGTGGACTTGTCATTTTAGCTGTATACAGTTGAAGTTATTCAGCCTCCTGTGAAATTATTCTTTTGAAATTATTTCCCAAGTGATGTTTAACAGAGCAAGGACATTTTAACAGTCTTTTTTATTATTATTCTGCAGAAAGTCATAATTCTCTTAGTTTGGCTGAAATAAAAACCATTTTTCCATTTTAAAGACCGTTTTAGGGACAAAAGTAATAGGCCTCTTAAGTAATAATTGATTTCCATCGGCTACAGAACTGACCACTGCAGTTTAGTCACTTCCCTAATGACTCTAACTTGCCTAGTTAACCTAAGTTAAGCTAGTCAAGCCTATAGTTGCATTTTAAGCTGAATAGTTTGTTGCAAAATAACTAGTAAAATACGGTCATGATGGCAAAGACAAAAATTGGATATTAAAACTGTTATGTTTAAAGATGTTAATGAAAACTTCTCTCTGTCAAATATCAATTTAATAATCTTTTAATGAGAATTATGTTTTTACAAGAGGGAAAACTGGTTTGTCTGCAACTGTGTGTGCTATGTAGAAAAGTAACGTGATTAATAAATACACCTTAAAATGGATGTTACATTCTGTCCTTTTCTCTGGTGTTCAGAACATTATCGCGGAGCATGAGATCAGGAATATCTCTTGTGCGGCGCAGGATCCTGAAGATTTGTCCACATTTGCGTACATCACCAAGGACCTGAAATCCAGCCATCATTACTGCCATGTGTTTACAGCCTTCGATGTGGTTCGTAATACATAAATGATCACACATACAGTACTGCACATAAATTAAAGAAAACATCCATTAAAGCTCACTTGCAAATGCTGAAAGGTCATGCATGGGTGCAAGACATCTATTAGGAGTTACATTGATAAATAATAATGAAGTACTTATTTATAAATTGGTGATCATTGATGTAAATGAGGGAAAAAAAGGAAAAAAGCTGCCTTGAATATTTAATCCTGAATATTTAGATGTCGACATCAAATTTAATGTACAAAAGTGATTTGCAAGATATGCAAAAATGGAATATGGGTAAATATGCAATAACATTCATGACAACATATAAATTTATGCAAAAATGAAAAAAAAATTCTGACAACTTGCAGTACTAGGCCTGAACAATATCGCACTGTGTGCATCCACAATAGTCACATCGTAGGATTAGTTTATTTATTAAAGATTAAAAGATAAAGAAAGTATTACATACGATTGTATACAATTGTTTATACAAAGATGATCAGGTTGTTTTATGTTTGATTGGGTAATTTTTGGATTTGAATACTGTTGGAATTCAAAGAAAAGCACAGAGCACTGTTTATTAAACATTTATTTTTATTCTGTCGTTGTTAGATACAGTATTCTCGTAATTTATCATATTTTATGCAGATCCACTGCTTAGAAAAATCAGCCCAGTCAATCTAAATGAATGAAATCTTTATAAATAGAGCTATTCGATTCATCTGGTAAAATTATATTAATATTACAATGTACATACAGTAGCAGCAAAAATAGAAGCAGCTCTACTACTTACTAAGATATATAAAACAATATGTGAACATATCTAGCTGACAAATTGGGCAAACATACTGTTTTGAAGGGTAGTGACCAGGTGTATGGATATAAAATGACAATTCGTTTATATTTGGATTCTTAAAAGAGATGATTACTTGATTTAAATATGCATGACAAGATTTTAAGTTTATAAACTTGTTCATCTCTATTAGTGTCTAGTGTAAACCATTGTAAACATGTGTGATAGTCATTATTTTGGGGTCAGAAAGATTGACAGTATACGGGACGCAATCTAGTGTTCAAAAACAAAACTTAAAGCTGGAGTTTAACAAAAATATAGCAATTTAACTTCTTCAGTAGGTCTGTCAGATCTTAATGATAGCAAATCTCATGGTCTATAGCACCTGTTTACTTATTTAAATTAGAAACTCTACAGTTTTTTGCTGGCATATGTGTTTTTGTATTTGTGGAAATAGTGGCTTTAATAAGTTGGTGTCTTCTGTGTTGGCGTCTGTCACAGTAACACCATAGAGCTGTCTCTGCGTCAGCTAGTCACAACACATGAATAATTCAGAACCTGCTCAAAGCATGTTTTTAATCATTTAAACATCTCTAAGCTCTAAAATTATGGAGGAGAAATGCTGAAACTGTAGCCAAATGTGGTAGCTCTAAACTGCAGTCAAATCTTGAAGGCTTTTTTCCACAGTTCCTCGGCTGAATTCTAGCAGCGGAGAACCCTAAATGTGAATTTTTGGTTGATTTTTAATTTTTAATTTCCTTCTGTTTTTGTTTTTCTCCCAGAATCTGGCCTATGAGATTATCCTGACGTTAGGCCAGGCTTTTGAGGTGGCGTATCAGCTGGCTCTGCAAGCCAGAAAGAGCGGCCACGGGTCTTCAACTCTGCCTGAGAGCTTTGACAGCAAACCCTCCAAACCTGTACCTAAACCACGCGGAAACATACGCAAGTCTGTGAGTCACTCTGACCTTTCAGCCCTTACACACACACTGTCATCCATCTGGACACATGCACACCTACACACCTTCAGCTCATATCTGTGCATCTTCAAGCTGAGCGGTGCATCATGGGAAACAAGCCTCTGGTTTGAGCTGCTTTTTTAAAGCTGACACGATCTGCTGTGTGTTAACTGCATTTCATTGAACACTTTTTTTTTTTATAGTGGCATCATTCTGATATGCTGATGTGTGGAATGCTCAAGGGATGTTGGAACTTGTGTGTGATGCTTAATAGGGATATTTTTTAACTATTAATTCATCTTTTTTAATGGAATAGAAAGATAAAAATTATGTGTTTATTTTTATTACATTTTTATTGCATCTTTTTATTCAAATTTTAACAATTAATCACAAAACACATATTTTATAATGAGATAAAAACTTTTATAATGAGATATTTTATAAAATTGTCAGTTTTTTATCAATTTAGTACATCATGTCTACATAAAAATATTAATTTGTTCAAATAAAACTTAAAACTTTTGAATGGGGGCATAAATTCAAACTATGAATACATTTTTATTATATATGTACATATAAGTCATTAGGCTAATATTGTAATATTAAAATTCACATTATAGTTACAACATGACACAAATAAGTTAATTTGTTACTCAGATACTTAATTATTACTTTACATTATTAAGTAAGTATCAGGCCAAAATATTAGGTAAAACTTTTCATCTGCAAATTTTTATTAGGTAAATATACACTCAAAGTTGAGCGTTACACATTTTGTTAAACAATTTAAAAAGATTCACATTTTATAATTTGATATATTATATATTTTATAATAATAAATACAATTTGTAATTGTTTTTTATCTAAAATGGCCATGTTTGTTAAATGTATGTCAAATCTATATTTAAAAAAATCTCTTCTAGCTTGGATTTTATGACTTAAATATTATATTATTTATTTCTGTTGCCATGTGCTTTCAAGACATTATCAAACCTACTAAAGATACCCAAGAGTGGATTTGTCAGTAATGTAATAATAAAAAAAAAATCTTAATTATTGCAAATGTTGTGATTATCCTGGGTCAAAAGTCCTGGGTCTTTCTTGGGTCTGCTGAGGGCTTTAGACTCTTTCAATTCAATTCAATTTACCTTTATTTGTGTAGCGCTTTTATAATGTAGATTGTGCCATAGCAGCTTCTTATTAAAGGTCATAGTAAATAGGAACAGTGTAGTTCAGTTTGTAGTGTTTAAGTTCAGTTGAGTTTAGCTCAGTTCAGTGTGGTTTAAAAATCACCACTGAGAGTCCAAATACTGAAGAGCAAATCCAACGATGCGCAGCTCTATAGATCTCAAACCATGCAAGCCAGTGGTGAAAAAAAAATTCACTAATTGGCGGAAGTGAAGAAAAAAAACCTTGAGAGAAACCAGACTCAGTTGTGCACGACCATTTGCATTTCTCCGCTGGCCAAATGTCTTGTGCAGAGCTGCAGTCTCAGTGGCGGAGGCTGGAAGCTGGCCTCAGCGAAGACTCGTCTGTCCCTGGAGCGTCACAGGAATCAGTCTCATGTTCTCCAGTCCTCCACTCCTCCATGACTCTTCCTTAGACGTAGTACATGGAACGACAAGTCTTCATTTGTTGCTGTTTATTGTGGAGTTAATTTGAATACAAAACTGATGTCAGATAAACTAAATCAAACAATGTTGGCCACCAAACAGTCTGAAAGTAAGATCTAAAAGACCATGTGCTAAAAGACCCAGCAATCCCTTCTCCAGTTGGCCATACCCACGCTTTTAAGCTTCCTCTGGCCTGCAGGGGGTACATATCTCCAAAAAGAAAGAAATCATTAACAACATAAACTTTCAAATAAAGTATAAAATCATGTGCTGGCCAGAAACATGGGAACCAATCTGGAGATTGATAGTTGCAGTGAGATTGATAGTAAATACAGCACAAGACAAACATGAACTTATACCCTGTTTACACTTGGTATGAAGATCTCTTTTGTACACTTTAACCATTTTTCTGATTACACTGAGTAGAGAGTCTATAAACTGGTGTATGCATTGGCCTTTTCTGGTGTTTCAATGTAATATTGAGAAATAAGCTTAGGAGACAATTGAGAGACAGTTAAATCAAAACTTTTATTTCTTCTCTAATCGCAACAAAACTATGCTGGTTTGTGTTAAAATCAGCGCTGGTCAGAGATCCAAACTTACAATGTCAAGCTACAAAGTTTAAATCCTGTCTGGCATCAGCAATGTTTAAACATTTGCTCTGTACTGTAGCTTCAGTGTAAAAACATAAGTTTTATATCTAATTTAAACTTAATTGTGTTATTTCATCAGGTTTCAGCTGTATTTTGCGGGGACTCGGAAGGGACATGATGGTAAGGGAAAAAATGGGTGGAAGAAACAAAATTGGTGAGAGAAAAAAAAAACTGAATGATAGAAAGATATATATATATATATATATATATATATATATATATATATATATATATATATATATATATATATATATATATATATATTTAAGTTTTTACATTATCTGGCAAATATATTTTGCGTTTCCTCGCTAAACTGTTGTTTGACAAACATTTTCTGTTAATTTCATACATGTTAACTGTCTCGTTTTTGCCGGAATTCTCCCGTATTTTACAATTCTATCCCGCTATCATCCTATTAATAAGTATTTCCCATATTTCTCCCATATTTTATAACTTGAAAGCACATTGAAATGAATATAATATAATGTCTGCATTCACTTTCTTAGTGTACAGAAGCTGATCTGAGGTCAGTTTACCACACAGAGCGCGTCCGTCAATCAGCTCTTATATACATGCATTCGCTGATTTAGAGGTTGCATATGAAGGGCGATGATCGACGCACAGCTTTAATAGGAAGAAAGTGATTGCAGACATTTTTATAGTAATTTCAGCGTGCCTTTAAGATGTTAAATATGGGAGAAATATGGTAAAATACTTAATGATAGGATGATAGCAGGATAGAATGGTAAAATACTGGAGAATCCCGGCAAAACCCGGAGGATTGACATGTTTGTTTGTTTGTTTGTTTGTTTGTATACTTTATTGTCCCTCAAGGGGAAATTTTCTGTGGACTCACACAGCACATCAGCAGGTTCTAACATAATAACAATTAAAAATAGGTCAACATACAAAAGAATTACATACACTATCGATCAGTGTTCAACAGTCTGATTGACACTGGAATAAAAGAGTTCTTCAGTCTGTTCCGCTTCCAGCGGAAAGTTCTGTATCTTCTACCAGAAGGTAAAAGATCATAAAATGGAAAGAGTACATGAGATGGGTTACTTAAAATTCTTTTCGCTTCATTTAGAGTGCATTGCTCGTAGAGTGTTTGTATACTAGTAAAAGTTTCAGAACCTATTAGTCTTGTGGCAATTCTGATAATATTGAAAATTTTTGATTTCAGATTTACAGAAAGATTGCCATACCATGTAGATAGACCATACCTGATAACACTTTCAAATACAGCTTGATAAAATAAGTACATGATTTTCTTATCAACACCATAAAACCACAACCTTCGTAGAAAATACAGTCTTTGGTAAAGCTTTGTATGAAGTGTATGAAGTGAACAGGAAGTGTTTGTCAAACAACAGTTTTGTGAGGGAACGCAAAACATCTTTTTTTTTCTCGCCAATTTTCCCCCCACTATCACGTCCCTTCCGGGTCTCCATAGTATTTTATTAAGTTGTACACATTTATTGTTTCATTTGATGTTTCAAGTCATTTTAATTAACGTAAGTTGAAATTACTTGTAAAGTTAATTTAGTTCAACTGAAATATTTAAAACAGCAACAAATTTATGACATTTTTGAGAGTACAGTAGATGGTCATTTGTGGTTGTTTTACCACACCGTTTACACTACGAAAGCATGAAATCTGTGTTCTGGAAGTGGTTGAAAATAGAGGAGCTCAAAACATCCCCTACTTGTGATCAGATCAACCAAAAAGCATCCAAATGTCAAGTGTAAACTGAGCCTTGCGAGTAATTTATCGATTCTGGCATTTGCTTGATATGTCTGTTACAATGTGCCAGACAGCATGTTAAAGTCAACCGTAAAAAATGCACGTTTGGCTGTATTAAAATCAATGTAGTTCCTGTCAGCGCAAGTTTGTTTATGATCCCACTAGCGCGCGTGTCGCCTGCTGTCTTGCGGGACGGAGAGGTGAGTGTTTGATCTGTAAACGACTCACTCCATCTCCCGTCCCTTCAGTGCGTTTAAGGATGAAAGAGATTGATGAGGGCTGTTTGCTCGGAGCTCCTTCCTCCGGGGCAGCCTTCCTCTCCATCTGCCCTCGTCCCAGTGCTCCTCGAGCGGGCACACGGTGCATCCCTCTCCCCCGGCCACCAGCAGGGATATTAGCACTCTCTGGATGAGACCCAAAATAGGTGGGAGCCAGTTGTAAAAATAAAACACGGCCTGCTTGTTGGAGTTGGATTGCACACATTTGCGGTCTGGCCTCCTTTTATGAGAAGCTTCACTTCGCTTTCTGTTTTAAAGGCCAGATCACTGTCCATATAAAATGTGCCTCTGTGATTATTACGGTCTGCCTCTATACAATATACAACTGGGTCAGTATGTTATTTTAGATGTTTAATAGCTGTGGTGTAATGGTGTCACAGATGTTCTGAGAGATGCGGTGCTTGAATGAGTTCGTTTGAGTACATTTTCAGTGTAGGGTAAATTACTCACAAGAATAATAGATAACAAATGACTACTTTAAAAGTGTCAGTTGATTTCATTACTAATTGCTGCATGTAAAAAGTAATCAGACTACTAATTACTTGACTTTCAAGCTTAAAGAAATACACTACAAAGTCAAAATTGTAGTTCTTTCAGTAATTTTAAGGATTGAAAAAAGCAACTTAACTTAATGCAAATGTAAAAGATTGAAACCATTTCTTAGGATGAACCGAGCTCTTAATGAAAAAGGTAACTTGAGTGTGCCTGCCTATGCAATGTTTAATACATAACAATGTTAGTAGGGTGGATGCTGGCTTAACTGTATTGAACTATGAGAGCATTACTGACCTTATTCTGCGATGTGGATGGAAGCTTGTTTTTGCGATTGCTTTAGAAAAGGGGTGTCAAACTCAGTTCCTGGAGGGCCGCAGTCATTTCAAACAAGGCTGAATGACTTAATTAGTTTGATCAGGTGGTTTAAGTAGGGTTGTAACTAAACTGTGCAGAGCTGCGGCCCTCCTGGTGTGTTTATGACAATACATAAAAAGTAGAATAACACAATAATCAAATATCAGTTTGCATCAAGCAGCATAACAAGCTGTTTTTAACATCTAGAAATCAGTGGAAGTGAATAGACCGGAAGTCTTGAGCCAAAAAGATTCAAATGGCTGCGCCCGCTTGTATGTGAAGAATAATGTCAATAGACATAGTATGTATGACATAGTAAGGATGTCAATAGAGATAGCAGAATAATGTCAATTATAAAACATAATAAAATGAAATAAGTTCTGATAACGTTTGAAAACAGTATGACTGAGCACCAAAGGACATGCTTATTAACTCACGCTGCCACACGTGATATTAAAAGGCAAAAAATACAATACAAAATATGTTACAGTATAATTAGTTTTCCTGTGTAAATCAAGTGTGTGTGCTATCAACAGAGAGTGATATCTCTTTTTTCAGTTGTAATGATTGAACAATACTTTGTTGAGTGGGTTTGTTCTGGTATCTTGGCTGGTTTAAGTCAGTCATGGTAATTTGTAGAATTCTAACACTAAAATATCCAGTTGTTGGTGGAAAGTCAGCGTCTTAGTGATTGATTTATCGAATAGTTCATTCAAACGATTCAGTAAAAACTGCTGATCATTAAGAAGCGGAGCAAGCAATTGATTAAAAAACCTTAATAAAACGAAAACAGTTCTGATAACATTTGAAGGCATTGATATTATGTAACTCACTTAGTTTTAAATTCTAGTTTTATAGTATAAATTCAATATCGTATTTGTGATCAAGGTCACATGATAATTTTTTGGAAAATCACACTCCTGCTTGTGTGATATTACTTTACTACCAGTTTTTCTCATCTTGTACACAGATTTAAAAAGTAACTGATACAAGAGAATTTTGGGCTTTCGTAACTTGAGTTATTTAGCCATTAAACTTGCATTCTAATAGACTTTAACACATATCCGTAAATGCATCTCATTGTAAAGATGCATTTTTGTAATTTTTTTAAGGTGAGTGACTTATTCCATAATGGCAATATTATCACACATATAAATAATGCACACCTCTAGTTCAATCTTGATTTATAGCAAATGACCTACTGTGTTTTTTCTCCCATGCTTGCTCGCATGCACCCCATCTAGACAATACACACTTGAGCTTAGCAAAAAACTCCAAAGATCTCAATCCCATTTGGTTCAGTACATGAACTCCCATGCATCCTTGTGTAAATAATTGCAAATGGAAAGTCCTTTGCAAAACTAATCCTGTCTGAATAGCGCTTATGTGACAATTTACGTAAGAATGGATTTCTGAATGATTTACATTTGCTCTGCTTGTTTTTCGTGAATAAGACTCATTGTTTGTATGTGTGTGTACGTGTATATGTGCACCATTACCCTGAGCACTAACAGTATCCTCAGTGGCAGTATGTGTGTGTGTTATGTGCTGTACTCAGATATTGATTTTCCCTTGTGTAGGAGAAATTGTTCATTATGTTGCGGTTCCTCCACTCCATATGGACACGATACGCTGTGCTGCTCCATTAAAACCTTCCTTCTCTCTTCTGTTCATCTCCTCATGACATTCCTGTAATCGTCTGAATGTACAGCATATGGGTGATTCTTCAATTAAGCACATTTTCGACTACAAAATGTGCTTCTGTTTCACAGCATTAGTTAATTGATCTAACTTAAAGCCTTTTCAAAAAGTTGCACTATAAGAAGTTTGCTACAATATGAGATACTAATAAATATACAGCAAAGTCAACTTTGTTAAGCTAGCAAAGCTGAAGCTACAGTGATTAGTTGACTTTTATTTGAAAAAATGAGTAAACCTATTGCTTTTAATTCGATTTGTTGACTTTTAAAAGTGAGTAAACCTGGTGCCTTAAAATTAATAAGTAAATTAACTATGCGCATATTTATAAAATTAGCAGTTAACATTTTGTCAAGTTACAACAGGTTTACTTTTTAGGTAACTAATCACTTTTTTTACAGTGTATTTGAGCATACGCTGTTAACAGTTTCCTGTAGAATCACAAGTAACTTATTGGCAGCAGCTCGCCTTACTGTAAATCAGTTACAGCAAAAATACTGTATTTACATTTACAGCACCATTTATCTTGATGTATATATTTAAAGTATTGTATGTCTTTACTGTAAAATATACAGTAGTTTTTACAATGTAACTTTAAAATACAGTAACATACTGCATAACTGTTGTACAGTAAAATACAGCTCATATTACAGTTAAATACTGTGTAATTTACAAAAATCGTTAACAGTGTACATTATGTCTGAAAAATTAAATGCTGTTTCAAGAACGTTTGTTTGAACTGTTCCGTGCTGGTGGACTGATCCTCCTAGTACATGCTTTGTATTAGAAGCTGCTCTTGTGTTTATTTGTCCCTTTTTGATGAATTCAGTGGCTGTATTCTTCATTTGCAAGTACTGTTATTGAACTTTTCTAGCAGTGAGACTAAGATAAATTGAAAAAAAATCTTAATTAGGGAGCATTGAGCTTCTAAATTTAGAGTTACATGTATTCAAAGTTAAACAGTAACAAATGTTGATGTTGATTATCATAAACCGAGACACAAAATGGAGTAGAAAATAGTATACTGTACTGTAGCTGTTTTTTGTTTTTGTTTTTAACTTGGTTTGTTTAATGATTAGGTGAAGTTAAAAGCCCCTTTCACACACAGACTTTTCTGGAAAATTACCGGGATTTTTCCAGAAAGAAATCATGTGTAAACAGGCCCTTTTTGAAAATACCGGTAAATTATAATTAAAATACATTTGTAAAATTACTGGTAATTTGCCAGACTGCTGCTCTGTGTGAACACAGAAGGAAAATTGCCGGAAAGAGCACGTTCACGAGACGTCTGGAGACGTCTACTCCAGCCAATCAGAACATTCAGACGCATTCACATCTGCGCTGTTTATAAAAAAAAAAGCCTTTGAATATTTTTCCAGAAACGTTGAGCTGCTAGATGTTAGTCAGATGACGTTTCTATGTTCCTTTTTAGTGTCAACTGCGTGAAGAATTATCGATAAAATGCTTATGATAAACCGCCATTTGTTTACCTTCAAGCTCTGCTTCAGTTGCTTGATGCATGGCCACGTAAAGGAGCCGCTGACCACCGGCACATACATACTTTGTACATACGGAAACGTGAAAGTGTTCCTCCACATGTCTACATCGAAATTGTTCACAATACTTATCCATTCACAGAATTTGTCCTGTAGTTAAATATGTAAACATTTAGCCAAGGTTAGCGCTTCTGCCTTTGGATGTTTCTGGGACAAAAGCAGCTTCATGAATGCTAAAGCTTTTAATAAAAGTGAAACCATCAACAAACCCTGACCCCTTCTATGTTTACAAACACAAGCGCAGCCATTTAGAGGTCATTTCTGGTTAATGATGTCAGAATTTTCCGGAAAAATTCCAGAACGTCCTTGCCTGTGTGGACAGCGTTTTTTTAGAATTTATCGGTAAAGTCGTTCCGGAAATTTACCCGTATCACTGTGTGAAAGGGGCTATTGTTAGGGTTGAGGACAGGTCTAAAATTGTTGATAATAATAAATGTAAAATATTAGTAAAAGTATTAGTAAAATTCATGATCTCTCATGTTTAAATTAAAACTATATTTATTCAGGAATCACTCATACTATGTACATTCGTGCTTGCGTGTGTTCACCTTCCCAAGCTTTGACCTCTGTGACCTCTTTGTTTTAGGTCACGTCCCCCTCTAGCCGCTGGTCCCTGGGGCATATTTTCACCCCGCACCGGCCTCCTCTTCATCCTTCTCCTCTTCCTCCTACCTCACGACTCTTCCTCCATCATCCACACAAAGTTCAATCGCAGGTCTTCTTTCATTTCCTTTTCTTGATTTCTTTTTCCGCTTATGTTCTGTTTTATTTTTGGGGCTGTCAGTCATTTATTATGTCAGTGAATTAATTACATCTGTTTGAATGTATTAATCACTCTTACACTACGAGGCTGTTGAACGCTTGATTCTGATTGGCTGATGAACATTCTAAGGAGTGCAGTTATTTTCAGATAAACACGAAGATAGGCACATCTTGACCGTATTACAATTCCATTGAAAAATTGATAAATTTCAGTTGCTTGACAGATAAACAAAATAAAAGGTGTCGGATGAGAGAAATAAGAAACAAACCCCACACAGCAGTTGTTTGAGGACAACATGTGGACAATGTCATTACTGTAAGTGTGGTCACTGTAGTGTAAGTGGAATAATCGACTTCAATCGTCCATTGAATTATTCAAAAATAATGCACACCGCTTAGTGTTGTGGTCGGACCACTCTCACCCTATTTTCTAATAATGCAATGGTCTGGAGTCAATTATTCCTTACTCTGTTAATGTCATGTTGACAGCCCTATTTATTTGTTTGTTTTGTTTTGTTTTGTTTTGTCATCTTTCTTTAACATTTTCCAATTTGCTTCATTTTTGACATGAAAATTCCAGGTAAGACAAAAGGTTGCAGAAAATTATTTTATCTGTTCCTCAGTTTGAAAATGTGTTCTAAAAAATCATAATTGTAAGACTTAAAGTTACCAAACAGTATATGAGTAATGATCTTTTTCATGAGTGCATTGGCACCCAATTTTTTAAGCAGCGCTGGTTCAAAAGTATTTTTGCATTCATTTTTCCCTTAGGGATTTTTAAAAACCTTCATTAAAGTATTAATCATGAATTAAACCAAGCATCTATGAGGAAAATCACATGACAAACTTTGATTTGAAGCAAAGAAATGTATGGAACCAAAAAGAAAGGCAGAAGATTAACGGAAAGAAGTACAATCCCATGATGCATTGTGAATTACAAATTCCCAAATACAAGGGAAATGCAAACATATATATATATATATACTATCTGTCAAAAGTCTTGTTGTTGATCCCCGTTGTAAAAGCAACAAATAATAACTTGACTTCTAGTTGATCATCTGGAAAAGTGGCAGAAGGTAGATTTTTCCAGTGAATCATCTGTTGAACTGCATCTCAATCATCACAATAACTGCAGAAGACTTATTGGAACCCGCATGGACCCAAGATTGGCTAAGAAATCAGTCAAGTTTGGTGAAAGAAAAAATCATAGTTACATTCAGTATGGGGGGCGTGAGAGAGATCTGCAAAGTGGATGGCAACATCAACAGCCTGAGGTATCAAGACGTTTGTGCTGCAAATTACAGTACATTACAAACCACAGGAGAGGGCAAATTCCTTCTCATACTTCAGCCTCCACGTCAAAGTTCCTAAAGGCAAAGAAGGTCGAGGTGCTCCAGGATTGGCCAGCCCAGTCGCCAGACATTAACATTATTGAGCATGTTTGGAGTAAGATGAAGGAGGAGGCATTGAAGATGAATCCAAAGAATCTTGAACCCTGGGAGTACTGCAAGAACGCTTCCTTTGCCGTTCCAGATGACTTTATTAATAAGTTACTTGAGTTATTTCAGAGATGTATAGATGCAGTCCTCCAAGCTCATGGGAGTCATACACAATATTAATTCTTTTTCCACTGCACCATGACTTTATAGTCTATACTGTACATTATTTCTGTTAAGTGACAAGACTTTTGTCTAAGCAAAGTCAAACCTTACTGTCCTAATGAAATGATTCAAAATCAAGGCATGATCATAAGCCACTTCTGATGCCAAATAATCAACTAGAAGTCAAGTTATTATTTGTTGTTCTAAAAACTTGGATAGACGACAAGACATTTGTCAGGTAGTGTATGTGTATGGCCCAAACAATATATTTAGAATGTATACACAAGCAGTGTTTACAAAGCGCTATACAAATAAAGGTGAATTGAATTGAATTGTTCACTTCTTTTGAGAGTGTACTGTATAAAGTAGCTTCATGGGATTGGGTAGAGCTAATGATATTTTTGGTGTACTTTGCTTTCTGCGACTCTCTGATTGGTGGACATTTCTGTACAGAATCATGGATAACGTCGTTTTTTTTGTATTCAAGTTGTGTTATTAGTAGAAAAAAACAGCAATTTGACTGTTTAAAATCAATTTCTTAAATCCGAAAATGAATGGAGAATTACTGTCAAAACACGCTGCGCTTTGTACAACATCACGAAACTCAACCCCAAATATTCCTTGATTTAATTGGATAATTCAGCTGACTTTGTTTGTTTGTTCACTTTTGTGTTTGTTTGACTCATCTCTCCTTCATCTGAATCCTCCTTTCCTGTCATCCCACAATGATCTCTCCGTCTTTCAACATCAGCTGACTAAACCCAGATAGAAACACTGGAGCGTTTCTCATCCAAGACACCAACTCACCGTTATCAAACCATTAAGCTCTCTTTCAGGTCGATGCCTCGCATTAGAGGTTTATTGCGTAAGATTAGTGTCTTGTTTCCTCTTTTAAAGCGTTTGGATGTGGAGAAGAATGAAGTTGGTGTGGGTGTGTGTATATGTGTGTGAGCAGTCAGAGGTGGCCAGGCGCAGCGAGGATTATGTTATTTAATATTCATGCCGCTGCATATGGAAAAGCCTGATAAAGAAGTGAGGAGAAGCCAGCAGTAGACGTACGTAAAAACACACGTTCACGTTTCTGCTCCATCTATAGCTCCGCTGTATATGGAGCAGAGCTGAGCTGAGCTGCTGTGGCAACAAGGAGCAGCGTTTGGATTGGTGGATAAAGATGTACTAGTCGCAGGGTAGTTTTGACCACAGCAGATCCGAAGGATGGATATTACGGCAGTGATGCTTAATACAAGAGATGAATGTGTTTGATGTTGCACGTTTATAAATAGGCATTATGCAATGTGGAGGTTACTTGACTGTTTTTGTGTTGGTGTGACTGTGATTGTCATGTGGTGAACCAATGGCTTCTCTTTCTCTCTCTCTGTGACTGAAGAGGTGGTTACACTAGACTTAAGCCTGTTAATTACTTCAGATTTCATATATGAGTAACAATATGATGTCATAAACCAGGTCTCCTGTTTTACATAAGTTAAATGTATTGTAAGAAAAATATATTGTATTACTAAATTGTACAATAACAACAATATTACTAAAATAATAAAAATAATATAAATAAAAATAATAAGAATAATAAAAATAGATAATGCTTTTATTTTTATTATTATGAATGATTTAAAAGATTCAGAAATATGCAAATTTATTTGCTGTATTTAATTATAGATTTTTAATATAAAATGTTTCTATTCTTATTATAATTTTTTAAAATATTAGTATAATAATAATAATAATAATTAATATTATAAAATGTTATTTTTTGTATTATGGATAAAATATTATGATAATAACATGTTTTATTATTATTATTTATTTCTGCTTTTGTTGTTGTCATTATTCTTCATTTATTTTCTTTTGGGCTTAGTCCCTTATTAATCTAGGGGTCACCACAGTGGAATGAACCGCCAACTTATCCAGCATATGTTTTACGCAGCGGATGCCTTTGCAGCTGCAACCCATCACTGGAAACATCCACTCACACTCCTGCACACACATACACTACGGACAATTTAGCTTATTATAGCGCATGTCCTTGGACTGTGGGGGGGAAACCAGAGCACCCGGAGAAAACCCACACCAACATGGGGAAAACATGCAAACTCCACAGATAAATGCCAACTGACCCATCCGAGGCTCAAACCAGCGACCTTCTTGCTGTGAGGCGATTGTGCTCCCCACTGCACCATTATTATAATTATTATTATTATTTGTTACTTTCGTGCTGTTATTATTAAAGAAAAAAAATTATTTTCTCAATTAAAATAAAAAAAATCTGTATAGCTTTATTACTATGATTATTAATAATTTGAGAATAAATAAAAATGTTTCTAATCAAATATATATATATATATCTTGCTGTTGTATATTCTTAATAACAGATATTTTTAATTATAACAAATAATTAAAATAACTGTATGAAGTTTAGTTAAACACTACATTTAAATTGTGCATTAACTTAAATTGTGCATTAAACAGCATTAACTTGTGTGTGTGTGTGTGTGTGTGTGTGTGTGTGTGTGTGTGTGTGCGTGTGTGTGTGTGCGTGTGTGTGTGTGTGTGTGTGTGTGTGTGTGTGTGTGTGTGTGTGTGTGTGTGTGTGTGCGTGTGTGTGTGTGTGCGTGTGTGTGTATGATTTGTTTATTTGTATATTTTTAAATAAATTTTCAATGTTGTTAGTCAGGATAAACTTTGGCACTTCTATTCTGCTTTGGTCAGACATCTTTTCGCTAAGAGGTCAACACAAGGTCTAGCCCAGGGGTGGTCAAACTCAGTCCTGGAGAGTCAGTGTCCTGCAAAGTTTAGTTCCAACGCCAATCAGACACACCTGGGCTAGCTAATCAAGCTCTTACGAGGCTTTCTAGAAACATCCTTGCAGGTGTGCTGAGGGAAGTTGGAGCTGAAATCTGCAGGACACCGCTCTTCCAGGACCAAGTTTGGACACCCCTGGTGTAGCCTAACCGACCTTATCTCCACTAATTGTCTAGCACCTCCTGAGCTATTGTCTTCTTGTCCTGTGTGCAGATGGAACAGCCCTCAATGGATCAAAAGGGCCACGCTAACGTCCCCTGGATAGTCGAGCCAGGACAGGAAGCCAAAAGAGGAGCCAACACCAAGTATGAGACCACTATTTTCTAATATACACCCAAAATACTGTCCACTCCTGTGTGTGTGCCTTACAGAGAGCGCCCTCTAGAGGCCCACGGAGCCACGGGCCCAGTGACCTGTGCCAAGCCCGCGTCTCTCCGCCCGGCCAAGCCGCCCGTTTACCGTGGCTTCTGCATGATGACGCTGCCGCTGTCTTTTCTCTCCTTCAAACGTTTGCCAACCCCCCCCCCCCCCCCCCTCTCTCTCTTTCTTTTCTCTCTCTCTTTCTCTCTCTCGCCCCCCTCACCCTGGCCGCAGCTCGATACGGGACGGTCCCGCTCAGCCCTCAGGGCCGCCACGCTGCCGATCCTCCTCCAAAACACAAACACACTGTCAAAAAGCGCTTGTTTTTCATTCAGTTTTCCCTCCCCTCAGTCCTCTTTTGGTTTCTCCTTCCCTCCGTTCCTCGCTAATCTTTCCTCGGCTTTTCCGGGAAGCACCTCTCCAGCCTTTCCTCCCCCCTCGACTGCTTGAATGACCACTTAAACCGTAATGCTGCTACAAGCCTTATAAACACGTTGTTGTTTTTTTTAGACTTTCTATCTTTCTTTCTTTCTTTCTGACTAGACAGCGTAGGGTTATAGAGAGGCGAACGCTCACCCAGAGATTTTTGTGAGGGTTGTGGGGCATCTGAAACGGCTGGCATAGAAGCGGAGATTGGACTTCATCCGAAGGACATTTTGCTTGTTTTATAGTTCATTTTTAGTATCAGCTAAAAAAACACACATCTATTTGAAATATTCCCTCATTTAGGGAAGTTTTTTTTTGTTGTTGTATTTTTTAACAGAACACAAGTTATAAGCTTGTTATAGTCGGAACTTGAAAGTATTTGTGGACGCAGACGTTTAGCTTTTAACGAAGGCTTACTTTACGACGAGACATTCGCAAAACGATAGTCTCTCGAATCGCGCGTTTTTCTTCTTTTCTGTTGTATTTTCTTTCCTTCTTTCCCTTTTTTGATTTTGCCAGTGAATGAAAACCGAGCCTGTCCTGAGACATGCAGTGTAGTTGATGGAAAGCATGCAGTCCATGTGAACTGGAGAAGGGGGGGCTTTTTTTTTTTTTGATGGACACTCTGGATAAGTGATGTGATTTCATTCACAGGGCAATGGCGGACGCCCATGTCTATTACAGTGGAATTCAGAGAATGTAGCCTGCCCCTAACATGGACCCTCACTCTCACATGCATTGCAAAAAAGGACCGCAAAATACGGAAGCTAAAAGCGTCACCGGAGCACATGTGTAAGGATTCGCACGAGGACTTTTTGGACTGGGACTTGGCGTACGCGTGCAAGGACTGCCGATATATGGACCCGTGGCCTTTTAACGAAACACTCGCATGCGCACACACACACATACACACACTGCATATTAAAGAAAACAAAAAACAAAAGGAGGAGACTGTGGATTTGAATGTACACAAAAGGCAGCGATTTGACTTTTGTTTCCGAAGGACGGCGGAAGATATTGGACTTTGTCGCACGAAAGACGGATCCTTCTGCGACACGGACACACTACACTGACTTTTCACTAAATATCTAGTCCAAATTACCATGGCATGTCTGGACTGGGTTTAAAATGGACATTTACATCAATTTCTGTATTTTTTTTCTTTTCCGTTTACTTCTTTCTTTCTTTCTTCCTTTATTTTCTTGGTTTGTTTGTGGTTAAAGATGTAAAAAAAAAAAAAAAAGAATATGCACAAATGTGAATGGACTCATTGCACTGGACAACCATGAAATGGACGCGTCTCGTGCCAAAATCACTACGTTTGTTGACGCCATGCAGATTAATATTCATATTGGCAAGAAATTTTAATGTTTAATAGAGAACTATATTACCATTACTGTAATATTTACAATTATTCTAATTAATTATTCTTATTGTGCAATTCTCGTCTGATGTTGTCTTAATGTTACATTATTTTTATATGATGCGTCGAGCTTGAACGCGCAGCCATCCGATAAAACAAACAAACAAACAAAGAAAAAAGATTATTCCAGTACTACGGAGGAACTGAATGTGCGGATGGCTCCAATTAAATATGAAAACAGATATCTTATTTTCACTCATTGTCACTGTAGAGTTTTGCCACAGTTCTGTAAATAAATATTTTGTTGACTCATTGTTCATATATGTAATTAAAAACAACAAAAAAACAACAACATGTCTAAAGAATGACAAAAAAGAAAAAGAAAATCCAATAAATGAAATTGGTAAACTAGGTACCAAATTTGTCAAGTCAGAGTGCAACACATTCAAAGGAATCATCGGTATGAGCAACGGGTGGATTTGTGACATCATTGCGGACTAACATATGTGTAGATAGGCTTGGGCTTCCAGCACACAGATTTTGTAAGTTTGGTCTTTTATTTATATTCTTGCAAAGCACATGGAATAAATCCAGATTGTAGAACCATTGTCCTTTCTGTGACCGCTGTTTCTTTCTTCCTGCCCTTCTTATTATTCAGCTGCAGTATTAGCGTTGTGGCTTTTTATATTAGTTAAACCCTCTGGATTTTGGTAGGCTTGTTTTTTTTACGAGAAGACTTACAATTCTGTCTGTCTATTTATCTATCTACTGTATCTGTCTGTGTATCGATGTTTCTGTCCGTGTAAATGTCTTGTCTGTTGTTTTGTCACTGTCTCTGTATCAACAGCGAGGATGAAAATTAGAAAACAGATTTTAATGTAATGCATTAATGCAAACAAAACCTTTAGCAGCCCCAGCACATTGTTGGTCTCTCAGCTTTTGACAGACTAGTTCTAGTAGGCTTCTTAGCCATAACTTTGACAGCAAGGATTTTCCTGAGATTTTCAAGTAGGTTTAGATTTAAGTTTTGGGGTGGCCATTTCATGGACCTTTTTCACGAGAAGGGGATGATGCATTTACCAATCGTCAGCGTCTTAAATTCCTGAAAATTTTAAACATAGAGATTTTTTTGTCATACATTTAAAAAGCTATGCTTTATATTATTTCACCTTTGATCAAATGACAAAAATGTAACGAAGTTAAAGCTCACATGAGGTTTTTATAAAGCAGCATCTATGGGTGGTACAGTAAATTTGGCGTTGTATACTCTCTTCTGGCAGCCAAGAAGTGTCAGACATTTTTTGAGTTGTAAAATGTATTTGTCACACTCCCATTCACTGCTCTCTCAAGTTTGATCAACTATGATGAGCTCCGCCGCTGAGAAATGTGGTAATGTGAAAAGGGTCCACTGCTTTACTTGTTTTTCTCTGACAGGTCTTGCATGAAAGTTTGGCTGACTTTACATTGAGTCTTTCTCCACTTTGATGATGTTTCCCTTTGGGCCCAAGTAAATTCAACTCACTTTCAGCGCTAAAATGTACTTTGGATAAGTTGTGTACTTTTGTGTGCATGTACATTTGTCTTTCATAGACGATCAACATTTTGGGGGGCCTTGAACGAGTGAAAAGGACGATTTCTTCTGCTATGGCTAAAAGAAGACTCATCCCTATGGCGTTGATGCGGTTTCACTTTGAAACAGTGGAAAATCTTGCAAAGTCAGTGAAAACGGTAAAGTTTAGCTGGCAGTTTCATCCGTGCTCTTTTAGATATATCTCATCAGTTGTTGGTCACTTTATTTGGAGGTACAATTGTCGCTATTAACAAAGCACGAACTATGACTTTTACCTCAATAAACTCCTAATTGGCTGCTTTGAAAGATTTGTTAAGATAGTAGGCAGGTGAATGCATCGAGTGAATTTAGGGATGTAGATAAGATCACGCAGGATATGTACTTTACAAGTAAATAAACAACCAATATCTTAATAATAAGCAGGTAATAATCCACTAGTTAATAGCGAGAATTGATACTTAAACTAAAGTGTAACCAAGTGTTTTATACTGTTCTTTGCAATATATGCAAGTTGTGAAAGATGGTTTTAAAACTTGTTCTGTTAGGAAAACTTCAACCAGGACTAAGAAGGGACATGGACATTTAGGAAATTGTAAGTTATGTAATTTTGGTCTCCACTGTATATGTAATGATTGTTTGTAATATGCGCCTACTTATTAACGGCCTCCGGGAAGCTGGTATGAATTACAATTGGGTGAAGACAGAGATCGTGTTAAAGATGTGTTGCGATAAGGATGTAAGTGTGTGTGTGTGTTTCAGGATAATCTCTCCCTCAGGCGGGGTGACATACGGTTCACTTCTCGTGCACTCAGTTTCCATGGAGCTGGTATCTTTCTCTCCTTGTAGCCTCTTCAACACCACTCGGATATGTTGCAGTTGCAGGTTTGTAAAAGACAAACTGTAATGCTTGTTAAATCATAACGGTAACAGGCATGTTATGACCCAAATAGAAGAGACTAGAGAAGAGTAGAACGAACGGTTACGTTGAAGGATAATTTTGACTTTACAGTTGTTATAAAGTGTAAACGATACAGAGAAGTCAAACAAGGGAAGCGTTTGTGTGAGAAATACGTTGAGTGTACATTTAGAGCCATTTTATTTTACGAGCTGTAAAGAGTTTACAGCGTCTGTCTAAAACGTCAAATGTCCTTTTACGTCAGGTAAATGATCTGTCTGCGTCTGTGAGGTGAGACTCCCCCGACTGACATAACCTTTTATTAGACATCCTTCACTTTCCATTCGATCACGTAGTTGTCAAGTCAAAGACAAAATAGAGAGACAGTGAGATAATGAGAAAACTGTAGTGGAACGTCCCAGATGGTGCGTATCCCGAAGCGTTTGACTAAACGAAGCATCAGGGGATAAGCATTTATGTAATTATCTTACAGATCAATTAATTAACACTCACAGAATGTGCCAGATCGAGTTGAGCAGCGATATCAAAATAAAGGATCATTGAGCCAGTTCAGTCTTGTTGACGAACAAAGATTGAGAATGTGGCAGAACTGGGCCAGAGCTTCAGGAACACACAAAATCAAAGTGTGTGTGGAGCGAAAACAGCCTTCATCAGAGGGTTCATCAGCTCCGACGGAAAGAACAAAGCGTTCCTACCTAGCAATATAAGCAAATATTGAAAATTAGGGTCATTTTAGATGAAAGCACTATCGACAGCTAATCTTTTGGCATCCCTGAAACAACACTTCTTTTCAAGTCTAATGTGTGTTCTTCTGGCTGTTTCGCTGTGCTTTATTTATTTCGTCTTCAGGGTCACAATAAGATTGTTTGTTCTTTCCCGTGATCGATGATTGCTCAATTCGATGAAAGGATAGCATACTGTAGCATTAGCTAAAATGAATGATGCAATCATTTCAACTTGCACATCGTTAAAGGTATGTGGTATATGGCTAATAATACTTAAGTGTAGCGAAGCAAGCATTAGGCCTAGAAGTAAAGCGGAAGCATTGAAGACGAAATGGAAAATGTCGGTTCTTCTTTGAATATTGGGTGTTTTTAGGATGCAGGATTTCCATTAAGTCAAACACGAGTAGCTTTTTTGATCATGTTCTGTTAATGGTTGTGTTCAGTTTGTGACATGTGAGAAATTGTCATTGAAGTATTCTTGTGCAAATAAGTTGACCGGAATATCCAATCAGACATAGGTGTCATTTTGTTCAAATCAATAAATACGCGCTCCATTGACGTCTGACTTGATAGGATAGGACAAGATTTGTCCAAGATACAACTACTTGAATATCTGTAATCTGACAGCTGGGAAAAAAAAGTTGTGCAGATGAAGTTGTTGGCGATGCTTATTAGTCACTGAATTGTTTTGTTTGTTTACTTGCAGTAGGAGACGTGTACCAAATGTCTTCACTGAACGTGATCTAGTGGGCAAAATATAGCCATGCAAGAAAATGTTGGTCCATATGAGAAGAAATGATCTGTCTGGTTTCCTTGAAGACTTCATGTTGCAGGTGCTGCATAAAGAAGGTAAGTGTGCAAAAGGAACGACGGTAAATGTAGGAGATAGGAATAGTTTGGTAAGTAATGACATACGCATCTAATGAGAAACATGTGAGGCGTGTGCCATTTGAATGCATTTTCTTAACAGAGCACAGTGTGGTTTTTTAGCTATAAATCTGTTGAAGTGTGAACATGCTCCAGATGAAGGCTGACATTTAGCCGGATCTGTAACGAAGTAGCGCTGAAGCTAGCAATGAAGCATTTGGCCTTTATCACAATCTTGGACAGGTGTGGTAAAAGTGCAGGATTGAGCTGTGACCAATGTTAGAGCCAACAGTAGCAGTTACAGTCTGCCATAGTAACCCTTTACCTTGGGGGAAACGTGAGCTATTTCTCTGCTTAATTTGTAGGGGTGTCAAAACTTATTGTTTCTTCGGTGCACCGCGATGCAGACGCGGACAATTCGGTATCGATTCAGTAATAATCATAACCGGTTATTACGTACTGATGTTATTTATCTCATATGCGCTCTGTCGCGAGGGAGGTGACCGCGGGTATTTACAACATTCCAGACGCCAACTACTTAAAAACGCAGAAACTGTGTACAATTTAACTGCGTGTGTGTGTTTTCTGGACAGTCTTTCACTGACACTTACAGCAGACGCCCCTATATTTCTGCGATTGAGGGAATGAAAGTGAACTCCATTTCTCTCTCTCTCTCTGGCCCATTTCACCTGCTGGCGTGACTTTTCCTCTCGGTTGCTGGCGTGACTTTTCCTCCCCTCTCTTTTCCTCTTGGTTGTTATAGCGACACTTCTGGATATAGGTCTGCATTCCCACGGCTGTACCTGTGCATTGTCGAGGGACCCGACCAGAATTCATGCGGTGCGGGAATAAATTTCCGAATAAAGCACGGGAGCGGTTGGTAACTCTGGTGTAATTTTAACAGGAGTGGGCGGTCTCACAATATCTCTCCCGAGCGAGCATGTGTGTGTGTGTGTGTGTGTGTGTGTGTGTTTTTGTTTGGTGCTGTCTATGTTTGTGTATGTGTGTGAATGAGAGACAGTGTGGTGCTGTGTGTCTGTGTGTTTATGCAGACAGCTTGTTATAGCCACCCCCCAAAATATAACACTGTGTATGGAAAGCATCGTCAATGCACCGAGATATCGAATTGAACCGGATCGATGGCAAGATAATCATAACCGAACCGTTAGACCAGTATAGGTTCACGCCTCTACTAATTTGGATGAAATCAGAGCTTTGTCAACCTCCACAGACAGCAAGGTTTCCAGGTTCATTCAAAGTTGAGCAAAATAGCAAGAAACACTCTCACAACAGACTATATGTAGTGCTTGTATCAGAATATAACAAAGGTACAAGAATTGATTTGTGCCGCCACGTAAGAATAAGAGCAAGTTTATTGAATAGTTTTCCTTGAAATAAAGGTTGCCAGGGTGGTACCTTTTCAAAAAATGTACACATTTGACTTAAAGGGCACCTATGGTAAAAAATGTACTTTTCAAGCTGTTTGGACAGACATATGTGCATGTATGGTGTATAGACCGTCATATTGGGGTGATATAAGCACACCCAGTGTTTTTTTTTTTCAATTTAACAACATAAAAAACGGTGGACCAATCAGAGCGGTTTTTAGATCGACCGCAACTTTACGTAGGAGTGCGGTCCCCCCGCCCACCAATATTGATTGACAGGCATGTCATCATATCCTCAGTTTGTTGATTCACGCCGCCATTTTCAGTGTGAGTCGAAGCGATATCACTAAAGGAACACCCTTGCTCTAGGAAGGCTCATTGGGCTCAACACAAGATCAATATTCTCCACATTATCGCTCTAATTGGAATTATTGGTTGTATCTTTAGGTAGGTTTGCAAACATGTGTACTTCTCATTGAGCCTACCTTATACTTCAGCCGTTTGCATTTCTCGCGATCCCAGAAGCTCCCTGTGATCTTAACTAGGTGCTGCTACACCTGACGCTGTGCCATGCATTTTAGAATTCTAAACATAGGTTTCCATCAGGGTACACACAACAGCACGAAGATTCGGGACACTTCATGTTTCTGCCGCGCCACAGAGAGTGTCTAGTGTGCCGTGTCGCGGCTTCGAGCGACGCATCCCGTGCCTCAGTCAAAGTTAATTCCAGTGTGCGTGGTTATTAGTCTCGGTGTACAAGCTCGGCACTTGAAACTAGCACACAGTTGGCTGTAAAACTGTACAAAGACACAAATGATTTTGTACTCTCTGCTTGGTATGTGTCCGAGTCGTATATGTACGACTGATTGCTGATCCTCTCACTCCTGCTCCTTCTCTCAGTCTGCCTGTCTCTGTTGCAAACGCAGAGCGGGTGAGCTCATGGCTCCGCCCCCTTGTTACGTTGGCAGGAAGCCGAAACTAATCTACATGTGAAGCAACACACCCCTAAATCAGCGAACTGTGGACACGCCCCCAACATGACTCTTTTTAACACATTATAATAAAAAAATCTGAGTTGTGTTTTAAACTGAACCTAAACTGGCACACTCAAAAGAACCATAATATTAATATTAAATCAGAAAAAAAGAGGTAAACTGTGTGCCCTTTAAGTTTGACGGCCATATTAAGAAAATGTCTAAGACTATTAGGACAAATTTAAACTGTTTTCGTATAAGACCATATAAATATCTCTTAAAGCAGCGCAAATGTTTGCGCATGCTATGATATTATCACGTATGTGTTATTGTGCAATAATCTGGGGTCAAGCAACCCAGTCAGTGGTTAAGCCTGTAATGTCTCTTTACAAACAAACTTTAAAAGTAATGGATCAGAAACCTATAAAACGGCACCCTTGTCAAATTTTAAAAAAGATATATCATTTGTTAAGTTTTAATGTTTTTTTTTTTAGTTTTCGTTTTTAAAAACCACGTTTAAGTGTATACATGGTCTTGCCCCTAAAGGAGTCTGCGAGTTGGTACATAAATTCAGTAGTGATGGGGCGAAGACTAGAGGGGCAGTAAGTGGGAATTGTAGATTCCGCAGATGCAGAACCGCTGTGGGTCAGTCATAATAAAATACAATAATAAAAATACCCAAGGTATCCCATACAATTAAGAAATAAAAAACTGTCGAGGATAAAAACACAATAAAGCCCTTGGTTTGTTTCCATTGCGGTCCTCGCTGTTAAATAAAACATGGCTTCGAAATACAGATGATGCATAAAACAAACAGTACCTCCACATTTTAAAAACAGGAACAAAAGAATTGACCAATACATTCCTTCATTTATTCGTTTTTCTTTTCGGCTTAGTCCCTCTATTAATCAGGGGTCGCCACAGCGGAACGAACCGTCAACTTATCCAGCGTATGTTTCACGTAGCGGATGGCCCTCCAGCTGCACCCTATTCACAATAACGTATAAAACAAAACATCCCCGTCCACCATGCTAACTAATTATCCTCATCAAACAAGCATCTTTTGAAAGCCTTTTTGAACCTCCCTAAGTTTTTTTATTTCCTTGATGTATTTTGGTCATTTGTTCCACATGATTGCACTTGTATATAAAAACATATTTCCCCCCACTAGACTTTTAAATTAAAATAAACAAATATTAAAATCCCAACTCCTAGTACTGTATGAATGCTGTTACCTCACCGTTTGAAAATAGTTGACCAAATAACTAGGATCCACATTATTGAACATTTTACGTACCATTCCCAATGAAAAAAAAACAAAAAAAACATTACTATTACTATAACAGTTAACATGCCTAATTCTTAAAAAAAAACTCTTTTAAAATTGTTAAAATTATTGGTAATAATTTACTTTGTCCCTTTGGCAATTTATCTTTCATATTCTGTGAGCAGCTACTATATCAAAACGAGGCAGCATGATCAAAATGGGGTTGAATTAAAGCTCCTGCCAATCATTTTGAAGAATGAACATCCGACAAATCAGCTTGCCTTGCTAAGTACCCAATTTTTCCACATATCTTCCTGAAAACCTTTCTTGGGATAACATCACCTGATAATTTATTTTCTATGAAACATCCCAAATAATTTACAACCTCTTTCGACTCAATTTTCCAGTCATTAATCCTAACTACAAAGCTATCGTCTGTCTTTAATTTCACTCTTGAAGCAAATAGAATAGCCTCTGTTTTACCTATGTGTAAAGAAAGTTTATCGTCTAAAAGCCAGTTGTACACACTTCTTAACTGGGAACTCGTGCTTTCTTCCAGGGCCCTTTTGTCTTGATGAAATACTAAAATTGCTGCATCATCTGCGTAAAGATAGAGTACCTCTGAACACGCTATTTTGAAATCATTTATATATAAAAGGAAAAATAATGGTCCTAAAATACTTCCTTGAGGAACTCCGCAATCGATGGATAAGGGAGCAGATAATATACCCTTTATGTCAACTCTATGGCTTCTATCATTCAGATAGGACTGAATCCACTTTAGGGACGCTTTATCAAACCCAACTGCCTTTAATTTATATAATAAAATGTGATGGTCTACAGTGTCAAAAGCCTTCTGAAGGTCAAGCAGCACCATTCCACAATATTTGCCACCATCTACGGCACTCCTTATTCTTTCAGTCATACGTAACATGCATGTCTCGGTGGAATGTAATGCTCTAAAACTGTAGCTCATCCAAAATATGTTTTTTACTAACATGGCTGACTATCTGTTCGCGTCCAATTTTTTCCAGAATTTGAGACATCACCCCCAAGATTGAAACAGGTCTGTAATTTGTCATATCTAATTGACATTGTTTTTTATAGAACGGTAAAACTCTAGCACTTTTAAAAATCACATGGTATTTTTCCTCGTTCAATAGATACACTTAAAATATGTGATACCAAGAGGGGCATTCACTTTAACAGAGTCTTTCAAAAATCCTGCAGGAATATGACCAATTCCAGGAGCCTAATTTTTTTTTTATGCAATGCCTAAGCAGGGACGAGGGCTGCAAATTAGCTTTATGCTATATGCCCTATGTACGCAACATCGGTTATCTTTGTATAACAATGTCAATAAAAGAAATAAAAATAAATAAATTAATAAAAAAAAAAAAACATGAAGCAGGGTCCTTGCTGTCTATGGAGGACGAGGGAGTTGTTGTTTTCCTGGAAAATATTTGAATTTGTGTGGCAAAGTGTCAGGGGGTTGGAAAAAAACATGAGGGTCATGCTGCGGTCACGCTAGAGTTTGTGTAGCGAAATTGTGTTTACAAGATGATTAGACATAAAAAAAAAGAAAAAAAAAAAAGAAAAAAAAAAAAAGCAAACGATTGGTTCGTGTTTGAAATTCCTGTCCAGAGAGGTGATGCTTTGATCTTTGATTGATCTCACACAATCATGTGATGCAATTTGGCAGGTCAGAGTTCACCAAGCTTAATTCACCAACTAAGTATGATGCAAGGAGTATTTAAGAAGGAGCACATAAGAAATGTTGATGTTTCTGGAAGCTTGTGACTAGTCTTTTCTCCGCGGACATTGTTGATGGAGCCAAAGAGGTGAAAACGTAAGCTGAATAATGACAGAATAGTGGTTTTTGCTGTATGAATTATTTTGAGGTCCACATCCTTTGAAAGGCCATCAGTGTCTGCGAGCAGCGGAAATGGAAGCTATTCCCTGTAGTCTGTTATTACCTTTGAAAACAGAAAGATTGGCCGCGGTAACAAGTGTTGTGTTTTTGCAGGGTCAAACTAAAGGCGTACCCAGATATCTCTGTCAGAGGTGAGAGGAAAGGCCGTTTTGGGAGGAAGCCCAGCGGCTGCCATGGCAACAGTGGCCATGAGCCCATTCGGAAGTTGACCTTCTCTGCGGTCGGTGACGGGAGAAACGACACCTGCCGAAAATGCACGTTCATCCATCAAGGAGGACAGATGCGATTCAAGAGGGGTCCGAGTGCGAGTTTACCCCCCAACCCGAGGCAAGCCGAAGGAGCCTTTGAGCAGTTTAGGTTGCAGCTTTCTTTCAGATGAGCACTGCAAAGTCACGGGACAGTAAATGCATTTCTAATGTCAAGTTCCCATTTAAGCGAGACTCCGTTTAAAAGTGAAGTACATGCCGTAACGGGAACAGAAAGTACCTCAATGACATGCAGATTGTCTCTATCAGCATAGAAAGGGGATGCATTTAGGCCAAGTCCTGAAAGGTTTATCTGTCGGGCCACATTGCGCCGAGAGTGGGTCACTGGCGAGAACGGTGGGTTTTCCTGACTCGACACGTTTTTCTGTTAAAGGACAAGTGCAGCTGAGGGTGGCGGCCTGGAGCGTGGACAGGCCTTTCACGATGGACTTGGCAAGCGCAGAAGTGAGCAGGTGAACGGCGAACGCCTTGTCGGCCAGCATGAGACGACACTGTGAGAATTTAGTCTTAAAAACGGGCTGTCCGATGTCCACTGTCACGGTAGTGTCATGATTAAGCGCAAATGCGAGAAGACAAGGAGCGATGGTGTAGTCGGAGCGGTTGAGGTTTTGGCAGTTGTAGTTGTGTATTTGTGCGTCAGGGCTATACCAGTTTGTGTCATTTGGTTTGTCACAGTTAATGAATGGTAAAGGCTTCTAAGCTGCATTTCTGTTGCACGGAAAAGTTATGACAAGTTGCCAACTGGGCGTTAGTTTAAAGTTTCAAGTATGTACACCGAGGCTACTATGCACGCACGCACGCACACCGGATTAACTATAGCAGCGGCCGTTCCCATATGACGTCTTTTCCGCTTGCAAGTGAGTTATTTCTAATGTAAGAATATACTGTATGACAATACGCGCGCACGAGCGGAGCAACGCGATTGCGTCTTTCCGGGCACACGCAGGAGAAAACATGTTACGTTGAGAGCTGTGCGTGCCTTTTAGTGCAATGTAAAGAAAAGATATGTTAGACGAATTTTTATTAAAACGATTATGTATAAATGAACGCAGATGGCAACAACAGTTCATCTAAATAGCTACTTACCTAATATAAAGCTTGACTTTACATTAGACGTGATGACCGTGATTTTTGTTCAGAGTAACTAATCGTAGGCTACAAGCAAAATGTGTAATGTTGCATCACTGATTGTTATGCTGTTCAAAACTGAACATGTGTCTGAATGCAGAAGAAGAAGCCTACTTGAGCAATGCACCGCTTTTGTTGTTTGAATGTTTTGTTGTTTGAACATTTGAAAAAAAAAAAAGAAAAAAGAAAGAAAGATAAGAAAAGTCAATCGGACAATGCAGTGATTTTATGTTGTTTTAAAATACAACATATGAACATTTGAATGTAGTAAAAGCCAACGTGGGTGTCTTTATGAGCACAAATACAGCATGCGGGCTCTTATATGCAGTTGTGTCAGCAAGTCGTATCTCTCCGGCCCTTCGTTCGGGATGCTTTTCATGACAAACTAATCGAATAGCCCTGCTGTAGATGAATGAGGTTTGTTGACGCAGTGCCACCTGAGAAATGAGAGCGTTCTCGTGTACAGTATTTGTTGGCAAATTGGTGATCCTTGGGCCATCCTTGCGCCATAAGGACTAGACCTTGCTTGGATGCTGCTTTTGTCCTAAATCCTAATTCCAATGGCCTGTTGACATGACCTGTTTAAAACGACATTATATCGAATCAATGTATCTGATTAGTAGCCCTAAATCACGAATGACGGAAAAAGTCATTTGGGGTTGTAGCATGCGAATGATTTTTTGGAAGTTGTTAAGTGGTAATCGGAGTTATTGTGAGATGGATGGATATAATTGACCCTTAGCAAAGTTGTGCCCCCCTTTTGAGAGGCTTTAACTGTCAGACATGGCGCTCCCCTGTCGATTTGCGCACTCCCCAGTGAGTTAGCGAATCATTTGGTGTCCAGATGACATAGCGAGACAAAAGCGAACACAAAGGGCCTGCGTTACGCACGTGAGGGGGAAATATCGTAAGCGTTAACGTGAACATGAGATGAGCGTCAGACGTGAGGGTTGTTGTAAGTTGAAGAACCCAGTCCAGAAGACTCGTTGAATGACGAAACTAACAGCACGGTGGAAGGTTAAAGGCACGTAAGCCTTTTCTAGCGCTTGTGAAAAGAATCTTTGTATTTATTTGAATTGATCTATATTGGTTTTTTAGCTCCGAATTGAATCCGACTCCAATTTGAAGCGATCCTACAATGTAGACCGAATCAGTAATGGTAAGAACGGATGGCATTCATCACGTATGACTTAATTTGGAGTTTTGATTTCCATCCGTTCCCTTACTCGCAAACGGCGCTCAGAGTTCCACGCCCCGGGTCTGCGTACGTTCTCACGGACAGCATGCGGACACTCTGAAATGAGTCAGAGGGTGCAGGATGAAGTCATGTTCAAATAGGCTAGTTGCAAAGCGCTCACACGTTCCTAAAAGAATAGCAAATTTAGCCAAGCCCAATGCGACTTGCTCCTTTCATCAATGAGTTGATTAAAGGTCTCCATGCTGTCGTGCCTAAACGGCTCTGTACAGTCAAACGGAATCATGCGTAGTCATAAAGGTAGCGCAGACTCCGCTTAATCTACTGGATGTAAACAGATTTGCGGAGAATTGAGAACGAATGAAGAGGTATCGGTGTATCTGTGAGGTGAAGTTGTATTAGGAATTACAATTGAGAAATGAGACTGTGACAATACATTACTCAAAGATAAACGAAAGAGTTAGGGATGCATACCTGAGCAGAGAAGTACGTAACCTGCAACGGGGGTCTTGGCCACAAGATCCCAATGACATTTGTCTACATGTCCTTGAAATAGTCAACTGAGAAGAAACAGCCATAAATCTGGCAAAGATCTTATCAAAGGCAAAAAGCAAATCAGCATACACCAGTGAAATATCGGAGTGAAATGACGAGCAATCGCACGGGGACATTTGAAATGATACCAAACGTGAATATAGTGCTACAATATATAGTGCTATAGTGATACGCTTATTAAAATGTTGTGAACGATTTGCTCTGATCAGAAGGTAACTTAAGGGTCAAGAAGGGGGGCTTGAGGCGAAAGGAGAAGGGTGAACTTTGTGGCTTTCCCTCCATGTTTGCATGGTGAACCGTGATTTGAACGGAACAGTTTGGCTTCCTGATGTTCTTGTCAGATCAGAAAGTGGATCGTTTTAGTGGCGGACCGTTCTCCTGTGTGAAGTTCCATAAGAGTTTTCAGGGTTTGATATTATAGAGAGAGATAGAGCCGTCCAGCGGAATAGTTTATTGAGATGTGTTGGCTGTTCTGCAGTCAAACAGTATCTTCTAGAAGTGTGCAAGAGTTTACGAGAGTTTGTCACAGTGACAAGAGTCTTGGTGCAACAAGTGTAGTTTGAGCAGAGTTGTTGTCTGTGTGTATATATTATTGTTAATTTGGAAGTAGGTGATATATAAATGAGTATTTCCACAGCACGAGTGAAAAGAAAAGAAAGGTTGAAGCTGTAGTTTATCCATGAGGGGAAGCTGGCATCATTTGACTGGAGTGAAAAAGTTTGATTTGGCATCTTGTAGAAGAGAATGAAAGGTGTATATTCGAGACAGGCAGTGAAGACGAGTAGACTGTTTATGTGGGGTGTGGAGGTTACGCAGCGTAAGTTAGCTGATCTCACCTGTCTCGTTCCGTCGAGTGTAGTTATTGTGAGTGCGATGTGACATTATCCAGAAAGTGGAGTTTAGTTGGCTGTCCCGGTGTCAAAACAGAAAAGAGAATTTGGAGATGATTTAGCTGCAACTGTTAGTGGAAAGACTGTTAACAGGAAAGAGCAATGGCACACTGACCTGTGGCTTTGGCATCCACCGTGTGCTTGGTTCTCTGAGCTGTTACACATACACCGTGTCACACTCTCACTGACTACCTCTGCTTTGGCATGAAAGCACTTCCTGTCAGCTGCTCTCACCACTGGGGTCTATTTTATTGCTCGCTATGGTCTGGTCAGGTGGAGCAGGGCCAGATTTGCGTGCGTGCGTGCATGCGTTTGAGAGAGAGAGAGAGAGAGAGAGAGAGAGACAGAGAGAGAGAGAGAGAGAGAGAGAGATATGCCAGATTGGACTGTTTACCGCCCAATTGACCCTTCGCTAAGCTCCACCCTCCTTAGTTACTGTTGCTACGCCTGTCAAGCTTTTGTGCCGGGCACGGCTTTTACAATGTGTCTGCGCCGGTGTCAGACATTGCCAGGGATATGATGTCATTTTGGCGAACAGGTGAGATATCCGAGAACGGCAGACAAAAAAGGACTGCAGTGTGCATTACAGGGGTATATTCACGACATAATAGGCTACCGATTAGAGAATAATTCAATCCAAATTGAAGCTAGCTTAGCCTAGCCGCCTCATACGCTAACCGTTGAACAGCTTACCTTATGCTCAGCAGGAGAGCAGAAATGTCCAAAGAATGTAATAATAAGAAATGAAAGCGTAATTTTTGTATCTTTAGGCAAAAAGCCTGATAGATGAATTGTTGTGCAATGAAATATAGTGTTACTGACCGACGAGGAAACAAACGCACGCACGCGCGCGCACACACACACACACACACGGACAGTGCTTTTTCGTAGTTCATCGATAGAAAGAGCAGCCAGAAAGGGGAAGTGGATGAACTTGCGCCGAATATCAGCATCATTGACCCATAGCAACGTACAGAAAGTGACCTATAACTTTCAGTGTGTTTGTGCGCTCTTTGTAAATGAGTGAAAAACAGCCGCCGCTTAAGTATATTGATAGCAAGTGGCCAGTTTGTGATCACATCTGACTTTTGTTCGGTTGATTTGTAATTTGAAGTATTCGTAGTTTGAAATATGAAGGGTCAGTAAAGTTAGCGACAGATTCCGGATCAATAAGTCATTATGACCTATTCGCTATTAGTATGACTAAGTTACTATGGCTTGAACGGAGCATTGCTCAGAATATCGAGGGAGAAGACGACAGCTAAGAAACATAAGCTGCTTTGTATTGTGGTAGAAAACAGTTTCGATCCGTTTAGGGTATGAGGTGTGTGAGATATTGCTGTCTGTCTGTCTATCACTGAACGTGTGAGGAATATGAAAACAAAAGCAACTTAACTGTGCTCCATTAGCGTCCCTCACACAGCTGGCATTTCTCCTCTTGGGTTGTTGGTTTAGAAAAGGGAAAATCAAAATGTCCACCATCCCGTCCAAAGTTGAAGGATACCGGGTATCAGATTTGCACAATCCATGCGCACGACGCTTTGGTCTGTTTCCCTCGCTCGAAAGCTTGACAGAGCCCCTGCGCGTAGCTACGGTTGCTAAGCCACGATCGGTGGATGGTGGTTTTTTTGGGTGTGGCTTAGCGAAGGGTCAATTGGGTATGGAGAGAGATTAGACTCAATAATAATTGACGCAAAAGACACGATGTACACACGCGTAGCCAAATTGACGTACGTCAAATATTTCTTTCTACTTACAAAAACAATAGACATGCACAAAATCAAAAGACATTTTCATCAAATACGTTTCACAAATGCAAAACACCATTTGCAAATATATAAGAGTGTAGAAAAAGTTTGGAATGGTTCAAATTGACGAGTTCATCCTGAATGAGAACGTGCAAACCCTCTCTCACGTACGACTCACCCTGAATACGAGTGTGTGCATTTAGAGACTTTCCTGCCAGAAACAGGCAACTCGTACCTCTCAGCCAATCAGATGAGAGCTGTACTCGACGTCAACCAGTCTGTTCCTCTAACCAACATGGCGGATACTCCTGTAAGTCAATACTGTTTCCTACTAGTTTGTGTATACGCTTTTGATAGTAGAATCTGAGTGTATTTTCAGTAACTCAATAGAAAAGTGCTTGTGTTAAGTCTATGCTAATTGAAGTGTCTAGAAAGAAATGTGTAAAGCATCTTGTATTAGCCGCCATGTTGTAATTTGAACAAACCTTGTTGTTTAAATGATGTTAGGGATGAACTAATTCGATTCTGATCATGTCCGTTAATTAAGTGAGACTGCGCAAATGGTGCGCACAGTGAAGCACTTCGGTCATTCCGTCATGGTTGAACAGTAAGCTCGCATCTTATTGGCTACAGGGCACGAGCGACTCACGTGGGAGGTGTGTGCTGACAGGAAAGTGTCCAAAATGCACACACTCGTATTCAGGGTGAGTCGTACGTGAGAGAGGGTTTGCACATTCTCATTCAGGATGAACTGGTGAATTGTAAACATTCCAAACTTTTTCTACACTCTTATATATTTGCAAATGGTGTTTTGCATTTGTGAAACGTATTTGATGAAAATGTCTTTTGATTTTGTGCATGTCTATTGTTTTTGTAAGTACAAATAAATATTTGACGTACGTCAATTTGGCTACGCATGTGTACATGGTGTCTTTTGCGTCAATTATTATTGAGTGTAATCTCTCTCTCTCTCCATAATTGGGCGGCTTTGAATCGATCGTAACGGGGGATAAAATGACATAGGCGGGTAGTGAAAATTCGGGCGGTTTTGCAACGGCGTGCCCGGAAGCCCTGGTCTGCCTTCATACACCTGTTTTGATCTCCTAAAGAGATGGCACAGCCCCCGTTCTTTGCATACATGTGCCTAGAACAGCGTAGAAACGATTGGGATCTTGTGTTTTGTCGGTGCGTTGGATATCGGTTCCTGTTGCTGATGCGCTGCAAAGTTTGTTGTCGGAACGAGAGATGATGTCCAGTAGTGCAGGCCTTGTGTTGGAAGTTGGATTGTAGCAGTGCTCGTGAATGAGGGTGCAAACGTGTGAAAGGAAAGTGTAGTCGTGTTCCAAGGTTGGCATGGGAGAGTAGCTGTATTGAGGAGCAGCGGAAGCTAGGATCGCTAAAGTGTATCTAAACCAAAGCTGGTGTGAGGCCATGAGCACAAGTGTAGATGTGACCATGCAGTCCTGTTTAGGCAGATGTGGTAAATGTGCGTGTAAATAAAGGAATCAAGTTTATAGAAAATGATGTGTGTGCGCATTTGTACAGAAATATATTGTAATATATTACAGACACCCCCCCCTCCCCTATAAATATATGTAAATGTAGAGGGTTGATGTGTGGCATGAGTCAGTACGTTGTTGTGAAAGAGAAAAGAATTTGGATTGAACTGATCGTGTGCAAAAGGGCCCCCAAAAGATGGCATGAAAGCAGAGCTTGACTGGAGGTGGCAGCAGATGAGGTAACAGTGGCTTGTCTGCAATGACGTGTGAGTGAGTGTTTGAGCAGAGCTCCTGCAGTTGGGATATTTAATGTATGGTGAAAATGCAAGCAGCTGGTGTAGGAGGCAGCGCCGATGGTTGAGAACATGTAAAGCATGCAAACTGGAAGCAGTGAAGGCTCATGTGAAAGAGAGTGTTTAATGACTTGGTGTTTAGCTAGAGCAAGGGTCGCCAATGTCGTTCCTGGAGGTCCAGTGGCTTGCAGGCATGAGCTGCAACTTGCCTCAACACACACGCCTGGGTGTTTCAAGTTTACCAAGGCAGACTTTGTTGAGATGTGTTTGATTAGGGTCAGAGCTCAAATCTGCAGGACACCACACCTCCAGGAACGAGTTTGCTGATCCCTGGGCTAGAGTGTAGAGGTACCGTAGCATGAAGGCAGCAACCCCGAAGCAGGATGGGGCAGCGATGGTGTTTTAAGGTAGGTAGGTGTGTGTGTGTGTGTGTGTGTGTGTGTGTGTGTGTTCAGAATGCATTCATACACTATGTATGAACATGTAATGATGTGAATGTGCTTTGATTTTTCAGCTTGGTCAAGTGACACAGGCATGCAGCTGTCAGGCCATCCAAGGTGGAAGTGATATCAGTGAATGTGTCAAGTCGTTCGAGTGCTTGGTGTAAGATGTTTTGTTGGAAATCAATGTGATGTTTGAGTAATAGCAGAGCAGCAGATGTTATTGTTTTTCTTCAGTGTATTGTTGCTAATGATTCAAATAAAAGCCAAGTATCAAGCGTGTCCAGTTGTGTGGTTGTCCAAAAAGTCAAACGAAAGAGCGACCGCAACTGTATTTTCCATTAAGTATTTATACTTAGCACAAAAATTTCCCCCCTTCTTCCTTTTTAAAACGAACTATTATTAATATATATAAGTCGTTACTTGCTTCCAGGCCAAAAAAAAAAGAAGGCAGCCTAATCACTGCTCTCTGGGTTTCAAGCAGTCATTAGGCCTTCTTTTTTGGCTACTGGACGCAACTAACAACTCTACTCTAAACCTGCTCTGCCCAAACATCTACACTTGCCAATCAGCTAAAGCCTGCCACTCTTCCCTACACAGCAACAACAAAACGTCATGCTTAACCAGATGCATACACTGCTTTGCCACAAATCGAGCATTTCACCTAGTCTCTTCATCTAACATGCCACTGCACCACACATGCTGGAACCACCATTTAGCCTACAGCACATCAGCTGCAACTCCTTCAGTCACAAAAGCACCCGCTAAATCCATACAAGTCTAGCATCAAACTAAATCGCTGCCCCACAATACAGTCCAGCCTCTGACCTGCACGCAAACACTACAATAGCACCACACCAGCTCACACTGCTCTGCTTGACAATCCCATCTCTTGTCATCTGCCAAGGCACTAAAGCACAGAGCGTCACTACACTGCTGCCTCAGCACTGGCCGAAAGTGCACACGCGCAATACACAGCAAAAAAAACAAAACACCACAACAAACATTTCAGCGCTACTTACCTTGGCCATCAAGCGATGCCACTCCACAAGCTTCACCCTTAAACAAACATTCTTGGACAAAAGATTCACTCTACTAGTCTTCAAATGCAGCATGTCTTGTATTTAGCAAACATCACATTTCGCACACACGGGTGCTACAGCAATGACAAATCCATCAGCGTACCTGCATGCACTTCACATACAGCTTTTTCCCCCCACATCATCATCATTTCACATTTACATTTGTGCAGTGAACACAGTGTTGATCATTCTCATTACATTTCACAAACAAATTCACTCCTGCACGCTACATACATTTACACGTGCTCTCTCTCACGGAATCGAGCGTCACAAACATACTTTAAAGCACCAAAATCGCATCAGGCGTTTACAGGCGTCTGCTTTCACATTACGGCATCTCTTCAAAAGGATTGGCCCACAGCAAATTCATCACACAAAACAGGTCTTTCCTATGGGCTCTGTTCAAGCAAAAACTACAACACATTGGCACTGAACATTTCACCCACATTCAAAATCAGACACATTTTTTCTAAATGTTTGTGTCATTTCTTTCATTTACTAAATCAACAAACGCATTACAAAACGTCGCTCCCATTTCAGCACACGTCCACACCGTCGCCGCCATCAGCCACACGATCGTTGCCTTTCCTCATTTCAAGTCATAGCGCTGCTCGTCTCGGCCTCGAAGGGTTTAAGAGCGAGCAAGTCTTTGCTCATGTTTCCTCTCCCTCAAGTCTCTTCAAAATATAAAGGATGCCGATGCCGTCCACGGTGACGAAGGTGCTGAAATCAGGAGACGCGTGGATCTTCTTCAGATTGCCTCCCATAGTGTAGAACGTCTGCAGGACCTCTCCGCTCTCCACGCTCCACCACTGCAAAAATCACAAAAACACACCACTTACATCTCTACAGCAACACCACCTTACCAAATCATAACATGCATTAACGCTTGCTTTTTTTGGGGTGGGGCATCTCCATTCCTTACAACTGCACAAAAAAAAAAAAACCTTCTTTTTTTGCTGTTTTTTTTTTATGCCATGTCAGCAAAAAACACAGTTAGGAATGGTATATTATAGAAATGTTCTTGCCATGAAAACTAATTCATACATCACTTAAACTACATTTTTTACAGTAAAACACCACACCGCCTCAAATTGGACAATTTGTCGTCATGCATCAACTCCAAAACGCCTCAAGAAAAACAAAAAAAAATAACAACCACCCATTCACTGCTCAAACTTAGCACTGCCACAGTGTTTCTGTGCCACAATTTGGACTACTTCAGCCTGCTGACAAAATGAGGCCACCGCACCGCTACCAGCAAACCCACGCTGACAACCGCAACAGATGCCTCAAACACCGCACCGCTTGTTTGTTCTTTTTTTTTTTACACTCTCTGCGTGCAGATGCGCAAACCCAACAGCCTCATTAATCACACAGCTCTTTCCGTTCATTTATACCTCTCATTAGCATTTAACAGTCTCTCTACAACTCCGCCTCAAAACTCGCCACCAAAACAAGTCAGCAGCCATAAAGGGACATTCAAGCGGTCTGCAGTACCTGCTCATGCGACGCTCTCGCTTTATTCCAATCTTTTGCCGTTCAATCGATCGATCCATCATCATTTTCTGCTTCAAAAAAAAAAAATTCTATAAAATAAAATCACTAAAACAGAAAACCGCTGCCGTCTCTTGGTGACCGCCGCAGATTCCATCATGCGTCACACGAAGGGGTACCCGACACGCTTTTCTAAAGCACACTCCGTTCATACCCAAACAACTGCTGCCGCTGGACTCGTTCAGCTATTTTCCACAACAACATCACGGCCTGCCATGCGGGAGTCTTCGCAACAGGCTGCGTCTACAACCCTCTCCTGTCCTCTATGGCGGCACGTCTTCTCTTCGCTTTAAGTCCACCATTCTTTGCCACTACTCCATTTATTGGCACATCAGCAACTTGCCACTATTTCATGGCAAACTTAATGCGCAGAAAAACCATTACATCATCAAAACAAATTCCCATTACAAATACAACGTACACAAAAACACAACAGTACCAGTCAATCGCGCCAACTCCATTTTGCCATTCATCACTTCGCATTCTTCCCGGCTTATCAACGTTTGCTCAACAAATTTCTAACTAAATATGCCGAGAGCAGCTTGCCCGTAATTACACTTCGCTTCAGCTTCATTATTCGCTTTATACAAATGGGTCAACCTACAATGTCAAATTCCACATCTAGCGTACACTCTCTCCATGCCTGCTCTCCAATTTGGCATTTGCAACGTGTTCGCCATTTCTTTTCACCTTCATTTCCTGTCATTTATTATTTATCAACTTGACCCATTCCCTTTTGCGTTCCACGTTTACTTGTTGCAATGCTCTTTAAGCTCATATACTTCATATACTTGCCGTTACACTTCAACACAAGTATGAATACCTCACAAATTGCTCCTTCAGTAGAAACTCAGCACATGCTAACAACTGCTGTTACGCAACACCGCGCGCACACGTTTAACAGGAAAGGGCTCACGCCACACTACGTCATTTGGCCGCTACACAACTCGCACGGTCTGCTCTCCTTCAACAAACGCAAGCAAAAAGCACCATTTCAGGATTGACACGACTGAAAACAAAATCATCTCCAGAGTCCTGCCATTTCCATACAAACAGATGTCAGAGGGCACAAGTCAGCAGTCACCCACTGACCATCCCCCCCCACGACGACTCGTCGACATCACTGACAAGCCTAGAGGTGCGAGGAATTGTCTACAGCTCACGTCTTGCTACCGTTTCGCCCACAAGCATTTTCTAGTCAAGCACAACAACGTTTTGTTTTAGGGAAACCTCGCTTAATATAGCCGCGTTATTTCTTCAAACAATACGACGTGTTAAACGAAGCAGCATTTTGTAGACGAGTGAAACAAGTCTTTCAGATTTGGACTACAAACAAGACTAAATCAAAAGCCAAGTAAGTCAAAAACGCTTAGAAATTCTACATTTTTAGCACATACCGCATTATTCCAATCCAAGGGGACCAATTGGACTGTCAAAGGCTTTGCGCTCGCATTGCCAAATATACAACAACACGCTAAAAGGCCAACAGCATTTCCATCCCCCTCTACTTTAATGCAGCTCAAATTTCCCCATTCTACAACTTGCGCACTTCAACTCCTTTTCCAACATGCCAATGACAAATATCACATTGCTTGGAACAAAATACACATTTTCATTTCATCCCTTTTCAAATATCAACACCTACCTAAATCTATCTCTTAATCACCCCCCCCCCCCCCTCCTAAACTATTTGCATTACCGTGCACCAGCTTGTATGCCACTACATGGCCCAGCATCTATTTTAGACGCTCAGAGTCCTAAATAAAATAGCCTGAAATTCCCCTTTTTGTCACGCTTCTCTGGCCTTCGCTAAAAAGCACTTGTGCAAGCCCCATTATATAACACCACCTTATAGCTACCCACCACACAACCAGGGACAAACCGGGAGATGGAAACCCACCCCAGACCTCGCGTTCCATTATTCATCCCGCACCCAAAGGCTCAAACGCTCATGCGGATGCAAACCCTTTTCTTTATTTCCTACCGTTTGTCCCTGTGCTACCTCATTCTTTCATTGTGTGTGGAGGAATCCTCCGCTGGTGCACTGTCATTCCTCCACAGCATCTCTCCTGCGTCAACCCGCTTAGACGGCTCATCCGCCACCAGTCAAGACCAAGTCCTGCTGCTGTACTGCGTGTCTGCCCGCCCGCCCGCCCGCCCGCCCACCCACAGCTAAATACATGTATCACTTGCAGCCGCGCAAAGTCAAACTTCACTCATCATGGCCAACACGACGAACAGCATCATATTCTAATCCTGCGCGCGCAATTATTGCTAACACTTCATCTGTAACGACCCTCACTCATCCAATCAACCGGGTGCCAGAGACTGTTAAACCACACGCAAACCAACACTCATGGCACTGTGGATCAGCAACGCAAGCACCTTTATTTCTTCTTTTAACAACCAAACGCTTGTCCTTAATCCTATATATAGTACCCTGTCTAATGCAAGCAGCAGCATCGCATTCTCACCATTTTTATTCTTTTTCCATTATTAACACCTTGCCATTTCATACGTTCACCTCACAAAAATTAAGGACCTGTTATTGACGTTTCAACAGCATTTCAACTAAACGCTCACTCTGCGCTCAAACCTCTCATCCATAAACACAATTACCTGCTTTATGGAACGGATGGGGGAGACCATTCAACTATTAGCATTACCACATTTTATCCACAACCTACTGAACGTACAAATACCATTTCATACTTCAATATATCCAAAAAGTTTGGGAAGCCCTCATCTACATGGCAAACCCATTAACGGTTACTAAAAACGTGACCACAATAAGCCTCTCTTAAACTTAAAGCACAGATCAACATGCCTTAATATTACCCAGCTTTATTTCCATTTTCTTTAACATGCAACTTCTGCACAAGCGCTTCGCAATTCTTTCTTATACTTCATTTTACCTATATACACACACACACACACACACACACTGGATGGATTCTTTATGATGCCATTTCAGTGGATTGTGATCGTTCATTTACATTGCTTTAATAATAAAATTATCATAAACAAAACATTTCATCAAGTGTTCATAGCGGTTCAACATTTAAGGTACAATAACTTATATTACAGCATTTTTTCTTCACAACTCCTGCCAAGTAACACTATGCTATAGTTTATGCTCCACTAGTAAATGACCACTTGCAATCGTTACTTTCATTTGTCCAAAATCATTGCTCTACAACTTCAGCAAGCCATTTCCCTCCACTTTCAAAGACAAACTTTATGAGCTGCTGTGAGCAAATGCGTTATATATGGCACATTCACACTCAAGGTTCATTTCCCCACGGCCGCTGTCTGAAAAAGCCATCTCTCCCAAAGTCAAAACGTCTCCCCTCTGGACAAAACTCAAACGTGGGACTATTTATCAAGCACGCTACAAACAGGAGGGGGAAGAGGTGCAAGATGACACAATAATACTTAAAGGAACCGTTTGGCCAACAAATCGGGATTTCCTCCTCAAACAAACCTACTCTACGCATTCCAATGGCTTCAATCGACTGTACGAACCGCAATCATACTAAGCAATACAAACCAAATCAAAACGCTGTGCTCTAATAATTCCTGCTTGCCGTTCCCATCACTGCACTACACGCACAGAGGACAAATAAAGCAAGCGGAGTGCTGACAGGTGTTGCCATCCGTGTCAAGCTTCTCTACTGTACAACTGCTTATTCTGCCGCTGGCAAACACTGACTCCGTTCTCTGACACCATCAAGTCTTATAGGCTACAACTACATGCGAGATGAGGGTAAAAGCCTTAAAGCAAATACGCTCATTTACCTGCTAACTTTAGTTAAACATAGCAAACGGATCTGTCATTTCATTCAGTAGTCAATCAGAATGCTCCAACCAATAGTGCTTCTTGCCTTCATAAAAGCAGTCAAGTACAGTGGAAATGCCTCTATTTATATGCCTTTGCCTCACAATTCTCTTTATTAATACTTTAAAAGGATATTGCAAGTACTTTCAAATCCCTTCATGGAAAAGACAGATCTGCTTTTGGGTCAGACACAGTTGCACTACACTCCAAGCACCCAACTTTGTCTACATGCATCATCATCATCATCATCTTTCCTGAAAACAATACAAGGTCATTGCAACCTAATGTCACACTTGGTCTTTCCACACAACTACTTTACATCTTACAACTCGGACTTGACTGTTCACAAATGTCTTTTTCTACATAATCGCAACCGATTACAAATGCACTACATTTCACTACGACAGCAATTGTAACCATCTCGACTCTGACAAAAGCTAAAAAAAAACGGACTCCTAACTTATACCCCTGACAACTCTTCACATTCTTCACAATGTGCACGGTTTACAAAGACACATTTACCAATTCGGACCCAATTATAGTCAGTGCTTGTAACGACTGAAGGAAACAAACACATTTTGTCACTAACTTCAGCAGCTCCCGGAAAACCCACAAACTCCCTCCACCAGGAATTTGACAAGAGAGTTACAACAAAAACCATCTTGATAGGCCTCGCGCTAAAACGTCAACTGAACCGGACCTTTTTAAAAATAGCCATTTCTATATTCTACATGGTGTGGAATGTTTTCATGCGTGTGCATGTTCTGTCACCTAGGTAGACTGCCATGTCTGTGCTAAATAGGGTTTATTGATTATTTACTGCTGGTATATCAATCGTCTTGCTATTAAAACCCTTACAAGTATTGCTTAAAAGCTTACACTCAAACAACAAATCACACAAGTCTTCGGCATGTACGCACAGCTAACGTGCTTTACGCAACCACTGTATACGTTGTATTTTGGTACTCGTCACGCATTCTTCACATTAGAAAAGCTTTAACATTTAACAACGCTGGTTAAATTGCTGCTACTTATAGGCTAACTCAGCCCCTGAGTTCATGACGTCAGCAATTCCATTTAAGGCAGGCATGAACAGCTCACAGCCTCTTTATCTTTACTCCTCTTGAACCCTCTTCTTCAACGAGTCACCAGCCAAAATGTCACCTAGGGCCTTAGATCTCACCCAAGCTGAGGCCCGGCTTCAGCCTTCTCGCTCTTCACAAACTTTCAGCATCGAGCCAAATCTCTATTCTGGACTATTTCAACTCAAACCTTCACTGGAATGCTCATCAACCAATCAGAATGGGGAACAACCAGCAGCGACTCCTCAACAAACATCCAGTCCAGTGCACACTGCATAAGCCACAAGCAACGCCAGTGTCATTTCACTAATCAGATATGCTGCTTTAGGAAGCTGCTCACTTTTCTTTGAGTGCTTTGCCTCACTCTCTCTCTCTCTCTCTGTCTCTCCCAACTACATGCATGTTTGTAGACGGATGTGTTGTCTAACTTTTTACAACCATTATTAAACGTTTGAGCCCAATCAGATTGCTTGTTTTTAACACACAGAACAACTTACTCCAGCTAAAAAGACAAAGTAACAGGTTGTACTAATCTGTTCATGTGGAAACATTCAGAATTCTTTCACACCAGGACATTACTTCATCTTTCAGTTAATACACAAATAAAAAACAAGCACTTCAATTTTAATCTCATTTCACTTTGAATATTTGTGTTGACTATTGTTAGTAGCCACAGTTAAATAACTTATAAAATGTCTGAATATTAATAGTAATGAGCTTCATTCGCTACACACTTCTCTACGCAGTACTTCCATGAGTATTAAACAACATTTCTTACTGCTTGAAGATGCATGCTGAAGAAAGAAAACTGGCTACACTGTTACTTCATAAGGAGAGAGGGTTACATGCACCGTTGTGTTTCAGGAAATAACAGCATCGTTTGGAAAACGGATTCATTAACATCTAATAAAAGCAATTCTACTTTCACTTCCTACTCGGTGTGCACACTCCTCAATCTATCACTGCCCTCCTACTTTACTCTTTTAAAAATATACACGAGCATTTCAGAGTCCCCAATCTCAATTCCCAGAATAAAACTACTCTGCTCAAATTTCACTCATTCAAAATCAATACGGTCAACTCCATCTGCATTCTTTTTCAACTATTCGGTAGTCTTTGCATATTCTTTACACATACTGTACAACTACAAAACTATTGCTTCCTAACCTCCATTTTCTCACTCACACTGACAAAATGACAGTACACAAAAACAACACCAACTCCCTTCCTCTGTTACACATCCAAACCCAACGGCCCCAACTGTTGCTACTGCTACCAAACAAAAACAGACCGCTTTTTTCCCCCCTCACTACTGTTCAACAGCACAAACAAACAGTCTGTAATTTGCAGGTGAATCTTGTTGTGAGACTCTGAGCAATAAATCGCTGCGATAAGCGTCATGTCTGCTAAAGGTGAAGGTCTGGACGCCCTGGAGCTCAAGTGTGTGAATTACTACGAGTCTCCAAACAGCAGTCAAATCCTCCAGAGGACAAACAACACCATACACGTGTGAGGGGGAGAGAGAGAGAGAGAAAAACTCGGCCGGTGTGATTTAACAGTGTTCCAGCCTCTTCCTCGGTAAAGGTGTAATATCCTTGCTGACCTGGCTCATCCGTCTCTCCTCCAGGAAATAATTCTGTCTCATGCCGAGGAACACTGTCACTTACACGCACGGTTAGAATATCCATTTGTCTTTTATGACTGAAGGCTAAACACAATCACATCTCCAAAATGAAGGGTAAATGACTTATTCAAACATGCTTAAAAGAACGATGCTAAACTACACCTTTTTCAATTTAGCTGATGGATGGCAAACAGATCAAGGCAGACCAATGCTGACTACACTACAAAATAAATAAATAAATAAATAAAGCTCAAGGAAAACAGACAACAATATAAAACAAGACCGATGCCTCGCTCAAGCAGAAAAATCGTTTGGACTGCAGAATGGAAACGTGCAGACTCGACGTGGACCAAAGTGGTAGACAGAAGGACTACATGTTACAAATTATGCTTTATTTCAATTAAGGAGGGTCTCAATATACTGCTTTGACTAGGACTGTAAAGTACACCAAAATATTCTCTTTACAGAGAAGGAAAACTTTCAAAATCGCTGCATGCGCACAATTTGTGTTCACAGAGGTCACTTTTCATTCTGTTCATCATGTAAGATTGGACAGGATCTTTCGAAATTGAGACTATGCTTGTCAATCGCTTGTAACAATTAACATCATTAAAAACTTTACGTAATAAATAAATGGTTAATACATGGTGAAAATTACCATGGTGGTATTGACATACAATTCATAGTCATTGTATGATCTAAAATACATTTAATTAGTACAATTACAAATAAATAAATAAAAATACCTTTCACTTTGGTGTTTTTTGCCTTCCGACAGTAATATGTCATGATGTCATTACTTTGTATGTTTAGGTCAGATTGCACGTTTTTTTTTACCTTTGTATTTTTGTTTTGCATTTCCTCTGTAAATCTTTTTTAAAATAACATTCGGTCTTACTCGCGCTTTCAAATAAAAAGACGGCATAGACTTTGTCTGGGTGGCATTTACAAAGCAAAAGTATATTTTTTGCCAATCATCAAAACTATCACTTTTGCCAATTACTTTCAAATTCTATTTGTCTAGCCTACTAATAAAATGCTAAAACTGCTAGTAGGTGACGCTAAATGTTCAAGGAGTCATTGACTCCTAAATAGAACTTTCAAATCTATCAAATGGCTGACTTCTTTAGATCAAAATGTTCAATTTCTTCAAAACATTGATTTTATAAGAAAGCACCCAGAGTAGGAGCTGAAACCAAATCCAGCAACCTTGAGTCAAATTATGCCAATTTTCATATTCACTCCTTTCAACCCTGTCTGACTTTGTTTCTTCTGTTGAACACAAAGAATATAGAACACGCAAACGAACCAACTATTGGATATTTCCACATTTATTAATAGCATTGCAATTTAGCATTTAAATCAAAGATCAAACGCATGGCAGCAGGCCAGTCAAGGTTGTTCTACTTCTACTCAGATGGCATGAACTACAAAAACAACAACATGCATTACCGATGGATGGCTCTGTACAAATAAAAACATCTTTGTGACAAACTGCGGAAGGCAGACATCAAACTACCTCAAAGTGAACGCAGAGCTGCCATGCTGAACAAGCTCAGAAAGGAGACGTTTAAAGAGGACTCTTCCTGGTGTCTCAATGACAAGCTAAACCAAGAGCAAACGACACTTGTCACTTTCTATTATGACACTACACAGTTCTACTTCATTTTATTACGGTTTCTACTCCTAAATCATTTGAGGCTCATTAACACAATTGGTGTTAAACAAAACACTGAAAATTGGAAAATGTTGCAAGCAGGATTCAAACATGCTCCGCAACTCGATCTGCAAACGGCTGTGGCATAGCACAGAAGCTCAATTTGCTTAGTTCCGTTTCAGTGTTTGTCTTTGCCACATATGGACAGGAAATAGTGAAATAAGCATCCTTTGGTGGAAAAAAAGGATTTCACACAACATCTGCTCTGATACATTACCAGATCTTGCAGGCAACGTAAATTCTCAAATCCCAACTCAACTGCGACGCTGGCAGGAAGCTCGGCGTGATGAGTCGCATCTCGCACACCTCCGTCCTTTGTGTGGTCGTAACAGATTTACAGCAGGTTTGGTTGGGTCTGATGAAGACGTTTGGCTGGAGAGTCGCATGTGATGATTAATTTATCATTTCGTGTTACAGACAGCGGGATCCCGAGCGATAAGACAGCTAGTGATCAATCAGAGCTTATTATTGGGTCTCTGACAGGGAGGGTCAGGAGCGCAGGGGCCGCCTGATGCAGACACATTTGATAAACTGACAGATTGATGCTTGATGAAGCATTATTACGGCCGTGACACTTACACAATGTACAGACGGCTCGGAGGATATTAATAAACAAGTCGTGATGTGTGATGGATAACGACTGACATCGTTGATGGAAATTAGTCTCGCTCCGTTCCTGACATGCTAATGTGCCTCTGTGACATGAGCGATTGGACAAGCGTCGGCCTGATAAAACAGATGACATTCATGACGTCACAAACAAACATACTGGCGAGACTCAATCCTGTTTGAGAAGCTTGCAATTCATTCATTTTTATAGCTTTTGGTGATTTGTACAATCATGTACCACTTCACTATTAAAAAAAAAAAAAAAAAGTAAAAAGCCCTTTCACACCAAGGACAACTGTAAGGCCCAATCCCATGTTTTTACCCCTACTCACTGGCACTTGAAACAGAGTGCGAGGGGGAAGGGCTTCAAATTTTACCCCTAAGAAACAGGACATCACTAAAACACCTGCACACGTCGTCGCAATCTCTTCATACGAGATCAACGACAGCAACTGTTGTAGGAAATTTCAGGAACTTCAGGAAATTAAAGGCGGCATATATCATGTTATCATAACGATATAATGTGGCAATAAGCTCATAACTGTACCGTGTATTTACATCTTGGCCATAGGCTATTCCTATATGTAAACACACGAAAACAACATCAGTGTTGTATCGGACACTGTAAAAAGGTCTTTCCCAGCCACTACACTTTTCTGACAGCGTATTTGAGTATCACCGAATGACAGATGTTAAAGTATGTTGTCGGACTACTATACAGGAGTTATTTAGTCGATTTTTATGGGGGGTTTTTTGTTGTGTTTTTTTTTTTTTTTTTTTAACGCATGAAACACGAAAACCGTTAGGAAATGTATTAAAGCGCGTTTTGTTGTAATAATTCATAATAATGACAAATAAAATACTAATCTGTGTATACTGACAAATTTTCCTACCCCTTGGTTTCGAGTGTGGTCCTGAAAAATCTGTTTTAAGGCCTGCCAAGGTATTGCACGATAAGTTAATATATGTGACAAGCCTAAATGTACCAAGGGTGCTACATTTCTAGTGCATCCGTCAAGAGATCCAGCTCATGTAAATCTAAAGATCTATGATTGTTGTGTGAAAAGGAAAAAAAACAAAAACATTAATAAAGCCCCATTCCCCCTTCCCAACCCCCCCTGAAATGGATCCCAACAATAATGTACATTCCACATCTTTGTTATAGCTGCTGTTAAACATTAAGAATGACTTTTACAACAATGTCTATTATCATGCTTTGTGCTAATGACCTTAAATAACTTCATTTTAACATCAACTAGCCTTTTTACCTCACAACACAATCATTTGGGATTACAAATTCTATATGGATTCCAATTCTGGAAGATACTTTCCAATGGCATAAAAGCAAGCAAGAGCTATAAATTGTCATTTACAATAAAACACCTTCAATAATCAACAAGTCAGCCATGTCATTCACACAAGCCCTGATTCAGATGAAAACCTTTGTGCAAATAAAGCCAGTTCTCTATCACTAACACAAGAAAGCTTAAGGTTTATTCTGCATTTCCAGAATAGAAAATATTAAAATGGAAAGTATCAAGTACGCATGCTTTCTGCAATTCATTTCATTCATTGCAGCAACAGTTTTTCTGCACTCTGCGCTCTGTTTATGTGCTATTCAGCAGCAACTAATGGCTCACAACGAACATAATTGACAAACGTTTCACCCTAAACACATTGGAAACAAAACTGGGACTTTAACAAACTGGGACTCTCGAACAAACTCAAGTGATACTCCACCCTAGACTGAATCAAGTTATTCGAAAAGAAAACAGCTCTTGGGTTGTGAACCATGGTTATAATGTTTGTGTGTAGTACCTTGATGTATCCGCCAGTAGAGACGAGCACTCTGTTATCAGGAGAGAAGTGCAGATCAGTCACCCATCCACCGTGGTAAGAGTCCATCGAGTCT